>NC_080465.1:62157097-62458635 GCF_028018845.1 Melospiza georgiana | reverse complement strand
CAAGAGTCATGTTTGCTTGCATTGCTTGGATGCCGCTTGGATTGGCGCATTTTCTGAGTTTGCCTGGCATGCCTTGAGCCCTGCCTTTGTGAGTGAGGAGAATTTCCCAGGCTTTTCTTTTGCATCAGCTGTACAGAAGGTTGTCTTGCTGGGCACAAGAAAGCCACAGAGCAGCTGCCATTGTGAGGTCAAGCCAGAGGTGCCACGTCACAGTGCTGTCAGCACAGCGTTGTCCCGGTGAGCGCCAGGCCTGGTTGTCCAGAGCAGCTCTTCCGCTGCCTCCCTGCAGGAGGATCCTTGTGCTCAAGGAGCTCTCAGCAGACGGCCTGCACCCCGAGAGGAGTCTTGGCTTTCCCTTGGGTGGCACTCAGCGTGCAAACGCACACAGCGCTGCCAAAATGATCGGGCAAGTCTGTGCCACCGTTTGCACCGTCTTTTCTGTTGTCTATTCTGGCTACTACCTGACCCAGCTGACTCGTAAGTAAAGGTTTCTCCTGGGGCTGGCATCGCCCGACTTTTGCTTGGCTCTGCTCTTTATGCCGCACCAGTGGCCCAGTTTCTTTGGGAACAAAATGGCCATGAAGGTGCCACCGCTTTGGTCAATGTCCTGCCAGCAGCATCAGCTACAAAGGGGGCATCTGTACTGGGTGGCGCGTGCAGAGTATTTGCCATGCAACCTGCAGCGGTTGCCTTCCCTCCCCGGGAGGGTGCGCGGCAGCGGAGTCTGTCATTTCCTCAGCTTGCTGCTTCAAGCAAGACAAGCTGCAAATTGCAGACTCTGAGGGCAGATCCTCAGAAGTACTTCTACCAACTCAGTGGTTCTCTCCAGGAGTGAAGGAAAGCACCTTTTGCTCCATATTCTGCCCCTCAGAGGCCTTGGCTGCATGACTTGAGCCTTTGATGCTGTGCCAAGACTGCAATTGCCTTGGCGATGCAGCACAAACTCCAGTGCAGGGAGGGTTTGCTGCTGAGCCCAGCAGCTGTTCCTGGGCTGCTTCAGCAGGGAGCTGCCACAGGGAAGGGACCCTTTGTGGAAGCTTTGCTGGGCTATCATCTTCAGCCAAGGGATGGGAATTAGGGCATGCAATTTAAAAGAATGTATATGGAAAATGCCGGAAAGGGAAGAGGGAAATGTAGCTTGAGCTGTTAGGCACAAGAGAAGCTCAAAGTTTTGAAGAGCAGCGGGCATTTCCAGCACCGTCTTCCTATTTCTCTCTTGGCAAAAGAGGCCCAAATGTAGACAGAGGCTCCTCTAGCGAACATCTTGTTCTCTTGCTTGCTGTGGGAAAGAGCTGTTGCTCCTGGAGGCATATTGGGAAAGGGAAATGCTCTGTGTTGGGACTGCCTTGTGCTGTGGGAGTGGCCAGCACAGGCACTTTTCTAAGGGCCTCTGGTTCCTTTTGTCTTACTGGCTGCAGGTCACCTGGCACGCGGATGGAGACAAGCCTGTCCTTTGGTGAGTGGCAAAGGAAGCTGTGACGTTGCTGGCGTGTGACAATTGTGCAGCAATTCTACCAGCTTGGCCTGTTGCAGCCGAGTGTGGAGTGCCGGCGTGGGAGGCTGAAGGAAAGGCCAGCTGCCCGGTAGCATCAGCAGTAGCAAAGGGAGCACTGGCTGTTTACTGATTTTCCAGTGAAAAGCCTTTCAAGAGATGAAAGGCAAATGGGACAGCTCCAAGGCATCTTGCTGCTTCTAGGCAGCAGGGAAGCTCAAATGCACAGCAAGATGGAGTAGCAGCTCGTTCAGCCAGCTTCCTCGGGTTTGTGTGACTCAGAGGCCCACTTGTATCAAAGTCTATGATTTGCCCTTCTTCTGGGTCCTTTCCCAGCTCAATAGAAAGCAGCTCCTAAGGCACTGGCTTTTGCCCATCTCTCTCACTTCTGTCTGCCTGCAGGGCACAACAGCAGGGTCAGCAGCTCCTCTGGCTGCCTCTGTCATCGAGGAAGAGGCTGAAGAGGAGCAAAGGAAGATGAAGCCTTCAGCCGCTGTCCCTTCACAGCCGGAACTTGCAGAGCCAGTAAGTGACAGCTGAGCTTGGCACTGCCTTTGCTGCAGGGCCAGGCTACCCGTTTTGGAGCAGCCCTTGTTGCTCGTGGCTGAAGATGCTGGCAGCCGTGTGCCTGCTGTGACATAGTGCGGCTTCAGGCAAGCCGGGGAGCCCTGGCCAATGGGTTCTGAAGTTTGACATTTAAGCTGGGATGCTGAGAGGGCGCCCGAGTGTCTCTTGGCATCAGACAGGAGGCAGCATTCAGTGACTCTCAGTGCAGGAGTCAGCCCCTTGTGCCCGTTGTCAGCGCAGGCTGCCTATGGTCAGCGGACAGCGCGGCCCAAATTCGCAGTTGACAGCCTTGCAGGGTACCTGGGAGACACTGGCCCCTGGAAGGGACCCGCTCTCTCCGTGGACTAATTAGCTTCAGGCTGTGCTTCACTTCCAGCCGGTCAGAGCAGAGTTTGGAGAGGAGAATCCTCGGAAGCCCTGCAGTGTAAAAGGGCGGGTGGGTCCGGGCAGGGCTGGAAAGCGGCTCCCAAGGGCCGCTCCCTAAAGGCTGCCATAGAGAAGGGAAATCAAGTGAAACAGATCAGAGAAGGGACACGCTGCGGGCTTCTGAGCAGACTGTTGCGTGCCAACTCCGGGCTGATTTCATTCCGGCCCAGGAAAAGACAGGAGGAGGAAAGCAGCAAGGCTCTGGGGCCCTGCTCTGATCTCTTCGTGGATCTTGGCAGCCCCATCGATACCTTGTTGCCAGTGTCTGGCAGAAAAGCTGAACAGGTAGAGCATGGAGGTGGTCGGGAGGGGCTGGATCCAAGTAGCCTTTGGGCTTCTCCCGAAGGTGCCTTTGAGAAGGGGACATGGGAACTGCCCCAGCTGGAGAGGCCTGGCCGTGGCTGGCAGCACCTTCCCAAGGCCTTGCTTTTGCTGTGTGCTTAGGGGGGGCATGTGTGCCAGCCACCCTTCTGACGGGCAATCCTTTCTTGTCCCAGCGCAAGACAGGCTCTGCCATTCAACCTGGTGCCGCCGGACCAGCATGGCCTGCAGCAGCCAGCTCAAGCCCCGCTGCTGGCACTTCCTGCAGCAGCGCAGCCCAGCAGCCCGAGATGAGGGAGGAGCAGGGCCTGAAGACACTGAGTAAGTCCGTCCGGTGCATTTCTTGTCTGCCAGAGCAGGGTGTTGTGCGAGTGTCTGGGTGTAGGCTGCGCCAGTTGCTGCCCCTCGGTCTCAGAGGCACGTAGGCCTCTCTGCAGAAGGTGTTGTTGTGCTCTGAGGCAGCGCGGCAGCGCTCAGGGAGTCCCTGCTGCCTGTGAGGGCGGCTGGGCCTGGCTTGGCCCTGCCTGGGCTGCCTTCTGGGCCAAAGACAAAAGCAGAGATTGTTTCTGCTTGAGCAGAAGGCTGGCACCTAGCAAGTGACTATTGCCCAGGGAGCTGTCTGGTCCCAGCTGTTTTCTGGCTCTGGTTCTTACTCCTCCTCCGGCCCAGACACTTTGTGCCCCTGGCAGTGGACCTGCCAGTGATGGTGGGTGTGACTGCGGAGGCTGCAAAGGCCCTTGGTTACCTCTTAGGGCACCCTTCTTAAGGGCTCATCATTTTGGCTTATCGTGTGCGATACTGCTCTTGAAAGAAATCAAGGCCTTCTTGGAAAGGCCACCTGATGAAAGGTGGAGAAGATGGCCCTCCCACTTGCTGGTCTCAGCAGCTGGAAGCCGAGGGACCGCAAAGGGCCCAGAGCTGTGGGCAGTGGGGCTGCCTTTGGGACGCTCTGGGCAGCGGCGTCTCTGTGTGCGAGTGAGCGCCCTGCACTGCTTTTGTCTTTCAGGGAGCATCGTGAGTCCGGGCCAGCCAACGGGCAAATACACGGCATTTGAGGAACTCGGGCGAGGGTAAGCGTGACGTCAGCTCATTTTACAAAAGTGTGGGCCAGGTCTTTGGCTGGTGCAATATCAAGTGTGAAGTCAGGCAAGCTCCAAACATGGTCAGGCTCTGGCTTGACCTCGTGTCGCCTGCCTGGACTGCTCGGTCAGAGCAATGCAAAGGCCTCATCAAAGACAAGTTGATGCTGGCAGTGTCTTGCTAGCAGCAGTGAGGAGCAGGAGCTGGGAAAACCCCTGGCCCTGCAGCTTTGTGGCCTGAAAGAGCATCTTGCCGTCCAAGAAAGGTCAGATTGTCAAGGACAGTCTTCTGACTCAAATTGTTCTCCCTTTTTTGACACACACATGCATGCACAGCCGCACAAGGAGAGAGTTCCCCTTAGGTTCTGAAATGACCTGGCAGGGTGTGCGCCTTCCAGCGGCCCTTGGTCTTCATGCTGCACCTTAGTGTTCCCTTGGACAGCCTGCCCCGCATGGCAGAGGGCTCACGGGCTGACGTGCTGTTGGCCGAAGAGATGCTGCAGCCAGGCATTTTTTCTAAGGAAGGCGTCCAGGCAGCCGGGGGAGATCTGCTGCCTGGGCTTGCTTTCACTGCCAAAGGGATAAAGGTGTCTTTCTGCTGCTTTTGTCTTTCTAGAGGGTTTGGAGCTGTTTATAAAGCCCTTGACACCAGCAGCGGACAACAGGTAAAGTGCCAACAGCCCCATGCCATTTTGCAGCTCTGGAGCGCTTTGCCCGCTGCTGTGAGCTGTGCTTGGAGGTTTGGGTGGCAGCTCCATGTCTGCAGCAGAGGCTGTTCCTCTGAAATACAGTCTAGGCTCAGGAGGCAGAATGCATTTGGGATGGATTTTGGTGCTTCTGCTAAGCTCTGCTGTCTAGTGACAAGGCCCTTTGGCCCAGCGTGCTGCCTCATTGCAGCAGCACTCGCTCCGTGCTCCTTGTGATCTCGAGCAGGGTGCGTCTTCTCAAGGTACCGGTGGCCAATGTCATTGCAGGTGGCAATCAAGATCATGTCACTCGAGGAGGAGATGTCCGAGGAGCTGGCTGCCAATGAAATCCTGGCCATGAGGGACAACAGGAGTCCCAATATCGTTAGCTACTTAGACAGGTTGGCATATTCTGGTGTCAATTTAGCTTTAGCTGGTGCAAGCGCAAAGAGACGATGCCCTTTGGTCGCTGGCAGAGAACAGAGCTGGGGATGATTTCTCTGCTGGTCTCCAGAGTGTGGGAGGAGGTGGAGCTGGTGTTCAATAGTCTCTTGTGGCACACGTAGCTTGGAGAGCAGCTGCAAAAACCTGTCTCAGGCCCTGGGGTGACTGAGGCTGTGCCCATTCTGCTTCTCCATGCCGTGGTTTTCTTCTTTCAGCTACCTGGTGGATGCGGAGCTCTGGCTGGCCATGGAGTTCATGGACGGCGGCACCTTGTTTGATGTGCTGAGGGCAGTGTACCTGGAGGAAGGACAGATAGGCGCTGTCTGTCGGGAGGTGAGGGATCCCGCTTGTGCTTGCCCAAGACTGCCCGGATGCTGCTTGTCAGCTGGAGCTTAAGGAGAGCCGAGATTTCTTGCTCTCACCTTTCTTTTGCTGCTGCTGCTGCTGCTGCTGCTGCTGCTGCTGCTGCTGCTGCTGCTGTCACGCCACACAGGAGAAGAAAGAGCATGGGAAGTGTACTGCCTGCCGGTGCCCTCGCACTCCTCAGGCTCTGTTCTTGCACTCTTCCATCCTGTCTGTCCTCTGGCCTTGGTGCTTGCTCACTGGCTCAATTTCTCTTTCTTCCTCTTCTCAGCTTTGCCTGGGAATGTTTGCCTGGAGCCTGTCTGTCTGTCCTACATTGCTTGCCACTGGAAGGCAGCATGCGGGTGGCAGAATTTCAAGCTAAGGGCAAAGAGCTGTCCTCAGCTTCAAAGGACAGCATTGCAGCCTGGATGGCGATGCATTCTGGAACAGCTCGAAGGCGCTGCTGTCACCAGCAGCTTCCTCTTCTGCTGCCACTAGGCTTCCCCAAAATTCTTTGCCGTGCCACCTCCCAGCCAAAGGTGGCACACTTCCTACCCAAGGCCGGTGGAACTTTTGGGAGCCCAGATGCCTTTGCTTGGAAATCTAGAAAAAACTTCCAAGAGTGTTGAAGCAGCAAGCTCTTCATGGTGACAGCAGCGTGATGTTTCGCCCTGGCTCACAATTCCCTGAGAAAGCCGCCAATCCCGTTGAGCTCTTTCCTTGCAGGTGGGATGAAATCAGATCCTGCACGTTAACTTTCCCTCCCTCCTTTTTCTCTCTCAGTGCCTGCAAGGACTGCATTTCCTTCATTCCCGCCAAGTCATCCACAGAGACATCAAAAGTTGCAACGTCCTGGTGGGCACGGACGGATCCGTCAAGTTGGGTGGGTATCCCTGCTGGGCTGCAGCATGTCCAGCATATGCCGTGCGCTTGCATTTTGGTGACGGCCACTGGGGCAGAAGCGCGGCTTGGCCAGTGCGTGAATGGTCAGGGTGTTTTTGAAGCGGCCGATGCCTCATTTGCCTGGCTCCAGGCACGTGGAAGGAGAGCTCAGCTGCTTTTTCAGTTAGATTCAGCATGGCCTGGTCAGGGCAATGGTTTTGGCCGCTTTGCCAGTGGTAGCTGGCTTTGACAGGCTTTGTTTTTGTCCTCAGGTGACTTTGGCCTCTGTGCTCAGCTCAGCCCTGAGCACAGCAAGCGCAGCTCCAGCGTCGGCACTCCCAGCTGGATGGCACCGGAGGTGGTGAGAGGAGAAGCCTACGGCCCCAAAGTGGACATCTGGTCCCTGGGGATCATGGGGCTGGAAATGGTGGAAGGGGAAGCTCCTTACCAGCGGGAAGCCCGTCTCCGGGTAAGGTGCAGCTTAGCAAGAGGGCTCTGTGTGGAGAGAGCTGTGTGTGGCTAGCAAAGGAGCAGGTGGAGTGTCCTCTTGCATCCATGTGCTGTAGGTTTTTGAACTGCTAGAAAGGAACGGGCCCCCAAAACTGCAGAACCCCAGGCACCACTCGGCTCTCCTGCGCGACTTCCTCCGCTGCTGCCTGCAGGCAGATGAGGACAGGCGCTGGTCTGCCCAGGAGCTCCTACAGGTAAGAAAAAGCAAAGGGGCAAAAAGCCCTGGCAGCTGAGGACACCTGCATGAAGGCATGAGGAGGAGGAGGAGTGTGGGCCACGTGGCACAGAAAGCTGCCAGGACAGGAAGGCGCAGGGGGACATGCTGCCCTCAGTGCTCTTTGTGTGTCTTGCTGGTAGCCAGGGAATCCTGCTTGAGCCCGCGAGGATGTGATCCTGGAAAGTAAGAGTTCCTTTCTTTGTTCTTTTTCCTCTGGGCAGCATCCCTTCGTGACCTCAGGCGATCCTGCCTCCAGCCTGGCTGCTCTGATCATCTCAGCCAAGTGAGTGCAGGAAGACTGGAGAGGAGACACCTGCGCCTGAGGAGGCCCTGATGCCCCGCCAGCCAAGAGGAGGGAAAAGGGGATGTGTCATCTTTAGGCAGAGCTTCAGCCATCCCCCGAGTTTGAAGAGGAGCTGTGCCATAGCTAGGAAACATGATAGTGTAGATATTTGCTCAGTTTAGCTGTTAGGTTAGCTGTTAGGTTAACTGTTAGGTTAGGTTAGCATAGGTTGGATTAGGTTAGGTTAGGTTAGGTTAGGTTAGGTTAGGTTAGGTTAGGTTAGGTTAGGTTAGATATGTTGTTAGGTTCAATTTAAAGCTCTGTTGTTTTTCTTTCTGCAAAAGATGAAAATGTAAAAAACTTAGGAAATATAGGGATTAACTTTTAAGGACTATAGAACGCAGACAGCTTGGATAGTAGAGGATTGTTTAGCTTAGGATAGAGTGTTGAGAATTAGGGAAGCTTTGAAGTAGAAATGAAAGAATTGTCATAATAAGAATTAAGCAGAGAGAGGAAAAGCTGGGCTGCAGCAGAACTGGAGCCTGCAGGCGCTCCAAGCTGTCAGCCTGAGCAGGCCACCTGCAGGACAGAATGATGAAGGTGGAGAAGCAGCGAGGGAATACTTTGTTTCAGCCCGAGTGTCAATAAAAGTCAAAAATATCCCGAGTGTTGTAAGACTCCCTTCCTTGCCAGGCTGTAGCTAAGTGGACAGTCCCTTTCAGAGGCCCAAAGAACATAGTGAGGTAAGCAGCTTTGCTTACCTGAAGTGTGGCATGCCTGTGGGAAGCTGAGAGACCCACAGGTAATGAACACCAGGTAATGAGCTGCCATTCAGGACAACACTAGGAGGCAGATGTGCAGTCCTTTCTGGGCCTCTTGTCTTGATCAGATGTCAGGCTGATCAGCAGCAATCACCATTTGGTTGCCACCCTCCTCTCACTATGTCACCTGTGGGATGGAATGGCATTCTCACAGCGGCATCTGGCATTTCCTCCCTGCTTCTCTTTTCCCCACTTTGCACCCCAGACCCCCAGGGACCCTCTGGGCCAGCCTCATCCCCCGCAGGGGTGTGCAACCACCAGGGCCACCTGCAGAGCCCCATTCCCACTCTGCTGCCTCCTTGGCCTTTTCCCACATCTGGGCCAGCCTGCTGTTGCCAGGTGTTGGAAACATGCAGACAGCATAGCACACCTGTCATTGAGCAATTTGATGCAGGAGCCCATGCTGAGCACGGCTCCCCACCCCGGCCCTTTTCCCACCGAGCTGTGGCTCCATTTCGCCTCCATCTGCTGGCATACCCACTGTGAGCGACTGCTCAGGGAGTGGATGCTCCTTGAATGTTGCCCACAGGCCTGATTTCCACGCCTCCCCATTCCTCCTACCCCTAAGGCTGCCTCAGCCGTCTGAACACAATTTTTCTTACTCTAATGGCTTCCTGTGCTTTACTTGATACTGTAAGCAGAAGTACACCGTTTTGATTGTCTTTCCTCTAGAATTAATAAAAATAAGTTGGAAATACTCCTAGATTTTGCCATTTAAAACTTGAGGCAAGTGCAAAAAGTAGAGAAGCTTTCTGTGCAGCTTTTCAGTTAATTTGAGGTCTCCTTCCTCTTCACTCACTTTCAGCATATCTGTTGATTTTCCTTTGCTCTCATCTTTTAAGCTTCATCCCTTGTCTATCGATCTGCAAAAATAGCCTGTAAACCCAACGCAAATTTACTATCCTTTGTATTTTTCCTCTTCTGGAAAAGCTGAGGCTTGTGTGATCTTCTCCTGTCATCTAGACTTTGATTCCCATCTTGACTCTGGCTAAGAGCAGAACAAATGTAATTTATTGCCTGCTAGTATGATCTGCTAGCAAAGGTCACATTTAGAGCTAAGCATGATGCTTCTCTCCCTCCGTTGAATACACATCTTTGTGTCAAGGCCTGGTGACTTCCAGGAGCACCTGGAAGCTACTGCCAAGGACAAAAGTCTCACTCTTGCTGGTTTTGACACTCATTGGTTGGTAGGATTTTGATCTACGTCGACAGTGATCTACAGGAACTGGATCCTTGACACCAGGTGCCTTCAAGCAACATTTCTAAGCAGAGTGGGCAATGAAGTCCAGATACTAATGAGTTGTGGTTTGTTTTAACTCTGTCTAACATACGGTACACTATCCCAAAACATGTTATTTTTGAGTGCTTCAGGCATTTAAAACTTAGGTTTATTCTTGTCAACACTTTTCTTTCCTCTCTTCAGAAATCTGCATGTCCAGCTACTAATTTCTTTCTCAGCTTGTTGAAAAGGTACCAGTCAGACAAGACTTGTTGCTTGACCCAGAGATGGTGCAAGCGTCACCGTTAGGCCGGACGTGGCATACACACGTGATCAGGGTCCAAGAAGAAAAAGGTTTGTTTGTTTTATTCTGCATGTTCTCCAGCTTATACACTCTTAAAAAAGCGTGATCTCAAGTCACTAACTACATCACAATAACTTCTTCTATCCATTGGTGCAAAGCAATTAACTTCAATATAACTGGCAAAAGTTTTACAGAAATTTATAAGGCACGTATGCACATCTACTTCGGCACCTAGTCTAGCATACGCAAATTTTCCTGTATCTCTTCTAATGGGTTTCCATGCTGACGGCCTTGTCTTCTTCCTTGCTATGGATACACTCAAAAACCATCAACTGCTATTTCTTCCATGAACTCGGCTTTGCTTGCAGGCCAGCTGTCAAGCCCCTCCATAGGTCAGCATGCACCCGCGTGCTCAAGGAGCAACTGCAGCCTACAATAGTCCTGGAAATTTATTATCTTTGCTTCGTTTGCCATCTAAATGTCACTGAAGAAGTTAGGCTTTTCCAAACCAGCTCGGATGCCACCTAGAAGAAGCAGACTTGCTTTCAGTCAAAGCTTTTGGGACCAAGAGTCATGTTTGCTTGCATTGCTTGGATGCCGCTTGGATTGGCGCATTTTCTGAGTTTGCCTGGCATGCCTTGAGCCCTGCCTTTGTGAGTGAGGAGAATTTCCCAGGCTTTTCTTTTGCATCAGCTGTACAGAAGGTTGTCTTGCTGGGCACAAGAAAGCCACAGAGCAGCTGCCATTGTGAGGTCAAGCCAGAGGTGCCACGTCACAGTGCTGTCAGCACAGCGTTGTCCCGGTGAGCGCCAGGCCTGGTTGTCCAGAGCAGCTCTTCCGCTGGCTCCCTGCAGGAGGATCCTTGTGCTCAAGGAGCTCTCAGCAGACGGCCTGCACCCCGAGAGGAGTCTTGGCTTTCCCTTGGGTGGCACTCAGCGTGCAAACGCGCACAGCGCTGCCAAAATGATCGGGCAAGTCTGTGCCGCCGTTTGCACCGTCTTTTCTGTTGTCTATTCTGGCTACTACCTGACCCAGCTGACTCGTAAGTAAAGGTTTCTCCTGGGGCTGGCATCGCCCGACTTTTGCTTGCCTCTGCTCTTTATGCCGCACCAGTGGCCCAGTTTCTTTGGGAACAAAATGGCCATGAAGGTGCCACCGCTTTGGTCAATGTCCTGCCAGCAGCATCAGCTACAAAGGGGGCATCTGTACTGGGTGGCGCGTGCAGAGTATTTGCCATGCAACCTGCAGCGGTTGCCTTCCCTCCCCGGGAGGGTGCGCGGCAGCGGAGTCTGTCATTTCCTCAGCTTGCTGCTTCAAGCAAGACAAGCTGCAAATTGCAGACTCTGAGGGCAGATCCTCAGAAGTACTTCTACCAACTCAGTGGTTCTCTCCAGGAGTGAAGGAAAGCACCTTTTGCTCCATATTCTGCCCCTCAGAGGCCTTGGCTGCATGACTTGAGCCTTTGATGCTGTGCCAAGACTGCAATTGCCTTGGCGATGCAGCACAAACTCCAGTGCAGGGAGGGTTTGCTGCTGAGCCCAGCAGCTGTTCCTGGGCTGCTTCAGCAGGGAGCTGCCACAGGGAAGGGACCCTTTGTGGAAGCTTTGCTGGGCTATCATCTTCAGCCAAGGGATGGGAATTAGGGCATGCAATTTAAAAGAATGTATATGGAAAATGCCGGAAAGGGAAGAGGGAAATGTAGCTTGAGCTGTTAGGCACAAGAGAAGCTCAAAGTTTTGAAGAGCAGCGGGCATTTCCAGCACCGTCTTCCTATTTCTCTCTTGGCAAAAGAGGCCCAAATGTAGACAGAGGCTCCTCTAGCGAACATCTTGTTCTCTTGCTTGCTGTGGGAAAGAGCTGTTGCTCCTGGAGGCATATTGGGAAAGGGAAATGCTCTGTGTTGGGACTGCCTTGTGCTGTGGGAGTGGCCAGCACAGGCACTTTTCTAAGGGCCTCTGGTTCCTTTTGTCTTACTGGCTGCAGGTCACCTGGCACGCGGATGGAGACAAGCCTGTCCTTTGGTGAGTGGCAAAGGAAGCTGTAACGTTGCTGGCGTG
Organism: Melospiza georgiana; assembly: GCF_028018845.1. Classification (NCBI taxonomy): domain Eukaryota; kingdom Metazoa; phylum Chordata; class Aves; order Passeriformes; family Passerellidae; genus Melospiza; species Melospiza georgiana. The sequence continues at coordinate 62,446,982 of NC_080465.1, read as the reverse complement.
TGACAATTGTGCAGCAATTCTACCAGCTTGGCCTGTTGCAGCCGAGTGTGGAGTGCCGGCGTGGGAGGCTGAAGGAAAGGCCAGCTGCCCGGTAGCATCAGCAGTAGCAAAGGGAGCACTGGCTGTTTACTGATTTTCCAGTGAAAAGCCTTTCAAGAGATGAAAGGCAAATGGGACAGCTCCAAGGCATCTTGCTGCTTCTAGGCAGCAGGGAAGCTCAAATGCACAGCAAGATGGAGTAGCAGCTCGTTCAGCCAGCTTCCTCGGGTTTGTGTGACTCAGAGGCCCACTTGTATCAAAGTCTATGATTTGCCCTTCTTCTGGGTCCTTTCCCAGCTCAATAGAAAGCAGCTCCTAAGGCACTGGCTTTTGCCCATCTCTCTCACTTCTGTCTGCCTGCAGGGCACAACAGCAGGGTCAGCAGCTCCTCCGGCTGCCTCTGTCATCGAGGAAGAGGCTGAAGAGGAGCAAAGGAAGATGAAGCCTTCAGCCGCTGTCCCTTCACAGCCGGAACTTGCAGAGCCAGTAAGTGACAGCTGAGCTTGGCACTGCCTTTGCTGCAGGGCCAGGCTACCCGTTTTGGAGCAGCCCTTGTTGCTCGTGGCTGAAGATGCTGGCGGCCGTGTGCCTGCTGTGACATAGTGCGGCTTCAGGCAAGCCGGGGAGCCCTGGCCAATGGGTTCTGAAGTTTGACATTTAAGCTGGGATGCTGAGAGGGCGCCCGAGTGTCTCTTGGCATCAGACAGGAGGCAGCATTCAGTGACTCTCAGTGCAGGAGTCAGCCCCTTGTGCCCGTTGTCAGCGCAGGCTGCCTATGGTCAGCGGACAGCGCGGCCCAAATTCGCAGTTGACAGCCTTGCAGGGTACCTGGGAGACACTGGCCCCTGGAAGGGACCCGCTCTCTCCGTGGACTAATTAGCTTCAGGCTGTGCTTCACTTCCAGCCGGTCAGAGCAGAGTTTGGAGAGGAGAATCCTCGGAAGCCCTGCAGTGTAAAAGGGCGGGTGGGTCCGGGCAGGGCTGGAAAGCGGCTCCCAAGGGCCGCTCCCTAAAGGCTGCCATAGAGAAGGGAAATCAAGTGAAACAGATCAGAGAAGGGACACGCTGCGGGCTTCTGAGCAGACTGTTGCGTGCCAACTCCGGGCTGATTTCATTCCGGACCAGGAAAAGACAGGAGGAGGAAAGCAGCAAGGCTCTGGGGCCCTGCTCTGATCTCTTTGTGGATCTTGGCAGCCCCATCGATACCTTGTTGCCAGTGTCTTGCAGAAAAGCTGAACAGGTAGAGCATGGTGGTGGTCGGGAGGGGCTGGATCCAAGTAGCCTTTGGGCTTCTCCCGAAGGTGCCTTTGAGAAGGGGACATGGGAACTGCCCCAGCTGGAGAGGCCTGGCCGTGGCTGGCAGCACCTTCCCAAGGCCTTGCTTTTGCTGTGCGCTTAGGGAGGCATGTGTGCCAGCCACCCTTCTGACGGGCAATCCTTTCTTGTCCCAGCGCAAGACAGGCTCTGCCATTCAACCTGGTGCCGCCGGACCAGCATGGCCTGCAGCAGCCAGCTCAAGCCCCGCTGCTGGCACTTCCTGCAGCAGCGCAGCCCAGCAGCCCGAGATGAGGGAGGAGCAGGGCCTGAAGACACTGAGTAAGTCCGTCCGGTGCATTTCTTGTCTGCCAGAGCAGGGTGTTGTGCGAGTGTCTGGGTGTAGGCTGCGCCAGTTGCTGCCCCTCGGTCTCAGAGGCACGTAGGCCTCTCTGCAGAAGGTGTTGTTGTGCTCTGAGGCAGCGCGGCAGCGCTCAGGGAGTCCCTGCTGCCTGTGAGGGCGGCTGGGCCTGGCTTGGCCCTGCCTGGGCTGCCTTTTGGGCCAAAGACAAAAGCAGAGATTGTTTCTGCTTGAGCAGAAGGCTGGCACCTAGCAAGTGACTATTGCCCAGGGAGCTGTCTGGTCCCAGCTGTTTTCTGGCTCTGGTTCTTACTCCTCCTCCGGCCCAGACACTTTGTGCCCCTGGCAGTGGACCTGCCAGTGATGGTGGGTGTGACTGCGGAGGCTGCAAAGGCCCTTGGTTACCTCTTAGGGCACCCTTCTTAAGGGCTCATCATTTTGGCTTATCGTGTGCGATACTGCTCTTGAAAGAAATCAAGGCCTTCTTGGAAAGGCCACCTGATGAAAGGTGGAGAAGATGGCCCTCCCACTTGCTGGTCTCAGCAGCTGGAAGCCGAGGGACCGCAAAGGGCCCAGAGCTGCAGGCAGTGGGGCTGCCTTTGGGACACTCTGGGCAGCGGCGTCTCTGTGTGCGAGTGAGCGCCCTGCACTGCTTTTGTCTTTCAGGGAGCATCGTGAGTCCGGGCCAGCCAACGGGCAAATACACGGCATTTGAGGAACTCGGGCGAGGGTAAGCGTGACGTCAGCTCATTTTACAAAAGTGTGGGCCAGGTCTTTGGCTGGTGCAATATCAAGCGTGAAGTCAGGCAAGCTCCAAACATGGTCAGGCTCTGGCTTGACCTCGTGTCGCCTGCCTGGACTGCTCGGTCAGAGCAATGCAAAGGCCTCATCAAAGACAAGTTGATGCTGGCAGTGTCTTGCTAGCAGCAGTGAGGAGCAGGAGCTGGGAAAACCCCTGGCCCTGCAGCTTTGTGGCCTGAAAGAGCATCTTGCCGTCCAAGAAAGGTCAGATTGTCAAGGACAGTCTTCTGACTCAAATTGTTCTCCCTTTTTTGACACACACATGCATGCACAGCCGCACAAGGAGAGAGTTCCCCTTAGGTTCTGAAATGACCTGGCAGGGTGTGCGCCTTCCAGCGGCCCTTGGTCTTCATGCTGCACCTTAGTGTTCCCTTGGACAGCCTGCCCCGCATGGCAGAGGGCTCACGGGCTGACGTGCTGTTGGCCGAAGAGATGCTGCAGCCAGGCATTTTTTCTAAGGAAGGCGTCCAGGCAGCCGGGGGAGATCTGCTGCCTGGGCTTGCTTTCACTGCCAAAGGGATAAAGGTGTCTTTCTGCTGCTTTTGTCTTTCTAGAGGGTTTGGAGCTGTTTATAAAGCCCTTGACACCAGCAGCGGACAACAGGTAAAGTGCCAACAGCCCCATGCCCTTTTGCAGCTCTGGAGCGCTTTGCCCGCTGCTGTGAGCTGTGCTTGGAGGTTTGGGTGGCAGCTCCATGTCTGCAGCAGAGGCTGTTCCTCTGAAATGCAGTCTAGGCTCAGGGGGCAGAATGCATTTGGGATGGATTTTGGTGCTTCTGCTAAGCTCTGCTGTCTAGTGACAAGGCACTTTGGCCCAGCGTGCTGCCTCATTGCAGCAGCACTCGCTCCGTGCTCCTTGTGATCTCGAGCAGGGTGCGTCTTCTCAAGGTACCGGTGGCCAATGTCATTGCAGGTGGCAATCAAGATCATGTCACTCGAGGAGGAGATGTCCGAGGAGCTGGCTGCCAATGAAATCCTGGCCATGAGGGACAACAGGAGTCCCAATATCGTTAGCTACTTAGACAGGTTGGCATATTCTGGTGTCAATGTAGCTTTAGCTGGTGCAAGCGCAAAGAGACGATGCTCTTTGGTCGCTGGCAGAGAACAGAGCTGGGGACGATTTCTCTGCTGGTCTCCAGAGTGTGGGAGGAGGTGGAGCTGGTGTTCAATAGTCTCTTGTGGCACACGTAGCTTGGAGAGCAGCTGCAAAAACCTGTCTCAGGCCCTGGGGTGACTGAGGCTGTGCCCATTCTGCTTCTCCATGCCGTGGTTTTCTTCTTTCAGCTACCTGGTGGATGCGGAGCTCTGGCTGGCCATGGAGTTCATGGACGGCGGCACCTTGTTTGATGTGCTGAGGGCAGTGTACCTGGAGGAAGGACAGATAGGCGCTGTCTGTCGGGAGGTGAGGGATCCCGCTTGTGCTTGCCCAAGACTGCCCGGATGCTGCTTGTCAGCTGGAGCTTAAGGAGAGCCGAGATTTCTTGCTCTCACCTTTCTTTTGCTGCTGCTGCTGCTGCTGCTGCTGCTGCTGCTGCTGCTGCTGCTGCTGCTGTCACGCCACACAGGAGAAGAAAGAGCATGGGAAGTGTACTGCCTGCCGGTGCCCTCGCACTCCTCAGGCTCTGTTCTTGCACTCTTCCATCCTGTCTGTCCTCTGGCCTTGGTGCTTGCTCACTGGCTCAATTTCTCTTTCTTCCCCTTCTCAGCTTTGCCTGGGAATGTTTGCCTGGAGCCTGTCTGTCTGTCCTACATTGCTTGCCACTGGAAGGCAGCATGCGGGTGGCAGAATTTCAAGCTAAGGGCAAAGAGCTGTCCTCAGCTTCAAAGGACAGCATTGCAGCCTGGATGGCGATGCATTCTGGAACAGCTCGAAGGTGCTGCTGTCACCAGCAGCTTCCTCTTCTGCTGCCACTAGGCTTCCCCAAAATTCTTTGCCGTGCCACCTCCCAGCCAAAGGTGGCGCACTTCCTACCCAAGGCCGGTGGAACTTTTGGGAGCCCAGATGCCTTTGCTTGGAAATCTAGAAAAAACTTCCAAGAGTGTTGAAGCAGCAAGCTCTTCATGGTGACAGCAGCGTGATGTTTCGCCCTGGCTCACAATTCCCTGAGAAAGCCGCCAATCCCGTTGAGCTCTTTCCTTGCAGGTGGGATGAAATCAGATCCTGCACGTTAACTTTCCCTCCCTCCTTTTTCTCTCTCAGTGCCTGCAAGGACTGCATTTCCTTCATTCCCGCCAAGTCATCCACAGAGACATCAAAAGTTGCAACGTCCTGGTGGGCACGGACGGATCCGTCAAGTTGGGTGGGTATCCCTGCTGGGCTGCAGCATGTCCAGCATATGCCGTGCGCTTGCATTTTGGTGACGGCCACTGGGGCAGAAGCGCGGCTTGGCCAGTGCGTGAATGGTCAGGGTGTTTTTGAAGCGGCCGATGCCTCATTTGCCTGGCTCCAGGCACGTGGAAGGAGAGCTCAGCTGCTTTTTCAGTTAGATTCAGCATGGCCTGGTCAGGGCAATGGTTTTGGCCGCTTTGCCAGTGGTAGCTGGCTTTGACAGGCTTTGTTTTTGTCCTCAGGTGACTTTGGCCTCTGTGCTCAGCTCAGCCCTGAGCACAGCAAGCGCAGCTCCAGCGTCGGCACTCCCAGCTGGATGGCACCGGAGGTGGTGAGAGGAGAAGCCTACGGCCCCAAAGTGGACATCTGGTCCCTGGGGATCATGGGGCTGGAAATGGTGGAAGGGGAAGCTCCTTACCAGCGGGAAGCCCGTCTCCGGGTAAGGTGCAGCTTAGCAAGAGGGCTCTGTGTGGAGAGAGCTGTGTGTGGCTAGCAAAGGAGCAGGTGGAGTGTCCTCTTGCATCCATGTGCTGTAGGTTTTTGAACTGCTAGAAAGGAACGGGCCCCCAAAACTGCAGAACCCCAGGCACCACTCGGCTCTCCTGCGCGACTTCCTCCGCTGCTGCCTGCAGGCAGATGAGGACAGGCGCTGGTCTGCCCAGGAGCTCCTACAGGTAAGAAAAAGCAAAGGGGCAAAAAGCCCTGGCAGCTGAGGACACGTGCATGAAGGCATGAGGAGGAGGAGGAGTGTGGGCCACGTGGCACAGAAAGCTGCCAGGACAGGAAGGCGCAGGGGGACATGCTGCCCTCAGTGCTCTTTGTGTGTCTTGCTGGTAGCCAGGGAATCCTGCTTGAGCCCGCGAGGATGTGATCCTGGAAAGTAAGAGTTCCTTTCTTTGTTCTTTTTCCTCTGGGCAGCATCCCTTCGTGACCTCAGGCGATCCTGCCTCCAGCCTGGCTGCTCTGATCATCTCAGCCAAGCGAGTGCAGGAAGACTGGAGAGGAGACACCTGCGCCTGAGGAGGCCCTGATGCCCCGCCAGCCAAGAGGAGGGAAAAGGGGATGTGTCATCTTTAGGCAGAGCTTCAGCCATCCCCCGAGTGTGAAGAGGAGCTGTGCCATAGCTAGGAAACATGATAGTGTAGATATTTGCTCAGTTTAGCTGTTAGGTTAGCTGTTAGGTTAACTGTTAGGTTAGATGTTAGGTTAGGTTAGCATAGGTTGGATTAGGTTAGGTTAGGTTAGGTTAGGTTAGGTTAGGTTAGGTTAGGTTAGGTTAGATATGTTGTTAGGTTCAATTTAAAGCTCTGTTGTTTTTCTTTCTGCAAAAGATGAAAATGTAAAAAACTTAGGAAATATAGGGATTAACTTTTAAGGACTATAGAACGCAGACAGCTTGGATAGTAGAGGATTGTTTAGCTTAGGATAGAGTGTTGAGAATTAGGGAAGCTTTGAAGTAGAAATGAAAGAATTGTCATAATAAGAATTAAGCAGAGAGAGGAAAAGCTGGGCTGCAGCAGAACTGGAGCCTGCAGGCGCTCCAAGCTGTCAGCCTGAGCGGGCCACCTGCAGCACAGAATGATGAAGATGGAGAAGCAGCAAGGGGATACTTTGTTTCAGCCCGAGTGTCAATAAAAGTCAAAAATATCCCGAGTGTTGTAAGACTCCCTTCCTTGCCAGGCTGTAGCTAAGTGGACAGTCCCTTTCAGAGGCCCAAAGAACATAGTGAGGTAAGCAGCTTTGCTTACCTGAAGTGTGGCATGCCTGTGGGAAGCTGAGAGACCCACAGGTAATGAACACCAGGTAATGAGCTGCCATTCAGGACAACACTAGGAGGCAGATGTGCAGTCCTTTCTGGGCCTCTTGTCTTGATCAGATGTCAGGCTGATCAGCAGCAATCACCATTTGGTTGCCACCCTCCTCTCACTATGTCACCTGTGGGATGGAATGGCATTCTCACAGCGGCATCTGGCATTTCCTCCCTGCTTCTCTTTTCCCCACTTTGCACCCCAGACCCCCAGGGACCCTCTGGGCCAGCCTCATCCCCCGCAGGGGTGTGCAACCACCAGGGCCACCTGCAGAGCCCCATTCCCACTCTGCTGCCTCCTTGGCCTTTTCCCACATCTGGGCCAGCCTGCCGTTGCCAGGTGTTGGAAACATGCAGACAGCATAGCACACCTGTCATTGAGCAATTTGATGCAGGAGCCCATGCTGAGCACGGCTCCCCACCCCGGCCCTTTTCCCACCGAGCTGTGGCTCCATTTCGCCTCCATCTGCTGGCATACCCACTGTGAGCGACTGCTCAGGGAGTGGATGCTCCTTGAATGTTGCCCACAGGCCTGATTTCCACGCCTCCCCATTCCTCCTACCCCTAAGGCTGCCTCAGCCGTCTGAACACAATTTTTCTTACTCTAATGGCTTCCTGTGCTTTACTTGATACTGTAAGCAGAAGTACACCGTTTTGATTGTCTTTCCTCTAGAATTAATAAAAATAAGTTGGAAATACTCCTAGATTTTGCCATTTAAAACTTGAGGCAAGTGCAAAAAGTAGAGAAGCTTTCTGTGCAGCTTTTCAGTTAATTTGAGGTCTCCTTCCTCTTCACTCACTTTCAGCATATCTGTTGATTTTCCTTTGCTCTCATCTTTTAAGCTTCATCCCTTGTCTATCGATCTGCAAAAATAGCCTGTAAACCCAACGCAAATTTACTATCCTTTGTATTTTTCCTCTTCTGGAAAAGCTGAGGCTTGTGTGATCTTCTCCTGTCATCTAGACTTTGGTTCCCATCTTGACTCTGGCTAAGAGCAGAACAAATGTAATTTATTGCCTGCTAGTATGATCTGCTAGCAAAGGTCACATTTAGAGCTAAGCATGATGCTTCTCTCCCTCCGTTGAATACACATCTTTGTGTCAAGGCCTGGTGACTTCCAGGAGCACCTGGAAGCTACTGCCAAGGACAAAAGTCTCACTCTTGCTGGTTTTAACACTCATTGGTTGGTAGGATTTTGATCTACGTCGACAGTGATCTACAGGAACTGGATCCTTGACACCAGGTGCCTTCAAGCAACATTTCTAAGCAGAGTGGGCAATGAAGTCCAGATACTAATGAGTTGTGGTTTGTTTTAACTCTGTCTAACATACGGTACACTATCCCAAAACATGTTATTTTTGAGTGCTTCAGGCATTTAAAACTTAGGTTTATTCTTGTCAACACTTTTCTTTCCTCTCTTCAGAAATCTGCATGTCCAGCTACTAATTTCTTTCTCAGCTTGTTGAAAAGGTACCAGTCAGACAAGACTTGTTGCTTGACCCAGAGATGGGGCAAGCGTCACCGTTAGGCCGGACGTGGCATACACACGTGATCAGGGTCCAAGAAGAAAAAGGTTTGTTTGTTTTATTCTGCATGTTCTCCAGCTTATACACTCTTAAAAAAGCGTGATCTCAAGTCACTAACTACATCACAATAACTTCTTCTATCCATTGGTGCAAAGCAATTAACTTCAATATAACTGGCAAAAGTTTTACAGAAATTTATAAGGCACGTATGCACATCTACTTCGGCACCTAGTCTAGCATACGCAAATTTTCCTGTATCTCTTCTAATGGGTTTCCATGCTGACGGCCTTGTCTTCTTCCTTGCTATGGATACACTCAAAAACCATCAACTGCTATTTCTTCCATGAACTCGGCTTTGCTTGCAGGCCAGCTGTCAAGCCCCTCCATAGGTCAGCATGCACCCGCGTGCTCAAGGAGCAACTGCAGCCTACAATAGTCCTGGAAATTTATTATCTTTGCTTCGTTTGCCATCTAAATGTCACTGAAGAAGTTAGGCTTTTCCAAACCAGCTCGGATGCCACCTAGAAGAAGCAGACTTGCTTTCAGTCAAAGCTTTTGGGACCAAGAGTCATGTTTGCTTGCATTGCTTGGATGCCGCTTGGATTGGCGCATTTTCTGAGTTTGCCTGGCATGCCTTGAGCCCTGCCTTTGTGAGTGAGGAGAATTTCCCAGGCTTTTCTTTTGCATCAGCTGTACAGAAGGTTGTCTTGCTGGGCACAAGAAAGCCACAGAGCAGCTGCCATTGTGAGGTCAAGCCAGAGGTGCCACGTCACAGTGCTGTCAGCACAGCGTTGTCCCGGTGAGCGCCAGGCCTGGTTGTCCAGAGCAGCTCTTCCGCTGGCTCCCTGCAGGAGGATCCTTGTGCTCAAGGAGCTCTCAGCAGACGGCCTGCACCCCGAGAGGAGTCTTGGCTTTCCCTTGGGTGGCACTCAGCGTGCAAACGCGCACAGCGCTGCCAAAATGATCAGGCAAGTCTGTGCCGCCGTTTGCACCGTCTTTTCTGTTGTCTATTCTGGCTACTACCCGACCCAGCTGACTCGTAAGTAAAGGTTTCTCCTGGGGCTGGCATCGCCCGACTTTTGCTTGGCTCTGCTCTTTATGCCGCACCAGTGGCCCAGTTTCTTTGGGAACAAAATGGCCATGAAGGTGCCACCGCTTTGGTCAATGTCCTGCCAGCAGCATCAGCTACAAAGGGGGCATCTGTACTGGGTGGCGCGTGCAGAGTATTTGCCATGCAACCTGCAGCGGTTGCCTTCCCTCCCCGGGAGGGTGCGCGGCAGCGGAGTCTGTCATTTCCTCAGCTTGCTGCTTCAAGCAAGACAAGCTGCAAATTGCAGACTCTGAGGGCAGATCCTCAGAAGTACTTCTACCAACTCAGTGGTTCTCTCCAGGAGTGAAGGAAAGCACCTTTTGCTCCATATTCTGCCCCTCAGAGGCCTTGGCTGCATGACTTGAGCCTTTGATGCTGTGCCAAGACTGCAATTGCCTTGGCGATGCAGCACAAACTCCAGTGCAGGGAGGGTTTGCTGCTGAGCCCAGCAGCTGTTCCTGGGCTGCTTCAGCAGGGAGCTGCCACAGGGAAGGGACCCTTTGTGGAAGCTTTGCTGGGCTATCATCTTCAGCCAAGGGATGGGAATTAGGGCATGCAATTTAAAAGAATGTATATGGAAAATGCCGGAAAGGGAAGAGGGAAATGTAGCTTGAGCTGTTAGGCACAAGAGAAGCTCAAAGTTTTGAAGAGCAGCGGGCATTTCCAGCACCGTCTTCCTATTTCTCTCTTGGCAAAAGAGGCCCAAATGTAGACAGAGGCTCCTCTAGCGAACATCTTGTTCTCTTGCTTGCTGTGGGAAAGAGCTGTTGCTCCTGGAGGCATATTGGGAAAGGGAAATGCTCTGTGTTGGGACTGCCTTGTGCTGTGGGAGTGGCCAGCACAGGCACTTTTCTAAGGGCCTCTGGTTCCTTTTGTCTTACTGGCTGCAGGTCACCTGGCACGCGGATGGAGACAAGCCTGTCCTTTGGTGAGTGGCAAAGGAAGCTGTAACGTTGCTGGCGTGTGACAATTGTGCAGCAATTCTACCAGCTTGGCCTGTTGCAGCCGAGTGTGGAGTGCCGGCGTGGGAGGCTGAAGGAAAGGCCAGCTGCCCGGTAGCATCAGCAGTAGCAAAGGGAGCACTGGCTGTTTACTGATTTTCCAGTGAAAAGCCTTTCAAGAGATGAAAGGCAAATGGGACAGCTCCAAGGCATCTTGCTGCTTCTAGGCAGCAGGGAAGCTCAAATGCACAGCAAGATGGAGTAGCAGCTCGTTCAGCCAGCTTCCTCGGGTTTGTGTGACTCAGAGGCCCACTTGTATCAAAGTCTATGATTTGCCCTTCTTCTGGGTCCTTTCCCAGCTCAATAGAAAGCAGCTCCTAAGGCACTGGCTTTTGCCCATCTCTCTCACTTCTGTCTGCCTGCAGGGCACAACAGCAGGGTCAGCAGCTCCTCCGGCTGCCTCTGTCATCGAGGAAGAGGCTGAAGAGGAGCAAAGGAAGATGAAGCCTTCAGCCGTTGTCCCTTCACAGCCGGAACTTGCAGAGCCAGTAAGTGACAGCTGAGCTTGGCACTGCCTTTGCTGCAGGGCCAGGCTACCCGTTTTGGAGCAGCCCTTGTTGCTCGTGGCTGAAGATGCTGGCGGCCGTGTGCCTGCTGTGACATAGTGCGGCTTCAGGCAAGCCGGGGAGCCCTGGCCAATGGGTTCTGAAGTTTGACATTTAAGCTGGGATGCTGAGAGGGCGCCCGAGTGTCTCTTGGCATCAGACAGGAGGCAGCATTCAGTGACTCTCAGTGCAGGAGTCAGCCCCTTGTGCCCGTTGTCAGCGCAGGCTGCCTATGGTCAGCGGACAGCGCGGCCCAAATTCGCAGTTGACAGCCTTGCAGGGTACCTGGGAGACACTGGCCCCTGGAAGGGACCCGCTCTCTCCGTGGACTAATTAGCTTCAGGCTGTGCTTCACTTCCAGCCGGTCAGAACAGAGTTTGGAGAGGAGAATCCTCGGAAGCCCTGCAGTGTAAAAGGGCGGGTGGGTCCGGGCAGGGCTGGAAAGCGGCTCCCAAGGGCCGCTCCCTAAAGGCTGCCATAGAGAAGGGAAATCAAGTGAAACAGATCAGAGAAGGGACACGCTGCGGGCTTCTGAGCAGACTGTTGCGTGCCAACTCCGGGCTGATTTCATTCCGGCCCAGGAAAAGACAGGAGGAGGAAAGCAGCAAGGCTCTGGGGCCCTGCTCTGATCTCTTTGTGGATCTTGGCAGCCCCATCGATACCTTGTTGCCAGTGTCTTGCAGAAAAGCTGAACAGGTAGAGCATGGAGGTGGTCGGGAGGGGCTGGATCCAAGTAGCCTTTGGGCTTCTCCCGAAGGTGCCTTTGAGAAGGGGACATGGGAACTGCCCCAGCTGGAGAGGCCTGGCCGTGGCTGGCAGCACCTTCCCAAGGCCTTGCTTTTGCTGTGTGCTTAGGGGGGGCATGTGTGCCAGCCACCCTTCTGACGGGCAATCCTTTCTTGTCCCAGCGCAAGACAGGCTCTGCCATTCAACCTGGTGCCGCCGGACCAGCATGGCCTGCAGCAGCCAGCTCAAGCCCCGCTGCTGGCACTTCCTGCAGCAGCGCAGCCCAGCAGCCCGAGATGAGGGAGGAGCAGGGCCTGAAGACACTGAGTAAGTCCGTCCGGTGCATTTCTTGTCTGCCAGAGCAGGGTGTTGTGCGAGTGTCTGGGTGTAGGCTGCGCCAGTTGCTGCCCCTCGGTCTCAGAGGCACGTAGGCCTCTCTGCAGAAGGTGTTGTTGTGCTCTGAGGCAGCGCGGCAGCGCTCAGGGAGTCCCTGCTGCCTGTGAGGGCGGCTGGGCCTGGCTTGGCCCTGCCTGGGCTGCCTTTTGGGCCAAAGACAAAAGCAGAGATTGTTTCTGCTTGAGCAGAAGGCTGGCACCTAGCAAGTGACTATTGCCCAGGGAGCTGTCTGGTCCCAGCTGTTTTCTGGCTCTGGTTCTTACTCCTCCTCCGGCCCAGACACTTTGTGCCCCTGGCAGTGGACCTGCCAGTGATGGTGGGTGTGACTGCGGAGGCTGCAAAGGCCCTTGGTTACCTCTTAGGGCACCCTTCTTAAGGGCTCATCATTTTGGCTTATCGTGTGCGATACTGCTCTTGAAAGAAATCAAGGCCTTCTTGGAAAGGCCACCTGATGAAAGGTGGAGAAGATGGCCCTCCCACTTGCTGGTCTCAGCAGCTGGAAGCCGAGGGACCGCAAAGGGCCCAGAGCTGCAGGCAGTGGGGCTGCCTTTGGGACACTCTGGGCAGCGGCGTCTCTGTGTGCGAGTGAGCGCCCTGCACTGCTTTTGTCTTTCAGGGAGCATCGTGAGTCCGGGCCAGCCAACGGGCAAATACACGGCATTTGAGGAACTCGGGCGAGGGTAAGCGTGACGTCAGCTCATTTTACAAAAGTGTGGGCCAGGTCTTTGGCTGGTGCAATATCAAGCGTGAAGTCAGGCAAGCTCCAAACATGGTCAGGCTCTGGCTTGACCTCGTGTCGCCTGCCTGGACTGCTCGGTCAGAGCAATGCAAAGGCCTCATCAAAGACAAGTTGATGCTGGCAGTGTCTTGCTAGCAGCAGTGAGGAGCAGGAGCTGGGAAAACCCCTGGCCCTGCAGCTTTGTGGCCTGAAAGAGCATCTTGCCGTCCAAGAAAGGTCAGATTGTCAAGGACAGTCTTCTGACTCAAATTGTTCTCCCTTTTTTGACACACACATGCATGCACAGCCGCACAAGGAGAGAGTTCCCCTTAGGTTCTGAAATGACCTGGCAGGGTGTGCGCCTTCCAGCGGCCCTTGGTCTTCATGCTGCACCTTAGTGTTCCCTTGGACAGCCTGCCCCGCATGGCAGAGGGCTCACGGGCTGACGTGCTGTTGGCCGAAGAGATGCTGCAGCCAGGCATTTTTTCTAAGGAAGGCGTCCAGGCAGCCGGGGGAGATCTGCTGCCTGGGCTTGCTTTCACTGCCAAAGGGATAAAGGTGTCTTTCTGCTGCTTTTGTCTTTCTAGAGGGTTTGGAGCTGTTTATAAAGCCCTTGACACCAGCAGCGGACAACAGGTAAAGTGCCAACAGCCCCATGCCCTTTTGCAGCTCTGGAGCGCTTTGCCCGCTGCTGTGAGCTGTGCTTGGAGGTTTGGGTGGCAGCTCCATGTCTGCAGCAGAGGCTGTTCCTCTGAAATGCAGTCTAGGCTCAGGGGGCAGAATGCATTTGGGATGGATTTTGGTGCTTCTGCTAAGCTCTGCTGTCTAGTGACAAGGCACTTTGGCCCAGCGTGCTGCCTCATTGCAGCAGCACTCGCTCCGTGCTCCTTGTGATCTCGAGCAGGGTGCGTCTTCTCAAGGTACCGGTGGCCAATGTCATTGCAGGTGGCAATCAAGATCATGTCACTCGAGGAGGAGATGTCCGAGGAGCTGGCTGCCAATGAAATCCTGGCCATGAGGGACAACAGGAGTCCCAATATCGTTAGCTACTTAGACAGGTTGGCATATTCTGGTGTCAATGTAGCTTTAGCTGGTGCAAGCGCAAAGAGACGATGCTCTTTGGTCGCTGGCAGAGAACAGAGCTGGGGACGATTTCTCTGCTGGTCTCCAGAGTGTGGGAGGAGGTGGAGCTGGTGTTCAATAGTCTCTTGTGGCACACGTAGCTTGGAGAGCAGCTGCAAAAACCTGTCTCAGGCCCTGGGGTGACTGAGGCTGTGCCCATTCTGCTTCTCCATGCCGTGGTTTTCTTCTTTCAGCTACCTGGTGGATGCGGAGCTCTGGCTGGCCATGGAGTTCATGGACGGCGGCACCTTGTTTGATGTGCTGAGGGCAGTGTACCTGGAGGAAGGACAGATAGGCGCTGTCTGTCGGGAGGTGAGGGATCCCGCTTGTGCTTGCCCAAGACTGCCCGGATGCTGCTTGTCAGCTGGAGCTTAAGGAGAGCCGAGATTTCTTGCTCTCACCTTTCTTTTGCTGCTGCTGCTGCTGCTGCTGCTGCTGCTGCTGCTGCTGCTGCTGCTGCTGCTGTCACGCCACACAGGAGAAGAAAGAGCATGGGAAGTGTACTGCCTGCCGGTGCCCTCGCACTCCTCAGGCTCTGTTCTTGCACTCTTCCATCCTGTCTGTCCTCTGGCCTTGGTGCTTGCTCACTGGCTCAATTTCTCTTTCTTCCCCTTCTCAGCTTTGCCTGGGAATGTTTGCCTGGAGCATGTCTGTCTGTCCTACATTGCTTGCCACTGGAAGGCAGCATGCGGGTGGCAGAATTTCAAGCTAAGGGCAAAGAGCTGTCCTCAGCTTCAAAGGACAGCATTGCAGCCTGGATGGCGATGCATTCTGGAACAGCTCGAAGGTGCTGCTGTCACCAGCAGCTTCCTCTTCTGCTGCCACTAGGCTTCCCCAAAATTCTTTGCCGTGCCACCTCCCAGCCAAAGGTGGCGCACTTCCTACCCAAGGCCGGTGGAACTTTTGGGAGCCCAGATGCCTTTGCTTGGAAATCTAGAAAAAACTTCCAAGAGTGTTGAAGCAGCAAGCTCTTCATGGTGACAGCAGCGTGATGTTTCGCCCTGGCTCACAATTCCCTGAGAAAGCCGCCAATCCCGTTGAGCTCTTTCCTTGCAGGTGGGATGAAATCAGATCCTGCACGTTAACTTTCCCTCCCTCCTTTTTCTCTCTCAGTGCCTGCAAGGACTGCATTTCCTTCATTCCCGCCAAGTCATCCACAGAGACATCAAAAGTTGCAACGTCCTGGTGGGCACGGACGGATCCGTCAAGTTGGGTGGGTATCCCTGCTGGGCTGCAGCATGTCCAGCATATGCCGTGCGCTTGCATTTTGGTGACGGCCACTGGGGCAGAAGCGCGGCTTGGCCAGTGCGTGAATGGTCAGGGTGTTTTTGAAGCGGCCGATGCCTCATTTGCCTGGCTCCAGGCACGTGGAAGGAGAGCTCAGCTGCTTTTTCAGTTAGATTCAGCATGGCCTGGTCAGGGCAATGGTTTTGGCCGCTTTGCCAGTGGTAGCTGGCTTTGACAGGCTTTGTTTTTGTCCTCAGGTGACTTTGGCCTCTGTGCTCAGCTCAGCCCTGAGCACAGCAAGCGCAGCTCCAGCGTCGGCACTCCCAGCTGGATGGCACCGGAGGTGGTGAGAGGAGAAGCCTACGGCCCCAAAGTGGACATCTGGTCCCTGGGGATCATGGGGCTGGAAATGGTGGAAGGGGAAGCTCCTTACCAGCGGGAAGCCCGTCTCCGGGTAAGGTGCAGCTTAGCAAGAGGGCTCTGTGTGGAGAGAGCTGTGTGTGGCTAGCAAAGGAGCAGGTGGAGTGTCCTCTTGCATCCATGTGCTGTAGGTTTTTGAACTGCTAGAAAGGAACGGGCCCCCAAAACTGCAGAACCCCAGGCACCACTCGGCTCTCCTGCGCGACTTCCTCCGCTGCTGCCTGCAGGCAGATGAGGACAGGCGCTGGTCTGCCCAGGAGCTCCTACAGGTAAGAAAAAGCAAAGGGGCAAAAAGCCCTGGCAGCTGAGGACACCTGCATGAAGGCATGAGGAGGAGGAGGAGTGTGGGCCACGTGGCACAGAAATCTGCCAGGACAGGAAGGCGCAGGGGGACATGCTGCCCTCAGTGCTCTTTGTGTGTCTTGCTGGTAGCCAGGGAATCCTGCTTGAGCCCGCGAGGATGTGATCCTGGAAAGTAAGAGTTCCTTTCTTTGTTCTTTTTCCTCTGGGCAGCATCCCTTCGTGACCTCAGGCGATCCTGCCTCCAGCCTGGCTGCTCTGATCATCTCAGCCAAGCGAGTGCAGGAAGACTGGAGAGGAGACACCTGCGCCTGAGGAGGCCCTGATGCCCCGCCAGCCAAGAGGAGGGAAAAGGGGATGTGTCATCTTTAGGCAGAGCTTCAGCCATCCCCCGAGTGTGAAGAGGAGCTGTGCCATAGCTAGGAAACATGATAGTGTAGATATTTGCTCAGTTTAGCTGTTAGGTTAGCTGTTAGGTTAACTGTTAGGTTAGATGTTAGGTTAGGTTAGCATAGGTTAGCATAGGTTGGATTAGGTTAGGTTAGGTTAGGTTAGGTTAGGTTAGGTTAGGTTAGGTTAGGTTAGATATGTTGTTAGGTTCAATTTAAAGCTCTGTTGTTTTTCTTTCTGCAAAAGATGAAAATGTAAAAAACTTAGGAAATATAGGGATTAACTTTTAAGGACTATAGAACGCAGACAGCTTGGATAGTAGAGGATTGTTTAGCTTAGGATAGAGTGTTGAGAATTAGGGAAGCTTTGAAGTAGAAATGAAAGAATTGTCATAATAAGAATTAAGCAGAGAGAGGAAAAGCTGGGCTGCAGCAGAACTGGAGCCTGCAGGCGCTCCAAGCTGTCAGCCTGAGCGGGCCACCTGCAGCACAGAATGATGAAGATGGAGAAGCAGCAAGGGGATACTTTGTTTCAGCCCGAGTGTCAATAAAAGTCAAAAATATCCCGAGTGTTGTAAGACTCCCTTCCTTGCCAGGCTGTAGCTAAGTGGACAGTCCCTTTCAGAGGCCCAAAGAACATAGTGAGGTAAGCAGCTTTGCTTACCTGAAGTGTGGCATGCCTGTGGGAAGCTGAGAGACCCACAGGTAATGAACACCAGGTAATGAGCTGCCATTCAGGACAACACTAGGAGGCAGATGTGCAGTCCTTTCTGGGCCTCTTGTCTTGATCAGATGTCAGGCTGATCAGCAGCAATCACCATTTGGTTGCCACCCTCCTCTCACTATGTCACCTGTGGGATGGAATGGCATTCTCACAGCGGCATCTGGCATTTCCTCCCTGCTTCTCTTTTCCCCACTTTGCACCCCAGACCCCCAGGGACCCTCTGGGCCAGCCTCATCCCCCGCAGGGGTGTGCAACCACCAGGGCCACCTGCAGAGCCCCATTCCCACTCTGCTGCCTCCTTGGCCTTTTCCCACATCTGGGCCAGCCTGCCGTTGCCAGGTGTTGGAAACATGCAGACAGCATAGCACACCTGTCATTGAGCAATTTGATGCAGGAGCCCATGCTGAGCACGGCTCCCCACCCCGGCCCTTTTCCCACCGAGCTGTGGCTCCATTTCGCCTCCATCTGCTGGCATACCCACTGTGAGCGACTGCTCAGGGAGTGGATGCTCCTTGAATGTTGCCCACAGGCCTGATTTCCACGCCTCCCCATTCCTCCTACCCCTAAGGCTGCCTCAGCCGTCTGAACACAATTTTTCTTACTCTAATGGCTTCCTGTGCTTTACTTGATACTGTAAGCAGAAGTACACCGTTTTGATTGTCTTTCCTCTAGAATTAATAAAAATAAGTTGGAAATACTCCTAGATTTTGCCATTTAAAACTTGAGGCAAGTGCAAAAAGTAGAGAAGCTTTCTGTGCAGCTTTTCAGTTAATTTGAGGTCTCCTTCCTCTTCACTCACTTTCAGCATATCTGTTGATTTTCCTTTGCTCTCATCTTTTAAGCTTCATCCCTTGTCTATCGATCTGCAAAAATAGCCTGTAAACCCAACGCAAATTTACTATCCTTTGTATTTTTCCTCTTCTGGAAAAGCTGAGGCTTGTGTGATCTTCTCCTGTCATCTAGACTTTGGTTCCCATCTTGACTCTGGCTAAGAGCAGAACAAATGTAATTTATTGCCTGCTAGTATGATCTGCTAGCAAAGGTCACATTTAGAGCTAAGCATGATGCTTCTCTCCCTCCGTTGAATACACATCTTTGTGTCAAGGCCTGGTGACTTCCAGGAGCACCTGGAAGCTACTGCCAAGGACAAAAGTCTCACTCTTGCTGGTTTTAACACTCATTGGTTGGTAGGATTTTGATCTACGTCGACAGTGATCTACAGGAACTGGATCCTTGACACCAGGTGCCTTCAAGCAACATTTCTAAGCAGAGTGGGCAATGAAGTCCAGATACTAATGAGTTGTGGTTTGTTTTAACTCTGTCTAACATACGGTACACTATCCCAAAACATGTTATTTTTGAGTGCTTCAGGCATTTAAAACTTAGGTTTATTCTTGTCAACACTTTTCTTTCCTCTCTTCAGAAATCTGCATGTCCAGCTACTAATTTCTTTCTCAGCTTGTTGAAAAGGTACCAGTCAGACAAGACTTGTTGCTTGACCCAGAGATGGGGCAAGCGTCACCGTTAGGCCGGACGTGGCATACACACGTGATCAGGGTCCAAGAAGAAAAAGGTTTGTTTGTTTTATTCTGCATGTTCTCCAGCTTATACACTCTTAAAAAAGCGTGATCTCAAGTCACTAACTACATCACAATAACTTCTTCTATCCATTGGTGCAAAGCAATTAACTTCAATATAACTGGCAAAAGTTTTACAGAAATTTATAAGGCACGTATGCACATCTACTTCGGCACCTAGTCTAGCATACGCAAATTTTCCTGTATCTCTTCTAATGGGTTTCCATGCTGACGGCCTTGTCTTCTTCCTTGCTATGGATACACTCAAAAACCATCAACTGCTATTTCTTCCATGAACTCGGCTTTGCTTGCAGGCCAGCTGTCAAGCCCCTCCATAGGTCAGCATGCACCCGCGTGCTCAAGGAGCAACTGCAGCCTACAATAGTCCTGGAAATTTATTATCTTTGCTTCGTTTGCCATCTAAATGTCACTGAAGAAGTTAGGCTTTTCCAAACCAGCTCGGATGCCACCTAGAAGAAGCAGACTTGCTTTCAGTCAAAGCTTTTGGGACCAAGAGTCATGTTTGCTTGCATTGCTTGGATGCCGCTTGGATTGGCGCATTTTCTGAGTTTGCCTGGCATGCCTTGAGCCCTGCCTTTGTGAGTGAGGAGAATTTCCCAGGCTTTTCTTTTGCATCAGCTGTACAGAAGGTTGTCTTGCTGGGCACAAGAAAGCCACAGAGCAGCTGCCATTGTGAGGTCAAGCCAGAGGTGCCACGTCACAGTGCTGTCAGCACAGCGTTGTCCCGGTGAGCGCCAGGCCTGGTTGTCCAGAGCAGCTCTTCCGCTGGCTCCCTGCAGGAGGATCCTTGTGCTCAAGGAGCTCTCAGCAGACGGCCTGCACCCCGAGAGGAGTCTTGGCTTTCCCTTGGGTGGCACTCAGCGTGCAAACGCGCACAGCGCTGCCAAAATGATCGGGCAAGTCTGTGCCGCCGTTTGCACCGTCTTTTCTGTTGTCTATTCTGGCTACTACCTGACCCAGCTGACTCGTAAGTAAAGGTTTCTCCTGGGGCTGGCATCGCCCGACTTTTGCTTGGCTCTGCTCTTTATGCCGCACCAGTGGCCCAGTTTCTTTGGGAACAAAATGGCCATGAAGGTGCCACCGCTTTGGTCAATGTCCTGCCAGCAGCATCAGCTACAAAGGGGGCATCTGTACTGGGTGGCGCGTGCAGAGTATTTGCCATGCAACCTGCAGCGGTTGCCTTCCCTCCCCGGGAGGGTGCGCGGCAGCGGAGTCTGTCATTTCCTCAGCTTGCTGCTTCAAGCAAGACAAGCTGCAAATTGCAGACTCTGAGGGCAGATCCTCAGAAGTACTTCTACCAACTCAGTGGTTCTCTCCAGGAGTGAAGGAAAGCACCTTTTGCTCCATATTCTGCCCCTCAGAGGCCTTGGCTGCATGACTTGAGCCTTTGATGCTGTGCCAAGACTGCAATTGCCTTGGCGATGCAGCACAAACTCCAGTGCAGGGAGGGTTTGCTGCTGAGCCCAGCAGCTGTTCCTGGGCTGCTTCAGCAGGGAGCTGCCACAGGGAAGGGACCCTTTGTGGAAGCTTTGCTGGGCTATCATCTTCAGCCAAGGGATGGGAATTAGGGCATGCAATTTAAAAGAATGTATATGGAAAATGCCGGAAAGGGAAGAGGGAAATGTAGCTTGAGCTGTTAGGCACAAGAGAAGCTCAAAGTTTTGAAGAGCAGCGGGCATTTCCAGCACCGTCTTCCTATTTCTCTCTTGGCAAAAGAGGCCCAAATGTAGACAGAGGCTCCTCTAGCGAACATCTTGTTCTCTTGCTTGCTGTGGGAAAGAGCTGTTGCTCCTGGAGGCATATTGGGAAAGGGAAATGCTCTGTGTTGGGACTGCCTTGTGCTGTGGGAGTGGCCAGCACAGGCACTTTTCTAAG
Source organism: Melospiza georgiana (assembly GCF_028018845.1). Classification (NCBI taxonomy): domain Eukaryota; kingdom Metazoa; phylum Chordata; class Aves; order Passeriformes; family Passerellidae; genus Melospiza; species Melospiza georgiana. The sequence continues at coordinate 62,426,735 of NC_080465.1, read as the reverse complement.
GGCCTCTGGTTCCTTTTGTCTTACTGGCTGCAGGTCACCTGGCACGCGGATGGAGACAAGCCTGTCCTTTGGTGAGTGGCAAAGGAAGCTGTGACGTTGCTGGCGTGTGACAATTGTGCAGCAATTCTACCAGCTTGGCCTGTTGCAGCCGAGTGTGGAGTGCCGGCGTGGGAGGCTGAAGGAAAGGCCAGCTGCCCGGTAGCATCAGCAGTAGCAAAGGGAGCACTGGCTGTTTACTGATTTTCCAGTGAAAAGCCTTTCAAGAGATGAAAGGCAAATGGGACAGCTCCAAGGCATCTTGCTGCTTCTAGGCAGCAGGGAAGCTCAAATGCACAGCAAGATGGAGTAGCAGCTCGTTCAGCCAGCTTCCTCGGGTTTGTGTGACTCAGAGGCCCACTTGTATCAAAGTCTATGATTTGCCCTTCTTCTGGGTCCTTTCCCAGCTCAATAGAAAGCAGCTCCTAAGGCACTGGCTTTTGCCCATCTCTCTCACTTCTGTCTGCCTGCAGGGCACAACAGCAGGGTCAGCAGCTCCTCTGGCTGCCTCTGTCATCGAGGAAGAGGCTGAAGAGGAGCAAAGGAAGATGAAGCCTTCAGCCGCTGTCCCTTCACAGCCGGAACTTGCAGAGCCAGTAAGTGACAGCTGAGCTTGGCACTGCCTTTGCTGCAGGGCCAGGCTACCCGTTTTGGAGCAGCCCTTGTTGCTCGTGGCTGAAGATGCTGGCGGCCGTGTGCCTGCTGTGACATAGTGCGGCTTCAGGCAAGCCGGGGAGCCCTGGCCAATGGGTTCTGAAGTTTGACATTTAAGCTGGGATGCTGAGAGGGCGCCCGAGTGTCTCTTGGCATCAGACAGGAGGCAGCATTCAGTGACTCTCAGTGCAGGAGTCAGCCCCTTGTGCCCGTTGTCAGCGCAGGCTGCCTATGGTCAGCGGACAGCGCGGCCCAAATTCGCAGTTGACAGCCTTGCAGGGTACCTGGGAGACACTGGCCCCTGGAAGGGACCCGCTCTCTCCGTGGACTAATTAGCTTCAGGCTGTGCTTCACTTCCAGCCGATCAGAGCAGAGTTTGGAGAGGAGAATCCTCGGAAGCCCTGCAGTGTAAAAGGGCGGGTGGGTCCGGGCAGGGCTGGAAAGCGGCTCCCAAGGGCCGCTCCCTAAAGGCTGCCATAGAGAAGGGAAATCAAGTGAAACAGATCAGAGAAGGGACACGCTGCGGGCTTCTGAGCAGACTGTTGCGTGCCAACTCCGGGCTGATTTCATTCCGGCCCAGGAAAAGACAGGAGGAGGAAAGCAGCAAGGCTCTGGGGCCCTGCTCTGATCTCTTTGTGGATCTTGGCAGCCCCATCGATACCTTGTTGCCAGTGTCTTGCAGAAAAGCTGAACAGGTGGAGCATGGTGGTGGTCGGGAGGGGCTGGATCCAAGTAGCCTTTGGGCTTCTCCCGAAGGTGCCTTTGAGAAGGGGACATGGGAACTGCCGCAGCTGGAGAGGCCTGGCCGTGGCTGGCAGCACCTTCCCAAGGCCTTGCTTTTGCTGTGCGCTTAGGGGGGCATGTGTGCCAGCCACCCTTCTGACGGGCAATCCTTTCTTGTCCCAGCGCAAGACAGGCTCTGCCATTCAACCTGGTGCCGCCGGACCAGCATGGCCTGCAGCAGCCAGCTCAAGCCCCGCTGCTGGCACTTCCTGCAGCAGCGCAGCCCAGCAGCCCGAGATGAGGGAGGAGCAGGGCCTGAAGACACTGAGTAAGTCCGTCCGGTGCATTTCTTGTCTGCCAGAGCAGGGTGTTGTGCGAGTGTCTGGGTGTAGGCTGCGCCAGATGCTGCCCCTCGGTCTCAGAGGCACGTAGGCCTCTCTGCAGAAGGTGTTGCTGTGCTCTGAGGCAGCGCGGCAGCGCTCAGGGAGTCCCTGCTGCCTGTGAGGGCGGCTGGGCCTGGCTTGGCCCTGCCTGGGCTGCCTTTTGGGCCAAAGACAAAAGCAGAGATTGTTTCTGCTTGAGCAGAAGGCTGGCACCTAGCAAGTGACTATTGCCCAGGGAGCTGTCTGGTCCCAGCTGTTTTCTGGCTCTGGTTCTTACTCCTCCTCCGGCCCAGACACTTTGTGCCCCTGGCAGTGGACCTGCCAGTGATGGTGGGTGTGACTGCGGAGGCTGCAAAGGCCCTTGGTTACCTCTTAGGGCACCCTTCTTAAGGGCTCATCATTTTGGCTTATCGTGTGCGATACTGCTCTTGAAAGAAATCAAGGCCTTCTTGGAAAGGCCACCTGATGAAAGGTGGAGAAGATGGCCCTCCCACTTGCTGGTCTCAGCAGCTGGAAGCCGAGGGACCGCAAAGGGCCCAGAGCTGCGGGCAGTGGGGCTGCCTTTGGGACGCTCTGGGCAGCGGCGTCTCTGTGTGCGAGTGAGCGCCCTGCACTGCTTTTGTCTTTCAGGGAGCATCGTGAGTCCGGGCCAGCCAACGGGCAAATACACGGCATTTGAGGAACTCGGGCGAGGGTAAGCGTGACGTCAGCTCATTTTACAAAAGTGTGGGCCAGGTCTTTGGCTGGTGCAATATCAAGCGTGAAGTCAGGCAAGCTCCAAACATGGTCAGGCTCTGGCTTGACCTCGTGTCGCCTGCCTGGACTGCTCGGTCAGAGCAATGCAAAGGCCTCATCAAAGACAAGTTGATGCTGGCAGTGTCTTGCTAGCAGCAGTGAGGAGCAGGAGCTGGGAAAACCCCTGGCCCTGCAGCTTTGTGGCCTGAAAGAGCATCTTGCCGTCCAAGAAAGGTCAGATTGTCAAGGACAGTCTTCTGACTCAAATTGTTCTCCCTTTTTTGACACACACATGCATGCACAGCCGCACAAGGAGAGAGTTCCCCTTAGGTTCTGAAATGACCTGGCAGGGTGTGCGCCTTGGAGATTTCCAGCGGCCCTTGGTCTTCATGCTGCACCTTAGTGTTCCCTTGGACAGCCTGCCCCGCATGGCAGAGGGCTCACGGGCTGACGTGCTGTTGGCCGAAGAGATGCTGCAGCCAGGCATTTTTTCTAAGGAAGGCGTCCAGGCAGCCGGGGGAGATCTGCTGCCTGGGCTTGCTTTCACTGCCAAAGGGATAAAGGTGTCTTTCTGCTGCTTTTGTCTTTCTAGAGGGTTTGGAGCTGTTTATAAAGCCCTTGACACCAGCAGCGGACAACAGGTAAAGTGCCAACAGCCCCATGCCCTTTTGCAGCTCTGGAGCGCTTTGCCCGCTGCTGTGAGCTGTGCTTGGAGGTTTGGGTGGCAGCTCCATGTCTGCAGCAGAGGCTGTTCCTCTGAAATACAGTCTAGGCTCAGGAGGCAGAATGCATTTGGGATGGCTTTTGGTGCTTCTGCTAAGCTCTGCTGTCTAGTGACAAGGCACTTTGGCCCAGCGTGCTGCCTCATTGCAGCAGCACTCGCTCCGTGCTCCTTGTGATCTCGAGCAGGGTGCGTCTTCTCAAGGTACCGGTGGCCAATGTCATTGCAGGTGGCAATCAAGATCATGTCACTCGAGGAGGAGATGTCCGAGGAGCTGGCTGCCAATGAAATCCTGGCCATGAGGGACAACAGGAGTCCCAATATCGTTAGCTACTTAGACAGGTTGGCATATTCTGGTGTCAATGTAGCTTTAGCTGGTGCAAGCGCAAAGAGACGATGCCCTTTGGTCGCTGGCAGAGAACAGAGCTGGGGATGATTTCTCTGCTGGTCTCCAGAGCATGGGAGGAGGTGGAGCTGGTGTTCAATAGTCTCTTGTGGCACACGTAGCTTGGAGAGCAGCTGCAAAAACCTGTCTCAGGCCCTGGGGTGACTGAGGCTGTGCCCATTCTGCTTCTCCATGCCGTGGTTTTCTTCTTTCAGCTACCTGGTGGATGCGGAGCTCTGGCTGGCCATGGAGTTCATGGACGGCGGCACCTTGTTTGATGTGCTGAGGGCAGTGTACCTGGAGGAAGGACAGATAGGCGCTGTCTGTCGGGAGGTGAGGGATCCCGCTTGTGCTTGCCCAAGACTGCCCGGATGCTGCTTGTCAGCTGGAGCTTAAGGAGAGCCGAGATTTCTTGCTCTCACCTTTCTTTTGCTGCTGCTGCTGCTGCTGCTGCTGCTGCTGCTGCTGCTGCTGCTGCTGCTGTCACGCCACACAGGAGAAGAAAGAGCATGGGAAGTGTACTGCCTGCCGGTGCCCTCGCACTCCTCAGGCTCTGTTCTTGCACTCTTCCATCCTGTCTGTCCTCTGGCCTTGGTGCTTGCTCACTGGCTCAATTTCTCTTTCTTCCTCTTCTCAGCTTTGCCTGGGAATGTTTGCCTGGAGCCTGTCTGTCTGTCCTACATTGCTTGCCACTGGAAGGCAGCATGCGGGTGGCAGAATTTCAAGCTAAGGGCAAAGAGCTGTCCTCAGCTTCAAAGGACAGCATTGCAGCCTGGATGGCGATGCATTCTGGAACAGCTCGAAGGTGCTGCTGTCACCAGCAGCTTCCTCTTCTGCTGCCACCAGGCTTCCCCAAAATTCTTTGCCGTGCCACCTCCCAGCCAAAGGTGGCGCACTTCCTACCCAAGGCCGGTGGAACTTTTGGGAGCCCAGATGCCTTTGCTTGGAAATCTAGAAAAAACTTCCAAGAGTGTTGAAGCAGCAAGCTCTTCATGGTGACAGCAGCATGATGTTTCGCCCTCGCTCACAATTCCCTGAGAAAGCCGCCAATCCCGTTGAGCTCTTTCCTTGCAGGTGGGATGAAATCAGATCCTGCACGTTAACTTTCCCTCCCTCCTTTTTCTCTCTCAGTGCCTGCAAGGACTGCATTTCCTTCATTCCCGCCAAGTCATCCACAGAGACATCAAAAGTTGCAACGTCCTGGTGGGCACGGACGGATCCGTCAAGTTGGGTGGGTATCCCTGCTGGGCTGCAGCATGTCCAGCATATGCCGTGCGCTTGCATTTTGGTGACGGCCACTGGGGCAGAAGCGCGGCTTGGCCAGTGCGTGAATGGTCAGGGTGTTTTTGAAGCGGCCGATGCCTCATTTGCCTGGCTCCAGGCACGTGGAAGGAGAGCTCAGCTGCTTTTTCAGTTAGATTCAGCATGGCCTGGTCAGGGCAATGGTTTTGGCCGCTTTGCCAGTGGTAGCTGGCTTTGACAGGCTTTGTTTTTGTCCTCAGGTGACTTTGGCCTCTGTGCTCAGCTCAGCCCTGAGCACAGCAAGCGCAGCTCCAGCGTCGGCACTCCCAGCTGGATGGCACCGGAGGTGGTGAGAGGAGAAGCCTACGGCCCCAAAGTGGACATCTGGTCCCTGGGGATCATGGGGCTGGAAATGGTGGAAGGGGAAGCTCCTTACCAGCGGGAAGCCCGTCTCCGGGTAAGGTGCAGCTTAGCAAGAGGGCTCTGTGTGGAGAGAGCTGTGTGTGGCTAGCAAAGGAGCAGGTGGAGTATCCTCTTGCATCCATGTGCTGTAGGTTTTTGAACTGCTAGAAAGGAACGGGCCCCCAAAACTGCAGAACCCCAGGCACCACTCGGCTCTCCTGCGCGACTTCCTCCGCTGCTGCCTGCAGGCAGATGAGGACAGGCGCTGGTCTGCCCAGGAGCTCCTACAGGTAAGAAAAAGCAAAGGGGCAAAAAGCCCTGGCAGCTGAGGACACCTGCATGAAGGCATGAGGAGGAGGAGGAGTGTGGGCCACGTGGCACAGAAAGCTGCCAGGACAGGAAGGCGCAGGGGGACATGCTGCCCTCAGTGCTCTTTGTGTGTCTTGCTGGTAGCCAGGGAATCCTGCTTGAGCCCGCGAGGATGTGATCCTGGAAAGTAAGAGTTCCTTTCTTTGTTCTTTTTCCTCTGGGCAGCATCCCTTCGTGACCTCAGGCGATCCTGCCTCCAGCCTGGCTGCTCTGATCATCTCAGCCAAGCGAGTGCAGGAAGACTGGAGAGGAGACACCTGCGCCTGAGGAGGCCCTGATGCCCCGCCAGCCAAGAGGAGGGAAAAGGGGATGTGTCATCTTTAGGCAGAGCTTCAGCCATCCCCCGAGTTTGAAGAGGAGCTGTGCCATAGCTAGGAAACATGATAGTGTAGATATTTGCTCAGTTTAGCTGTTAGGTTAACTGTTAGGTTAGATGTTTGGTTAGGTTAGCATAGGTTGGATTAGGTTAGGTTAGGTTAGGTTAGGTTACGTTAGGTTAGGTTAGGTTAGGTTAGATATGTTGTTAGGTTCAATTTAAAGCTCTGTTGTTTTTCTTTCTGCAAAAGATGAAAATGTAAAAAACTTATGAAATATAGGGATCAACTTTTAAGGACTATAGAACGCAGACAGCTTGGATAGTAGAGGATTGTTTAGCTTAGGATTGAGTGTTGAGAATTAGGGAAGCTTTGAAGTAGAAATGAAAGAATTGTCATAATAAGAATTAAGCAGTGAGAGGAAAAGCTGGGCTGCAGCAGAACTGGAGCCTGCAGGCGCTCCAAGCTGTCAGCCTGAGCAGGCCACCTGCAGGACAGAATGATGAAGGTGGAGAAGCAGCAAGGGGATACTTTGTTTCAGCCCGAGTGTCAATAAAAGTCAAAAATATCCCGAGTGTTGTAAGACTCCCTTCCTTGCCAGGCTGTAGCTAGGTGGACAGTCCCTTTCTGAGGCCCAAAGAACATAGTGAGGTAAGCAGCTTTGCTTACCTGAAGTGTGGCATGCCTGTGGGAAGCTGAGAGACCCACAGGTAATGAACACCAGGTAATGAGCTGCCATTCAGGACAACACTAGGAGGCAGATGTGCAGTCCTTTCTGGGCCTCTTGTCTTGATCAGATGTCAGGCTGATCAGCAGCAATCACCATTTGGTTGCCACCCTCCTCTCACTATGTCACCTGTGGGATGGAATGGCATTCTCACAGCGGCATCTGGCATTTCCTCCCTGCTTCTCTTTTCCCCACTTTGCACCCCAGACCCCCAGGGACCCTCTGGGCCAGCCTCATCCCCCGCAGGGGTGTGCAACCACCAGGGCCACCTGCAGAGCCCCATTCCCACTCTGCTGCCTCCTTGGCCTTTTCCCACATCTGGGCCAGCCTGCCGTTGCCAGGTGTTGGAAACATGCAGACAGCATAGCACACCTGTCATTGAGCAATTTGATGCAGGAGCCCATGCTGAGCACGGCTCCCCACCCTGGCCCTTTTCCCACCGAGCTGTGGCTCCATTTCGCCTCCATCTGCTGGCATACCCACTGTGAGCGACTGCTCAGGCACTGGATGCTCCTTGAATGTTGCCCACAGGCCTGATTTCCACGCCTCCCCATTCCTCCTACCCCTAAGGCTGCCTCAGCCGTCTGAACACAATTTTTCTTACTCTAATGGCTTCCTGTGCTTTACTTGATACTGTAAGCAGAAGTACACCGTTTTGATTGTCTTTCTTCTAGAATTAATAAAAATAGGTTGGAAATACTCCTAGATTTTGCCATTTAAAACTTGAGGCAAGTGCAAAAAGTAGAGAAGCTTTCTGTGCAGCTTTTCAGTTAATTTGAGGTCTCCTTCCTCTTCACTCACTTTCAGCATATCTGTTGATTTTCCTTTGCTCTCATCTTTTAAGCTTCATCCCTTGTCTATCGATCTGCAAAAATAGCCTGTAAACCCAACGCAAATTTACTATCCTTTGTATTTTTCCTCTTCTGGAAAAGCTGAGGCTCGTGTGATCTTCTCCTGTCATCTAGACTTTGATTCCCATCTTGACTCTGGCTAAGAGCAGAACAAATGTAATTTATTGCCTGCTAGTATGATCTGCTAGCAAAGGTCACATTTAGAGCTAAGCATGATGCTTCTCTCCCTCCGTTGAATACACATCTTTGTGTCAAGGCCTGGTGACTTCCAGGAGCACCTGGAAGCTACTGCCAAGGACAAAAGTCTCACTCTTGCTGGTTTTGACACTCATTGGTTGGTAGGATTTTGATCTACGTCGACAGTGATCTACAGGAACTGGATCCTTGACACCAGGTGCCTTCAAGCAACATTTCTAAGCAGAGTGGGCAATGAAGTCCAGATACTAATGAGTTGTGGTTTGTTTTAACTCTGTCTAACATACGGTACACTATCCCAAAACATGTTATTTTTGAGTGCTTCAGGCATTTAAAACTTAGGTTTATTCTTGTCAACACTTTTCTTTCCTCTCTTCAGAAATCTGCATGTCCAGCTACTAATTTCTTTCTCAGCTTGTTGAAAAGGTACCAGTCAGACAAGACTTGTTGCTTGACCCAGAGATGGTGCAAGCGTCACCGTTAGGCCGGACGTGGCATACACACGTGATCAGGGTCCAAGAAGAAAAAGGTTTGTTTGTTTTATTCTGCATGTTCTCCAGCTTATACACTCTTAACAAAGCGTGATCCCAAGTCACTAACTACATCACAATAACTTCTTCTATCCATTGGTGCAAAGCAATTAACTTCAATATAACTGGCAAAAGTTTTACAGAAATTTATAAGGCACGTATGCACATCTACTTCGGCACCTAGTCTAGCATACGCAAATTTTCCTGTATCTCTTCTAATGGGTTTCCATGCTGACGGCCTTGTCTTCTTCCTTGCTATGGATACACTCAAAAACCATCAACTGCTATTTCTTCCATGAACTCGGCTTTGCTTGCAGGCCAGCTGTCAAGCCCCTCCATAGGTCAGCATGCACCCGCGTGCTCAAGGAGCAACTGCAGCCTACAATAGTCCTGGAAATTTATTATCTTTGCTTCGTTTGCCATCTAAATGTCACTGAAGAAGTTAGGCTTTTCCAAACCAGCTCGGATGCCACCTAGAAGAAGCAGACTTGCTTTCAGTCAAAGCTTTTGGGACCAAGAGTCATGTTTGCTTGCATTGCTTGGATGCCGCTTGGATTGGCGCATTTTCTGAGTTTGCCTGGCATGCCTTGAGCCCTGCCTTTGTGAGTGAGGAGAATTTCCCAGGCTTTTCTTTTGCATCAGCTGTACAGAAGGTTGTCTTGCTGGGCACAAGAAAGCCACAGAGCAGCTGCCATTGTGAGGTCAAGCCAGAGGTGCCACGTCACAGTGCTGTCAGCACAGCGTTGTCCCGGTGAGCGCCAGGCCTGGTTGTCCAGAGCAGCTCTTCCGCTGGCTCCCTGCAGGAGGATCCTTGTGCTCAAGGAGCTCTCAGCAGACGGCCTGCACCCCGAGAGGAGTCTTGGCTTTCCCTTGGGTGGCACTCAGCGTGCAAACGCGCACAGCGCTGCCAAAATGATCGGGCAAGTCTGTGCCGCCGTTTGCACCGTCTTTTCTGTTGTCTATTCTGGCTACTACCTGACCCAGCTGACTCGTAAGTAAAGGTTTCTCCTGGGGCTGGCATCGCCCGACTTTTGCTTGCCTCTGCTCTTTATGCCGCACCAGTGGCCCAGTTTCTTTGGGAACAAAATGGCCATGAAGGTGCCACCGCTTTGGTCAATGTCCTGCCAGCAGCATCAGCTACAAAGGGGGCATCTGTACTGGGTGGCGCGTGCAGAGTATTTGCCATGCAACCTGCAGCGGTTGCCTTCCCTCCCCGGGAGGGTGCGCGGCAGCGGAGTCTGTCATTTCCTCAGCTTGCTGCTTCAAGCAAGACAAGCTGCAAATTGCAGACTCTGAGGGCAGATCCTCAGAAGTACTTCTACCAACTCAGTGGTTCTCTCCAGGAGTGAAGGAAAGCACCTTTTGCTCCATATTCTGCCCCTCAGAGGCCTTGGCTGCATGACTTGAGCCTTTGATGCTGTGCCAAGACTGCAATTGCCTTGGCGATGCAACACAAACTCCAGTGCAAGGAGGGTTTGCTGCTGAGCCCAGCAGCTGTTCCTGGGCTGCTTCAGCAGGGAGCTGCCACAGGGAAGGGACCCTTTGTGGAAGCTTTGCTGGGCTATCATCTTCAGCCAAGGGATGGGAATTAGGGCATGCAATTTAAAAGAATGTATATGGAAAATGCCGGAAAGGGAAGAGGGAAATGTAGCTTGAGCTGTTAGGCACAAGAGAAGCTCTAAGTTTTGAAGAGCAGCGGGCATTTCCAGCACCGTCTTCCTATTTCTCTCTTGGCAAAAGAGGCCCAAATGTAGACAGAGGCTCCTCTAGCGTCCATCTTGTTCTCTTGCTTGCTGTGGGAAAGAGCTGTTGCTCCTGGAGGCATGTTGGGAAAGGGAAATGCTCTGTGTTGGGACTGCCTTGTGCTGTGGGAGTGGCCAGCACAGGCACTTTTCTAAGGGCCTCTGGTTCCTTTTGTCTTACTGGCTGCAGGTCACCTGGCACGCGGATGGAGACAAGCCTGTCCTTTGGTGAGTGGCAAAGGAAGCTGTGACGTTGCTGGCGTGTGACAATTGTGCAGCAATTCTACCAGCTTGGCCTGTTGCAGCCGAGTGTGGAGTGCCGGCGTGGGAGGCTGAAGGAAAGGCCAGCTGCCCGGTAGCATCAGCAGTAGCAAAGGGAGCACTGGCTGTTTACTGATTTTCCAGTGAAAAGCCTTTCAAGAGATGAAAGGCAAATGGGACAGCTCCAAGGCATCTTGCTGCTTCTAGGCAGCAGGGAAGCTCAAATGCACAGCAAGATGGAGTGGCAGCTCATTCAGCCAGCTTCCTCGGGTTTGCGTGACTCAGAGGCCCACTTGTATCAAAGTCTATGATTTGCCCTTCTTCTGGGTCCTTTCCCAGCTCAATAGAAAGCAGCTCCTAAGGCACTGGCTTTTGCCCATCTCTCTCACTTCTGTCTGCCTGCAGGGCACAACAGCAGGGTCAGCAGCTCCTCTGGCTGCCTCTGTCATTGAGGAAGAGGCTGAAGAGGAGCAAAGGAAGATGAAGCCTTCAGCCGCTGTCCCTTCACAGCCGGAACTTGCAGAGCCAGTAAGTGACAGCTGAGCTTGGCACTGCCTTTGCTGCAGGGCCAGGCTACCCGTTTTGGAGCAGCCCTTGTTGCTCGTGGCTGAAGATGCTGGCAGCCGTGTGCCTGCTGTGACGTAGTGCGGCTTCAGGCAAGCCGGGGAGCCCTGGCCAATGGGTTCTGAAGTTTGACATTTAAGCTGGGATGCTGAGAGGGCGCCCGAGTGTCTCTTGGCATCAGACAGGAGGCAGCATTCAGTGACTCTCAGTGCAGGAGTCAGCCCCTTGTGCCCGTTGTCAGTGCAGGCTGCCTATGGTCAGCGGACAGCGCGGCCCAAATTCGCAGTTGACAGCCTTGCAGGGTACCTGGGAGACACTGGCCCCTGGAAGGGACCCGCTCTCTCCGTGGACTAATTAGCTTCAGGCTGTGCTTCACTTCCAGCCGATCAGAGCAGAGTTTGGAGAGGAGAATCCTCGGAAGCCCTGCAGTGTAAAAGGGCGGGTGGGTCCGGGCAGGGCTGGAAAGCGGCTCCCAAGGGCCGCTCCCTAAAGGCTGCCATAGAGAAGGGAAATCAAGTGAAACAGATCAGAGAAGGGACACGCTGCGGGCTTCTGAGCAGACTGTTGCGTGCCAACTCCGGGCTGATTTCATTCCGGCCCAGGAAAAGACAGGAGGAGGAAAGCAGCAAGGCTCTGGGGCCCTGCTCTGATCTCTTCGTGGATCTTGGCAGCCCCATCGATACCTTGTTGCCAGTGTCTGGCAGAAAAGCTGAACAGGTGGAGCATGGAGGTGGTCGGGAGGGGCTGGATCCAAGTAGCCTTTGGGCTTCTCCCGAAGGTGCCTTTGAGAAGGGGACATGGGAACTGCCCCAGATGGAGAGGCTAGGCCGTGGCTGGCAGCACCTTCCCAAGGCCTTGCTTTTGCTGTGTGCTTAGGGGGGCATGTGTGCCAGCCACCCTTCTGACGGGCAATCCTTTCTTGTCCCAGCGCAAGACAGGCTCTGCCATTCAACCTGGTGCCGCCGGACCAGCATGGCCTGCAGCAGCCAGCTCAAGCCCCGCTGCCGGCACTTCCTGCAGCAGCGCAGCCCAGCAGCCCGAGATGAGGGAGGAGCAGGGCCTGAAGACACTGAGTAAGTCCGTCCGGTGCATTTCTTGTCTGCCAGAGCAGGGCTTTGTGCGAGTGTCTGGGTGTAGGCTGCGCCAGATGCTGCCCTTCGGTCTCAGAGGCACTTAGGCCTCTCTGCAGAAGGTGTTGTTGTGCTCTGAGGTAGCGCGGCAGCGCTCAGGGAGTCCCTGCTGCCTGTGAGGGCGGCTGGGCCTGGCTTGGCCCTGCCTGGGCTGCCTTTTGGGCCAAAGACAAAAGCAGAGATTGTTTCTGCTTGAGCAGAAGGCTGGCACCTAGCAAGTGACTATTGCCCAGGGAGCTGTCTGGTCCCAGCTGTTTTCTGGCTCTGGTTCTTACTCCTCCTCCGGCCCAGACACTTTGTGCCCCTGGCAGTGGACCTGCCAGTGATGGTGGGTGTGACTGCGGAGGCTGCAAAGGCCCTTGGTTACCTCTCAGGGCACCCTTCTTAAGGGCTCATCATTTTGGCTTATCGTGTGCGATACTGCTCTTGAAAGAAATCAAGGCCTTCTTGGAAAGGCCACCTGATGAAATGTGGAGAAGATGGCCCTCCCACTTGCTGGTCTCAGCAGCTGGAAGCCGAGGGACCGCAAAGGGCCCAGAGCTGCGGGCAGTGGGGCTGCCTTTGGGACGCTCTGGGCAGCGGCGTCTCTGTGTGCGAGTGAGCGCCCTGCACTGCTTTTGTCTTTCAGGGAGCATCGTGAGTCCGGGCCAGCCAATGGGCAAATACACGGCATTTGAGGAACTCGGGCGAGGGTAAGCGTGATGTCAGCTCATTTTACAAAAGTGTGGGCCAGGTCTTTGGCTGGTGCAATATCAAGCGTGAAGTCAGGCAAGCTCCAAACATGGTCAGGCTCTGGCTTGACCTCGTGTCGCCTGCCTGGACTGCTCGGTCAGAGCAATGCAAAGGCCTCATCAAAGACAAGTTGATGCTGGCAGTGTCTTGCTAGCAGCAGTGAGGAGCAGGAGCTGGGAAAACCCCTGGCCCTGCAGCTTTGTGGCCTGAAAGAGCACCTTGCCGTCCAAGAAAGGTCAGATTGTCAAGGACAGTCTTCTGACTCAAATTGTTCTCCCTTTTTTGACACACACATGCATGCACAGCCGCACAAGGAGAGAGTTCCCCTTAGGTTCTGAAATGACCTGGCAGGGTGTGCGCCTTCCAGCGGCCCTTGGTCTTCATGCTGCACCTTAGTGTTCCCTTGGACAGCCTGCCCCGCATGGCAGAGGGCTCACGGGCTGACGTGCTGTTGGCCAAAGAGATGCTGCAGCCAGGCATTTTTTCTAAGGAAGGCGTCCAGGCAGCCGGGGGAGATCTGCTGCCTGGGCTTGCTTTCACTGCCAAAGGGATAAAGGTGTCTTTCTGCTGCTTTTGTCTTTCTAGAGGGTTTGGAGCTGTTTATAAAGCCCTTGACACCAGCAGCGGACAACAGGTAAAGTGCCAACAGCCCCATGCCCTTTTGCAGCTCTGGAGCGCTTTGCCCGCTGCTGTGAGCTGTGCTTGGAGGTTTGGGTGGCAGCTCCATGTCTGCAGCAGAGGCTGTTCCTCTGAAATACAGTCTAGGCTCAGGGGGCAGAATGCATTTGGGATGGCTTTTGGTGCTTCTGCTAAGCTCTGCTGTCTAGTGACAAGGCCCTTTGGCCCAGCGTGCTGCCTCATTGCAGCAGCACTCGCTTCGTGCTCCTTGTGATCTCGAGCAGGGTGCGTCTTCTCAAGGTACCGGTGGCCAATGTCATTGCAGGTGGCAATCAAGATCATGTCACTCGAGGAGGAGATGTCCGAGGAGCTGGCTGCCAATGAAATCCTGGCCATGAGGGACAACAGGAGTCCCAATATCGTTAGCTACTTAGACAGGTTGGCATATTCTGGTGTCAATGTAGCTTTAGCTGGTGCAAGCGCAAAGAGACGATGCTCTTTGGTCGCTGGCAGAGAACAGAGCTGGGGACGATTTCTCTGCTGGTCTCCAGAGTGTGGGAGGAGGTGGAGCTGGTGTTCAATAGTCTCTTGTGGCACACGTAGCTTGGAGAGCAGCTGCAAAAACCTGTCTCAGGCCCTGGGGTGACTGAGGCTGTGCCCATTCTGCTTCTCCATGCCGTGGTTTTCTTCTTTCAGCTACCTGGTGGATGCGGAGCTCTGGCTGGCCATGGAGTTCATGGACGGCGGCACCTTGTTTGATGTGCTGAGGGCAGTGTACCTGGAGGAAGGACAGATAGGCGCTGTCTGTCGGGAGGTGAGGGATCCCGCTTGTGCTTGCCCAAGACTGCCCGGATGCTGCTTGTCAGCTGGAGCTTAAGGAGAGCCGAGATTTCTTGCTCTCACCTTTCTTTTGCTGCTGCTGCTGCTGCTGCTGCTGCTGCTGCTGCTGCTGTCACGCCACACAGGAGAAGAAAGAGCATGGGAAGTGTACTGCCTGCCGGTGCCCTCGCACTCCTCAGGCTCTGTTCTTGCACTCTTCCATCCTGTCTGTCCTCTGGCCTTGGTGCTTGCTCACTGGCTCAATTTCTCTTTCTTCCTCTTCTCAGCTTTGCCTGGGAATGTTTGCCTGGAGCCTGTCTGTCTGTCCTACATTGCTTGCCACTGGAAGGCAGCATGCGGGTGGCAGAATTTCAAGCTAAGGGCAAAGAGCTGTCCTCAGCTTCAAAGGACAGCATTGCAGCCTGGATGGCGATGCATTCTGGAACAGCTCGAAGGTGCTGCTGTCACCAGCAGCTTCCTCTTCTGCTGCCACCAGGCTTCCCCAAAATTCTTTGCCGTGCCACCTCCCAGCCAAAGGTGGCGCACTTCCTACCCAAGGCCGGTGGAACTTTTGGGAGCCCAGATGCCTTTGCTTGGAAATCTAGAAAAAACTTCCAAGAGTGTTGAAGCAGCAAGCTCTTCATGGTGACAGCAGCGTGATGTTTCGCCCTGGCTCGCAATTCCCTGAGAAAGCCGCCAATCCCGTTGAGCTCTTTCCTTGCGGGTGGGATGAAATCAGATCCTGCACGTTAACTTTCCCTCCCTCCTTTTTCTCTCTCAGTGCCTGCAAGGACTGCATTTCCTTCATTCCCGCCAAGTCATCCACAGAGACATCAAAAGTTGCAACGTCCTGGTGGGCACGGACGGATCCGTCAAGTTGGGTGGGTATCCCTGCTGGGCTGCAGCATGTCCAGCATATGCCGTGCGCTTGCATTTTGGTGACGGCCACTGGGGCAGAAGCGCGGCTTGGCCAGTGCGTGAATGGTCAGGGTGTTTTTGAAGCGGCCGATGCCTCATTTGCCTGGCTCCAGGCACGTGGAAGGAGAGCTCAGCTGCTTTTTCAGTTAGATTCAGCATGGCCTGGTCAGGGCAATGGTTTTGGCCGCTTTGCCAGTGGTAGCTGGCTTTGACAGGCTTTGTTTTTGTCCTCAGGTGACTTTGGCCTCTGTGCTCAGCTCAGCCCTGAGCACAGCAAGCGCAGCTCCAGCGTCGGCACTCCCAGCTGGATGGCACCGGAGGTGGTGAGAGGAGAAGCCTACGGCCCCAAAGTGGACATCTGGTCCCTGGGGATCATGGGGCTGGAAATGGTGGAAGGGGAAGCTCCTTACCAGCGGGAAGCCCGTCTCCGGGTAAGGTGCAGCTTAGCAAGAGGGCTCTGTGTGGAGAGAGCTGTGTGTGGCTAGCAAAGGAGCAGGTGGAGTGTCCTCTTGCATCCATGTGCTGTAGGTTTTTGAACTGCTAGAAAGGAACGGGCCCCCAAAACTGCAGAACCCCAGGCACCACTCGGCTCTCCTGCGCGACTTCCTCCGCTGCTGCCTGCAGGCAGATGAGGACAGGCGCTGGTCTGCCCAGGAGCTCCTACAGGTAAGAAAAAGCAAAGGGGCAAAAAGCCCTGGCAGCTGAGGACACCTGCATGAAGGCATGAGGAGGAGGAGGAGTGTGGGCCATGTGGCACAGAAAGCTGCCAGGACAGGAAGGCGCAGGGGGACATGCTGCCCTCAGTGCTCTTTGTGTGTCTTGCTGGTAGCCAGGGAATCCTGCTTGAGCCCGCGAGGATGTGATCCTGGAAAGTAAGAGTTCCTTTCTTTGTTCTTTTTCCTCTGGGCAGCATCCCTTCGTGACCTCAGGCGATCCTGCCTCCAGCCTGGCTGCTCTGATCATCTCAGCCAAGCGAGTGCAGGAAGACTGGAGAGGAGACACCTGCGCCTGAGGAGGCCCTGATGCCCCGCCAGCCAAGAGGAGGGAAAAGGGGATGTGTCATCTTTAGGCAGAGCTTCAGCCATCCCCCGAGTTTGAAGAGGAGCTGTGCCATAGCTAGGAAACATGATAGTGTAGATATTTGCTCAGTTTAGCTGTTAGGTTAACTGTTAGGTTAGATGTTTGGTTAGGTTAGCATAGGTTGGATTAGGTTAGGTTAGGTTAGGTTAGGTTACGTTAGGTTAGGTTAGGTTAGGTTAGATATGTTGTTAGGTTCAATTTAAAGCTCTGTTGTTTTTCTTTCTGCAAAAGATGAAAATGTAAAAAACTTATGAAATATAGGGATCAACTTTTAAGGACTATAGAACGCAGACAGCTTGGATAGTAGAGGATTGTTTAGCTTAGGATTGAGTGTTGAGAATTAGGGAAGCTTTGAAGTAGAAATGAAAGAATTGTCATAATAAGAATTAAGCAGTGAGAGGAAAAGCTGGGCTGCAGCAGAACTGGAGCCTGCAGGCGCTCCAAGCTGTCAGCCTGAGCAGGCCACCTGCAGGACAGAATGATGAAGGTGGAGAAGCAGCAAGGGGATACTTTGTTTCAGCCCGAGTGTCAATAAAAGTCAAAAATATCCCGAGTGTTGTAAGACTCCCTTCCTTGCCAGGCTGTAGCTAGGTGGACAGTCCCTTTCTGAGGCCCAAAGAACATAGTGAGGTAAGCAGCTTTGCTTACCTGAAGTGTGGCATGCCTGTGGGAAGCTGAGAGACCCACAGGTAATGAACACCAGGTAATGAGCTGCCATTCAGGACAACACTAGGAGGCAGATGTGCAGTCCTTTCTGGGCCTCTTGTCTTGATCAGATGTCAGGCTGATCAGCAGCAATCACCATTTGGTTGCCACCCTCCTCTCACTATGTCACCTGTGGGATGGAATGGCATTCTCACAGCGGCATCTGGCATTTCCTCCCTGCTTCTCTTTTCCCCACTTTGCACCCCAGACCCCCAGGGACCCTCTGGGCCAGCCTCATCCCCCGCAGGGGTGTGCAACCACCAGGGCCACCTGCAGAGCCCCATTCCCACTCTGCTGCCTCCTTGGCCTTTTCCCACATCTGGGCCAGCCTGCCGTTGCCAGGTGTTGGAAACATGCAGACAGCATAGCACACCTGTCATTGAGCAATTTGATGCAGGAGCCCATGCTGAGCACGGCTCCCCACCCTGGCCCTTTTCCCACCGAGCTGTGGCTCCATTTCGCCTCCATCTGCTGGCATACCCACTGTGAGCGACTGCTCAGGGACTGGATGCTCCTTGAATGTTGCCCACAGGCCTGATTTCCACGCCTCCCCATTCCTCCTACCCCTAAGGCTGCCTCAGCTGTCTGAACACAATTTTTCTTACTCTAATGGCTTCCTGTGCTTTACTTGATACTGTAAGCAAAAGTACACCGTTTTGATTGTCTTTCTTCTAGAATTAATAAAAATAAGTTGGAAATACTCCTAGATTTTGCCATTTAAAACTTGAGGCAAGTGCAAAAAGTAGAGAAGCTTTCTGTGCAGCTTTTCAGTTAATTTGAGGTCTCCTTCCTCTTCACTCACTTTCAGCATATCTGTTGATTTTCCTTTGCTCTCATCTTTTAAGCTTCATCCCTTGTCTATCGATCTGCAAAAATAGCCTGTAAACCCAACGCAAATTTACTATCCTTTGTATTTTTCCTCTTCTGGAAAAGCTGAGGCTTGTGTGATCTTCTCCTGTCATCTAGACTTTGATTCCCATCTTGACTCTGGCTAAGAGCAGAACAAATGTAATTTATTGCCTGCTAGTATGATCTGCTAGCAAAGGTCACATTTAGAGCTAAGCATGATGCTTCTCTCCCTCCGTTGAATACACATCTTTGTGTCAAGGCCTGGTGACTTCCAGGAGCACCTGGAAGCTACTGCCAAGGACAAAAGTCTCACTCTTGCTGGTTTTGACACTCATTGGTTGGTAGGATTTTGATCTACGTCGACAGTGATCTACAGGAACTGGATCCTTGACACCAGGTGCCTTCAAGCAACATTTCTAAGCAGAGTGGGCAATGAAGTCCAGATACTAATGAGTTGTGGTTTGTTTTAACTCTGTCTAACATACGGTACACTATCCCAAAACATGTTATTTTTGAGTGCTTCAGGCATTTAAAACTTAGGTTTATTCTTGTCAACACTTTTCTTTCCTCTCTTCAGAAATCTGCATGTCCAGCTACTAATTTCTTTCTCAGCTTGTTGAAAAGGTACCAGTCAGACAAGACTTGTTGCTTGACCCAGAGATGGTGCAAGCGTCACCGTTAGGCCGGACGTGGCATACACACGTGATCAGGGTCCAAGAAGAAAAAGGTTTGTTTGTTTTATTCTGCATGTTCTCCAGCTTATACACTCTTAACAAAGCGTGATCCCAAGTCACTAACTACATCACAATAACTTCTTCTATCCATTGGTGCAAAGCAATTAACTTCAATATAACTGGCAAAAGTTTTACAGAAATTTATAAGGCACGTATGCACATCTACTTCGGCACCTAGTCTAGCATACGCAAATTTTCCTGTATCTCTTCTAATGGGTTTCCATGCTGACGGCCTTGTCTTCTTCCTTGCTATGGATACACTCAAAAACCATCAACTGCTATTTCTTCCATGAACTCGGCTTTGCTTGCAGGCCAGCTGTCAAGCCCCTCCATAGGTCAGCATGCACCCGCGTGCTCAAGGAGCAACTGCAGCCTACAATAGTCCTGGAAATTTATTATCTTTGCTTCGTTTGCCATCTAAATGTCACTGAAGAAGTTAGGCTTTTCCAAACCAGCTCGGATGCCACCTAGAAGAAGCAGACTTGCTTTCAGTCAAAGCTTTTGGGACCAAGAGTCATGTTTGCTTGCATTGCTTGGATGCCGCTTGGATTGGCGCATTTTCTGAGTTTGCCTGGCATGCCTTGAGCCCTGCCTTTGTGAGTGAGGAGAATTTCCCAGGCTTTTCTTTTGCATCAGCTGTACAGAAGGTTGTCTTGCTGGGCACAAGAAAGCCACAGAGCAGCTGCCATTGTGAGGTCAAGCCAGAGGTGCCACGTCACAGTGCTGTCAGCACAGCGTTGTCCCGGTGAGCGCCAGGCCTGGTTGTCCAGAGCAGCTCTTCCGCTGGCTCCCTGCAGGAGGATCCTTGTGCTCAAGGAGCTCTCAGCAGACGGCCTGCACCCCGAGAGGAGTCTTGGCTTTCCCTTGGGTGGCACTCAGCGTGCAAACGCGCACAGCGCTGCCAAAATGATCGGGCAAGTCTGTGCCGCCGTTTGCACCGTCTTTTCTGTTGTCTATTCTGGCTACTACCTGACCCAGCTGACTCGTAAGTAAAGGTTTCTCCTGGGGCTGGCATCGCCCGACTTTTGCTTGCCTCTGCTCTTTATGCCGCACCAGTGGCCCAGTTTCTTTGGGAACAAAATGGCCATGAAGGTGCCACCGCTTTGGTCAATGTCCTGCCAGCAGCATCAGCTACAAAGGGGGCATCTGTACTGGGTGGCGCGTGCAGAGTATTTGCCATGCAACCTGCAGCGGTTGCCTTCCCTCCCCGGGAGGGTGCGCGGCAGCGGAGTCTGTCATTTCCTCAGCTTGCTGCTTCAAGCAAGACAAGCTGCAAATTGCAGACTCTGAGGGCAGATCCTCAGAAGTACTTCTACCAACTCAGTGGTTCTCTCCAGGAGTGAAGGAAAGCACCTTTTGCTCCATATTCTGCCCCTCAGAGGCCTTGGCTGCATGACTTGAGCCTTTGATGCTGTGCCAAGACTGCAATTGCCTTGGCGATGCAACACAAACTCCAGTGCAAGGAGGGTTTGCTGCTGAGCCCAGCAGCTGTTCCTGGGCTGCTTCAGCAGGGAGCTGCCACAGGGAAGGGACCCTTTGTGGAAGCTTTGCTGGGCTATCATCTTCAGCCAAGGGATGGGAATTAGGGCATGCAATTTAAAAGAATGTATATGGAAAATGCCGGAAAGGGAAGAGGGAAATGTAGCTTGAGCTGTTAGGCACAAGAGAAGCTCAAAGTTTTGAAGAGCAGCGGGCATTTCCAGCACCGTCTTCCTATTTCTCTCTTGGAAAAAGAGGCCCAAATGTAGACAGAGGCTCCTCTAGCGTCCATCTTGTTCTCTTGCTTGCTGTGGGAAAGAGCTGTTGCTCCTGGAGGCATGTTGGGAAAGGGAAATGCTCTGTGTTGGGACTGCCTTGTGCTGTGAGAGTGGCCAGCACAGGCACTTTTCTAAGGGCCTCTGGTTCCTTTTGTCTTACTGGCTGCAGGTCACCTGGCACGCGGATGGAGACAAGCCTGTCCTTTGGTGAGTGGCAAAGGAAGCTGTGACGTTGCTGGCGTGTGACAATTGTGCAGCAATTCTACCAGCTTGGCCTGTTGCAGCCGAGTGTGGAGTGCCGGCGTGGGAGGCTGAAGGAAAGGCCAGCTGCCCGGTAGCATCAGCAGTAGCAAAGGGAGCACTGGCTGTTTACTGATTTTCCAGTGAAAAGCCTTTCAAGAGATGAAAGGCAAATGGGACAGCTCCAAGGCATCTTGCTGCTTCTAGGCAGCAGGGAAGCTCAAATGCACAGCAAGATGGAGTGGCAGCTCGTTCAGCCAGCTTCCTCGGGTTTGCGTGACTCAGAGGCCCACTTGTATCAAAGTCTATGATTTGCCCTTCTTCTGGGTCCTTTCCCAGCTCAATAGAAAGCAGCTCCTAAGGCACTGGCTTTTGCCCATCTCTCTCACTTCTGTCTGCCTGCAGGGCACAACAGCAGGGTCAGCAGCTCCTCTGGCTGCCTCTGTCATTGAGGAAGAGGCTGAAGAGGAGCAAAGGAAGATGAAGCCTTCAGCCGCTGTCCCTTCACAGCCGGAACTTGCAGAGCCAGTAAGTGACAGCTGAGCTTGGCACTGCCTTTGCTGCAGGGCCAGGCTACCCGTTTTGGAGCAGCCCTTGTTGCTCGTGGCTGAAGATGCTGGCAGCCGTGTGCCTGCTGTGACGTAGTGCGGCTTCAGGCAAGCCGGGGAGCCCTGGCCAATGGGTTCTGAAGTTTGACATTTAAGCTGGGATGCTGAGAGGGCGCCCGAGTGTCTCTTGGCATCAGACAGGAGGCAGCATTCAGTGACTCTCAGTGCAGGAGTCAGCCCCTTGTGCCCGTTGTCAGTGCAGGCTGCCTATGGTCAGCGGACAGCGCGGCCCAAATTCGCAGTTGACAGCCTTGCAGGGTACCTGGGAGACACTGGCCCCTGGAAGGGACCCGCTCTCTCCGTGGACTAATTAGCTTCAGGCTGTGCTTCACTTCCAGCCGATCAGAGCAGAGTTTGGAGAGGAGAATCCTCGGAAGCCCTGCAGTGTAAAAGGGCGGGTGGGTCCGGGCAGGGCTGGAAAGCGGCTCCCAAGGGCCGCTCCCTAAAGGCTGCCATAGAGAAGGGAAATCAAGTGAAACAGATCAGAGAAGGGACACGCTGCGGGCTTCTGAGCAGACTGTTGCGTGCCAACTCCGGGCTGATTTCATTCCGGCCCAGGAAAAGACAGGAGGAGGAAAGCAGCAAGGCTCTGGGGCCCTGCTCTGATCTCTTCGTGGATCTTGGCAGCCCCATCGATACCTTGTTGCCAGTGTCTTGCAGAAAAGCTGAACAGGTGGAGCATGGTGGTGGTCGGGAGGGGCTGGATCCAAGTAGCCTTTGGGCTTCTCCCGAAGGTGCCTTTGAGAAGGGGACATGGGAACTGCCCCAGATGGAGAGGCTAGGCCGTGGCTGGCAGCACCTTCCCAAGGCCTTGCTTTTGCTGTGTGCTTAGGGGGGCATGTGTGCCAGCCACCCTTCTGACGGGCAATCCTTTCTTGTCCCAGCGCAAGACAGGCTCTGCCATTCAACCTGGTGCCGCCGGACCAGCATGGCCTGCAGCAGCCAGCTCAAGCCCCGCTGCCGGCACTTCCTGCAGCAGCGCAGCCCAGCAGCCCGAGATGAGGGAGGAGCAGGGCCTGAAGACACTGAGTAAGTCCGTCCGGTGCATTTCTTGTCTGCCAGAGCAGGGCTTTGTGCGAGTGTCTGGGTGTAGGCTGCGCCAGATGCTGCCCTTCGGTCTCAGAGGCACTTAGGCCTCTCTGCAGAAGGTGTTGTTGTGCTCTGAGGTAGCGCGGCAGCGCTCAGGGAGTCCCTGCTGCCTGTGAGGGCGGCTGGGCCTGGCTTGGCCCTGCCTGGGCTGCCTTTTGGGCCAAAGACAAAAGCAGAGATTGTTTCTGCTTGAGCAGAAGGCTGGCACCTAGCAAGTGACTATTGCCCAGGGAGCTGTCTGGTCCCAGCTGTTTTCTGGCTCTGGTTCTTACTCCTCCTCCGGCCCAGACACTTTGTGCCCCTGGCAGTGGACCTGCCAGTGATGGTGGGTGTGACTGCGGAGGCTGCAAAGGCCCTTGGTTACCTCTCAGGGCACCCTTCTTAAGGGCTCATCATTTTGGCTTATCGTGTGCGATACTGCTCTTGAAAGAAATCAAGGCCTTCTTGGAAAGGCCACCTGATGAAATGTGGAGAAGATGGCCCTCCCACTTGCTGGTCTCAGCAGCTGGAAGCCGAGGGACCGCAAAGGGCCCAGAGCTGCGGGCAGTGGGGCTGCCTTTGGGACGCTCTGGGCAGCGGCGTCTCTGTGTGCGAGTGAGCGCCCTGCACTGCTTTTGTCTTTCAGGGAGCATCGTGAGTCCGGGCCAGCCAATGGGCAAATACACGGCATTTGAGGAACTCGGGCGAGGGTAAGCGTGACGTCAGCTCATTTTACAAAAGTGTGGGCCAGGTCTTTGGCTGGTGCAATATCAAGCGTGAAGTCAGGCAAGCTCCAAACATGGTCAGGCTCTGGCTTGACCTCGTGTCGCCTGCCTGGACTGCTCGGTCAGAGCAATGCAAAGGCCTCATCAAAGACAAGTTGATGCTGGCAGTGTCTTGCTAGCAGCAGTGAGGAGCAGGAGCTGGGAAAACCCCTGGCCCTGCAGCTTTGTGGCCTGAAAGAGCACCTTGCCGTCCAAGAAAGGTCAGATTGTCAAGGACAGTCTTCTGACTCAAATTGTTCTCCCTTTTTTGACACACACATGCATGCACAGCCGCACAAGGAGAGAGTTCCCCTTAGGTTCTGAAATGACCTGGCAGGGTGTGCACCTTCCAGCGGCCCTTGGTCTTCATGCTGCACCTTAGTGTTCCCTTGGACAGCCTGCCCCGCATGGCAGAGGGCTCACGGGCTGACGTGCTGTTGGCCGAAGAGATGCTGCAGCCAGGCATTTTTTCTAAGGAAGGCGTCCAGGCAGCCGGGGGAGATCTGCTGCCTGGGCTTGCTTTCACTGCCAAAGGGATAAAGGTGTCTTTCTGCTGCTTTTGTCTTTCTAGAGGGTTTGGAGCTGTTTATAAAGCCCTTGACACCAGCAGCGGACAACAGGTAAAGTGCCAACAGCCCCATGCCCTTTTGCAGCTCTGGAGCGCTTTGCCCGCTGCTGTGAGCTGTGCTTGGAGGTTTGGGTGGCAGCTCCATGTCTGCAGCAGAGGCTGTTCCTCTGAAATACAGTCTAGGCTCAGGGGGCAGAATGCATTTGGGATGGCTTTTGGTGCTTCTGCTAAGCTCTGCTGTCTAGTGACAAGGCCCTTTGGCCCAGCGTGCTGCCTCATTGCAGCAGCACTCGCTCCGTGCTCCTTGTGATCTCGAGCAGGGTGCGTCTTCTCAAGGTACCGGTGGCCAATGTCATTGCAGGTGGCAATCAAGATCATGTCACTCGAGGAGGAGATGTCCGAGGAGCTGGCTGCCAATGAAATCCTGGCCATGAGGGACAACAGGAGTCCCAATATCGTTAGCTACTTAGACAGGTTGGCATATTCTGGTGTCAATGTAGCTTTAGCTGGTGCAAGCGCAAAGAGACGATGCTCTTTGGTCGCTGGCAGAGAACAGAGCTGGGGACGATTTCTCTGCTGGTCTCCAGAGTGTGGGAGGAGGTGGAGCTGGTGTTCAATAGTCTCTTGTGGCACACGTAGCTTGGAGAGCAGCTGCAAAAACCTGTCTCAGGCCCTGGGGTGACTGAGGCTGTGCCCATTCTGCTTCTCCATGCCGTGGTTTTCTTCTTTCAGCTACCTGGTGGATGCGGAGCTCTGGCTGGCCATGGAGTTCATGGACGGCGGCACCTTGTTTGATGTGCTGAGGGCAGTGTACCTGGAGGAAGGACAGATAGGCGCTGTCTGTCGGGAGGTGAGGGATCCCGCTTGTGCTTGCCCAAGACTGCCCGGATGCTGCTTGTCAGCTGGAGCTTAAGGAGAGCCGAGATTTCTTGCTCTCACCTTTCTTTTGCTGCTGCTGCTGCTGCTGCTGCTGCTGCTGCTGCTGCTGCTGCTGTCACGCCACACAGGAGAAGAAAGAGCATGGGAAGTGTACTGCCTGCCGGTGCCCTCGCACTCCTCAGGCTCTGTTCTTGCACTCTTCCATCCTGTCTGTCCTCTGGCCTTGGTGCTTGCTCACTGGCTCAATTTCTCTTTCTTCCTCTTCTCAGCTTTGCCTGGGAATGTTTGCCTGGAGCCTGTCTGTCTGTCCTACATTGCTTGCCACTGGAAGGCAGCATGGGGGTGGCAGAATTTCAAGCTAAGGGCAAAGAGCTGTCCTCAGCTTCAAAGGACAGCATTGCAGCCTGGATGGCGATGCATTCTGGAACAGCTCGAAGGTGCTGCTGTCACCAGCAGCTTCCTCTTCTGCTGCCACCAGGCTTCCCCAAAATTCTTTGCCGTGCCACCTCCCAGCCAAAGGTGGCGCACTTCCTACCCAAGGCCGGTGGAACTTTTGGGAGCCCAGATGCCTTTGCTTGGAAATCTAGAAAAAACTTCCAAGAGTGTTGAAGCAGCAAGCTCTTCATGGTGACAGCAGCGTGATGTTTCGCCCTGGCTCACAATTCCCTGAGAAAGCCGCCAATCCCGTTGAGCTCTTTCCTTGCGGGTGGGATGAAATCAGATCCTGCACGTTAACTTTCCCTCCCTCCTTTTTCTCTCTCAGTGCCTGCAAGGACTGCATTTCCTTCATTCCCGCCAAGTCATCCACAGAGACATCAAAAGTTGCAACGTCCTGGTGGGCACGGACGGATCCGTCAAGTTGGGTGGGTATCCCTGCTGGGCTGCAGCATGTCCAGCATATGCCGTGCGCTTGCATTTTGGTGACGGCCACTGGGGCAGAAGCGCGGCTTGGCCAGTGCGTGAATGGTCAGGGTGTTTTTGAAGCGGCCGATGCCTCATTTGCCTGGCTCCAGGCACGTGGAAGGAGAGCTCAGCTGCTTTTTCAGTTAGATTCAGCATGGCCTGGTCAGGGCAATGGTTTTGGCCGCTTTGCCAGTGGTAGCTGGCTTTGACAGGCTTTGTTTTTGTCCTCAGGTGACTTTGGCCTCTGTGCTCAGCTCAGCCCTGAGCACAGCAAGCGCAGCTCCAGCGTCGGCACTCCCAGCTGGATGGCACCGGAGGTGGTGAGAGGAGAAGCCTACGGCCCCAAAGTGGACATCTGGTCCCTGGGGATCATGGGGCTGGAAATGGTGGAAGGGGAAGCTCCTTACCAGCGGGAAGCCCGTCTCCGGGTAAGGTGCAGCTTAGCAAGAGGGCTCTGTGTGGAGAGAGCTGTGTGTGGCTAGCAAAGGAGCAGGTGGAGTGTCCTCTTGCATCCATGTGCTGTAGGTTTTTGAACTGCTAGAAAGGAACGGGCCCCCAAAACTGCAGAACCCCAGGCACCACTCGGCTCTCCTGCGCGACTTCCTCCGCTGCTGCCTGCAGGCAGATGAGGACAGGCGCTGGTCTGCCCAGGAGCTCCTACAGGTAAGAAAAAGCAAAGGGGCAAAAAGCCCTGGCAGCTGAGGACACCTGCATGAAGGCATGAGGAGGAGGAGGAGTGTGGGCCACGTGGCACAGAAAGCTGCCAGGACAGGAAGGCGCAGGGGGACATGCTGCCCTCAGTGCTCTTTGTGTGTCTTGCTGGTAGCCAGGGAATCCTGCTTGAGCCCGCGAGGATGTGATCCTGGAAAGTAAGAGTTCCTTTCTTTGTTCTTTTTCCTCTGGGCAGCATCCCTTCGTGACCTCAGGCGATCCTGCCTCCAGCCTGGCTGCTCTGATCATCTCAGCCAAGCGAGTGCAGGAAGACTGGAGAGGAGACACCTGCGCCTGAGGAGGCCTTGATGCCCCGCCAGCCAAGAGGAGGGAAAAGGGGATGTGTCATCTTTAGGCAGAGCTTCAGCCATCCCCCGAGTGTGAAGAGGAGCTGTGCCATAGCTAGGAAACATGATAGTGTAGATATTTGCTCAGTTTAGCTGTTAGGTTAACTGTTAGGTTAGATGTTAGGTTAGGTTAGCATAGGTTGGATTAGGTTAGGTTAGGTTAGGTTAGGTTAGGTTAGGTTAGGTTAGGTTAGGTTAGATATGTTGTTAGGTTCAATTTAAAGCTCTGTTGTTTTTCTTTCTGCAAAAGATGAAAATGTAAAAAACCTATGAAATATAGGGATCAACTTTTAAGGACTATAGAACGCAGACAGCTTGGATAGTAGAGGATTGTTTAGCTTAGGATTGAGTGTTGAGAATTAGGGAAGCTTTGAAGTAGAAATGAAAGAATTGTCATAATAAGAATTAAGCAGTGAGAGGAAAAGCTGGGCTGCAGCAGAACTGGAGCCTGCAGGCGCTCCAAGCTGTCAGCCTGAGCAGGCCACCTGCAGGACAGAATGATGAAGGTGGAGAAGCAGCAAGGGGATACTTTGTTTCAGCCCGAGTGTCAATAAAAGTCAAAAATATCCCGAGTGTTGTAAGACTCCCTTCCTTGCCAGGCTGTAGCTAGGTGGACAGTCCCTTTCTGAGGCCCAAAGAACATAGTGAGGTAAGCAGCTTTGCTTACCTGAAGTGTGGCATGCCTGTGGGAAGCTGAGAGACCCACAGGTAATGAACACCAGGTAATGAGCTGCCATTCAGGACAACACTAGGAGGCAGATGTGCAGTCCTTTCTGGGCCTCTTGTCTTGATCAGATGTCAGGCTGATCAGCAGCAATCACCATTTGGTTGCCACCCTCCTCTCACTATGTCACCTGTGGGATGGAATGGCATTCTCACAGCGGCATCTGGCATTTCCTCCCTGCTTCTCTTTTCCCCACTTTGCACCCCAGACCCCCAGGGACCCTCTGGGCCAGCCTCATCCCCCGCAGGGGTGTGCAACCACCAGGGCCACCTGCAGAGCCCCATTCCCACTCTGCTGCCTCCTTGGCCTTTTCCCACATCTGGGCCAGCCTGCCGTTGCCAGGTGTTGGAAACATGCAGACAGCATAGCACACCTGTCATTGAGCAATTTGATGCAGGAGCCCATGCTGAGCACGGCTCCCCACCCTGGCCCTTTTCCCACCGAGCTGTGGCTCCATTTCGCCTCCATCTGCTGGCATACCCACTGTGAGCGACTGCTCAGGGAGTGGATGCTCCTTGAATGTTGCCCACAGGCCTGATTTCCACGCCTCCCCATTCCTCCTACCCCTAAGGCTGCCTCAGCTGTCTGAACACAATTTTTCTTACTCTAATGGCTTCCTGTGCTTTACTTGATACTGTAAGCAAAAGTACACCGTTTTGATTGTCTTTCTTCTAGAATTAATAAAAATAAGTTGGAAATACTCCTAGATTTTGCCATTTAAAACTTGAGGCAAGTGCAAAAAGTAGAGAAGCTTTCTGTGCAGCTTTTCAGTTAATTTGAGGTCTCCTTCCTCTTCACTCACTTTCAGCATATCTGTTGATTTTCCTTTGCTCTCATCTTTTAAGCTTCATCCCTTGTCTATCGATCTGCAAAAATAGCCTGTAAACCCAACGCAAATTTACTATCCTTTGTATTTTTCCTCTTCTGGAAAAGCTGAGGCTTGTGTGATCTTCTCCTGTCATCTAGACTTTGATTCCCATCTTGACTCTGGCTAAGAGCAGAACAAATGTAATTTATTGCCTGCTAGTATGATCTGCTAGCAAAGGTCACATTTAGAGCTAAGCATGATGCTTCTCTCCCTCCGTTGAATACACATCTTTGTGTCAAGGCCTGGTGACTTCCAGGAGCACCTGGAAGCTACTGCCAAGGACAAAAGTCTCACTCTTGCTGGTTTTGACACTCATTGGTTGGTAGGATTTTGATCTACGTCGACAGTGATCTACAGGAACTGGATCCTTGACACCAGGTGCCTTCAAGCAACATTTCTAAGCAGAGTGGGCAATGAAGTCCAGATACTAATGAGTTGTGGTTTGTTTTAACTCTGTCTAACATACGGTACACTATCCCAAAACATGTTATTTTTGAGTGCTTCAGGCATTTAAAACTTAGGTTTATTCTTGTCAACACTTTTCTTTCCTCTCTTCAGAAATCTGCATGTCCAGCTACTAATTTCTTTCTCAGCTTGTTGAAAAGGTACCAGTCAGACAAGACTTGTTGCTTGACCCAGAGATGGTGCAAGCGTCACCGTTAGGCCGGACGTGGCATACACACGTGATCAGGGTCCAAGAAGAAAAAGGTTTGTTTGTTTTATTCTGCATGTTCTCCAGCTTATACACTCTTAAAAAAGCGTGATCCCAAGTCACTAACTACATCACAATAACTTCTTCTATCCATTGGTGCAAAGCAATTAACTTCAATATAACTGGCAAAAGTTTTACAGAAATTTATAAGGCACGTATGCACATCTACTTCGGCACCTAGTCTAGCATACGCAAATTTTCCTGTATCTCTTCTAATGGGTTTCCATGCTGACGGCCTTGTCTTCTTCCTTGCTATGGATACACTCAAAAACCATCAACTGCTATTTCTTCCATGAACTCGGCTTTGCTTGCAGGCCAGCTGTCAAGCCCCTCCATAGGTCAGCATGCACCCGCGTGCTCAAGGAGCAACTGCAGCCTACAATAGTCCTGGAAATTTATTATCTTTGCTTCGTTTGCCATCTAAATGTCACTGAAGAAGTTAGGCTTTTCCAAACCAGCTCGGATGCCACCTAGAAGAAGCAGACTTGCTTTCAGTCAAAGCTTTTGGGACCAAGAGTCATGTTTGCTTGCATTGCTTGGATGCCGCTTGGATTGGCGCATTTTCTGAGTTTGCCTGGCATGCCTTGAGCCCTGCCTTTGTGAGTGAGGAGAATTTCCCAGGCTTTTCTTTTGCATCAGCTGTACAGAAGGTTGTCTTGCTGGGCACAAGAAAGCCACAGAGCAGCTGCCATTGTGAGGTCAAGCCAGAGGTGCCACGTCACAGTGCTGTCAGCACAGCGTTGTCCCGGTGAGCGCCAGGCCTGGTTGTCCAGAGCAGCTCTTCCGCTGGCTCCCTGCAGGAGGATCCTTGTGCTCAAGGAGCTCTCAGCAGATGGCCTGCACCCCGAGAGGAGTCTTGGCTTTCCCTTGGGTGGCACTCAGCGTGCAAACGCGCACAGCGCTGCCAAAATGATCGGGCAAGTCTGTGCCGCCGTTTGCACCGTCTTTTCTGTTGTCTATTCTGGCTACTACCTGACCCAGCTGACTCGTAAGTAAAGGTTTCTCCTGGGGCTGGCATCGCCCGACTTTTGCTTGCCTCTGCTCTTTATGCCGCACCAGTGGCCCAGTTTCTTTGGGAACAAAATGGCCATGAAGGTGCCACCGCTTTGGTCAATGTCCTGCCAGCAGCATCAGCTACAAAGGGGGCATCTGTACTGGGTGGCGCGTGCAGAGTATTTGCCATGCAACCTGCAGCGGTTGCCTTCCCTCCCCGGGAGGGTGCGCGGCAGCGGAGTCTGTCATTTCCTCAGCTTGCTGCTTCAAGCAAGACAAGCTGCAAATTGCAGACTCTGAGGGCAGATCCTCAGAAGTACTTCTACCAACTCAGTGGTTCTCTCCAGGAGTGAAGGAAAGCACCTTTTGCTCCATATTCTGCCCCTCAGAGGCCTTGGCTGCATGACTTGAGCCTTTGATGCTGTGCCAAGACTGCAATTGCCTTGGCGATGCAGCACAAACTCCAGTGCAGGGAGGGTTTGCTGCTGAGCCCAGCAGCTGTTCCTGGGCTGCTTCAGCAGGGAGCTGCCACAGGGAAGGGACCCTTTGTGGAAGCTTTGCTGGGCTATCATCTTCAGCCAAGGGATGGGAATTAGGGCATGCAATTTAAAAGAATGTATATGGAAAATGCCGGAAAGGGAAGAGGGAAATGTAGCTTGAGCTGTTAGGCACAAGAGAAGCTCAAAGTTTTGAAGAGCAGCGGGCATTTCCAGCACCGTCTTCCTATTTCTCTCTTGGAAAAAGAGGCCCAAATGTAGACAGAGGCTCCTCTAGCGTCCATCTTGTTCTCTTGCTTGCTGTGGGAAAGAGCTGTTGCTCCTGGAGGCATGTTGGGAAAGGGAAATGCTCTGTGTTGGGACTGCCTTGTGCTGTGAGAGTGGCCAGCACAGGCACTTTTCTAAGGGCCTCTGGTTCCTTTTGTCTTACTGGCTGCAGGTCACCTGGCACGCGGATGGAGACAAGCCTGTCCTTTGGTGAGTGGCAAAGGAAGCTGTGACGTTGCTGGCGTGTGACAATTGTGCAGCAATTCTACCAGCTTGGCCTGTTGCAGCCGAGTGTGGAGTGCCGGCGTGGGAGGCTGAAGGAAAGGCCAGCTGCCGGGTAGCATCAGCAGTAGCAAAGGGAGCACTGGCTGTTTACTGATTTTCCAGTGAAAAGCCTTTCAAGAGATGAAAGGCAAATGGGACAGCTCCAAGGCATCTTGCTGCTTCTAGGCAGCAGGGAAGCTCAAATGCACAGCAAGATGGAGTGGCAGCTCGTTCAGCCAGCTTCCTCGGGTTTGCGTGACTCAGAGGCCCACTTGTATCAAAGTCTATGATTTGCCCTTCTTCTGGGTCCTTTCCCAGCTCAATAGAAAGCAGCTCCTAAGGCACTGGCTTTTGCCCATCTCTCTCACTTCTGTCTGCCTGCAGGGCACAACAGCAGGGTCAGCAGCTCCTCTGGCTGCCTCTGTCATTGAGGAAGAGGCTGAAGAGGAGCAAAGGAAGATGAAGCCTTCAGCCGCTGTCCCTTCACAGCCGGAACTTGCAGAGCCAGTAAGTGACAGCTGAGCTTGGCACTGCCTTTGCTGCAGGGCCAGGCTACCCGTTTTGGAGCAGCCCTTGTTGCTCGTGGCTGAAGATGCTGGCGGCCGTGTGCCTGCTGTGACGTAGTGCGGCTTCAGGCAAGCCGGGGAGCCCTGGCCAATGGGTTCTGAAGTTTGACATTTAAGCTGGGATGCTGAGAGGGCGCCCGAGTGTCTCTTGGCATCAGACAGGAGGCAGCATTCAGTGACTCTCAGTGCAGGAGTCAGCCCCTTGTGCCCGTTGTCAGTGCAGGCTGCCTATGGTCAGCGGACAGCGCGGCCCAAATTCGCAGTTGACAGCCTTGCAGGGTACCTGGGAGACACTGGCCCCTGGAAGGGACCCGCTCTCTCCGTGGACTAATTAGCTTCAGGCTGTGCTTCACTTCCAGCCGATCAGAGCAGAGTTTGGAGAGGAGAATCCTCGGAAGCCCTGCAGTGTAAAAGGGCGGGTGGGTCCGGGCAGGGCTGGAAAGCGGCTCCCAAGGGCCGCTCCCTAAAGGCTGCCATAGAGAAGGGAAATCAAGTGAAACAGATCAGAGAAGGGACACGCTGCGGGCTTCTGAGCAGACTGTTGCGTGCCAACTCCGGGCTGATTTCATTCCGGCCCAGGAAAAGACAGGAGGAGGAAAGCAGCAAGGCTCTGGGGCCCTGCTCTGATCTCTTCGTGGATCTTGGCAGCCCCATCGATACCTTGTTGCCAGTGTCTTGCAGAAAAGCTGAACAGGTGGAGCATGGTGGTGGTCGGGAGAGGCTGGATCCAAGTAGCCTTTGGGCTTCTCCCGAAGGTGCCTTTGAGAAGGGGACATGGGAACTGCCCCAGCTGGAGAGGCTAGGCCGTGGCTGGCAGCACCTTCCCAAGGCCTTGCTTTTGCTGTGTGCTTAGGGGGGCATGTGTGCCAGCCACCCTTCTGACGGGCAATCCTTTCTTGTCCCAGCGCAAGACAGGCTCTGCCATTCAACCTGGTGCCGCCGGACCAGCATGGCCTGCAGCAGCCAGCTCAAGCCCCGCTGCCGGCACTTCCTGCAGCAGCGCAGCCCAGCAGCCCGAGATGAGGGAGGAGCAGGGCCTGAAGACACTGAGTAAGTCCGTCCGGTGCATTTCTTGTCTGCCAGAGCAGGGCTTTGTGCGAGTGTCTGGGTGTAGGCTGCGCCAGATGCTGCCCTTCGGTCTCAGAGGCACTTAGGCCTCTCTGCAGAAGGTGTTGTTGTGCTCTGAGGCAGCGCGGCAGCGCTCAGGGAGTCCCTGCTGCCTGTGAGGGCGGCTGGGCCTGGCTTGGCCCTGCCTGGGCTGCCTTTTGGGCCAAAGACAAAAGCAGAGATTGTTTCTGCTTGAGCAGAAGGCTGGCACCTAGCAAGTGACTATTGCCCAGGGAGCTGTCTGGTCCCAGCTGTTTTCTGGCTCTGGTTCTTACTCCTCCTCCGGCCCAGACACTTTGTGCCCCTGGCAGTGGACCTGCCAGTGATGGTGGGTGTGACTGCGAAGGCTGCAAAGGCCCTTGGTTACCTCTCAGGGCACCCTTCTTAAGGGCTCATCATTTTGGCTTATCGTGTGCGATACTGCTCTTGAAAGAAATCAAGGCCTTCTTGGAAAGGCCACCTGATGAAATGTGGAGAAGATGGCCCTCCCACTTGCTGGTCTCAGCAGCTGGAAGCCGAGGGACCGCAAAGGGCCCAGAGCTGTGGGCAGTGGGGCTGCCTTTGGGACGCTCTGGGCAGCGGCGTCTCTGTGTGCGAGTGAGCGCCCTGCACTGCTTTTGTCTTTCAGGGAGCATCGTGAGTCCGGGCCAGCCAATGGGCAAATACACGGCATTTGAGGAACTCGGGCGAGGGTAAGCGTGACGTCAGCTCATTTTACAAAAGTGTAGGCCAGGTCTTTGGCTGGTGCAATATCAAGCGTGAAGTCAGGCAAGCTCCAAACATGGTCAGGCTCTGGCTTGACCTCGTGTCGCCTGCCTGGACTGCTCGGTCAGAGCAATGCAAAGGCCTCATCAAAGACAAGTTGATGCTGGCAGTGTCTTGCTAGCAGCAGTGAGGAGCAGGAGCTGGGAAAACCCCTGGCCCTGCAGCTTTGTGGCCTGAAAGAGCATCTTGCCGTCCAAGAAAGGTCAGATTGTCAAGGACAGTCTTCTGACTCAAATTGTTCTCCCTTTTTTGACACACACATGCATGCACAGCCGCACAAGGAGAGAGTTCCCCTTAGGTTCTGAAATGACCTGGCAGGGTGTGCGCCTTCCAGCGGCCCTTGGTCTTCATGCTGCACCTTAGTGTTCCCTTGGACAGCCTGCCCCGCATGGCAGAGGGCTCACGGGCTGACGTGCTGTTGGCCGAAGAGATGCTGCAGCCAGGCATTTTTTCTAAGGAAGGCGTCCAGGCAGCCGGGGGAGATCTGCTGCCTGGGCTTGCTTTCACTGCCAAAGGGATAAAGGTGTCTTTCTGCTGCTTTTGTCTTTCTAGAGGGTTTGGAGCTGTTTATAAAGCCCTTGACACCAGCAGCGGACAACAGGTAAAGTGCCAACAGCCCCATGCCCTTTTGCAGCTCTGGAGCGCTTTGCCCGCTGCTGTGAGCTGTGCTTGGAGGTTTGGGTGGCAGCTCCATGTCTGCAGCAGAGGCTGTTCCTCTGAAATACAGTCTAGGCTCAGGGGGCAGAATGCATTTGGGATGGCTTTTGGTGCTTCTGCTAAGCTCTGCTGTCTAGTGACAAGGCCCTTTGGCCCAGCGTGCTGCCTCATTGCAGCAGCACTCGCTCCGTGCTCCTTGTGATCTCGAGCAGGGTGCGTCTTCTCAAGGTACCGGTGGCCAATGTCATTGCAGGTGGCAATCAAGATCATGTCACTCGAGGAGGAGATGTCCGAGGAGCTGGCTGCCAATGAAATCCTGGCCATGAGGGACAACAGGAGTCCCAATATCGTTAGCTACTTAGACAGGTTGGCATATTCTGGTGTCAATGTAGCTTTAGCTGGTGCAAGCGCAAAGAGACGATGCTCTTTGGTCGCTGGCAGAGAACAGAGCTGGGGACGATTTCTCTGCTGGTCTCCAGAGTGTGGGAGGAGGTGGAGCTGGTGTTCAATAGTCTCTTGTGGCACACGTAGCTTGGAGAGCAGCTGCAAAAACCTGTCTCAGGCCCTGGGGTGACTGAGGCTGTGCCCATTCTGCTTCTCCATGCCGTGGTTTTCTTCTTTCAGCTACCTGGTGGATGCGGAGCTCTGGCTGGCCATGGAGTTCATGGACGGCGGCACCTTGTTTGATGTGCTGAGGGCAGTGTACCTGGAGGAAGGACAGATAGGCGCTGTCTGTCGGGAGGTGAGGGATCCCGCTTGTGCTTGCCCAAGACTGCCCGGATGCTGCTTGTCAGCTGGAGCTTAAGGAGAGCCGAGATTTCTTGCTCTCACCTTTCTTTTGCTGCTGCTGCTGCTGCTGCTGCTGCTGCTGCTGCTGCTGCTGCTGCTGCTGCTGTCACGCCACACAGGAGAAGAAAGAGCATGGGAAGTGTACTGCCTGCCGGTGCCCTCGCACTCCTCAGGCTCTGTTCTTGCACTCTTCCATCCTGTCTGTCCTCTGGCCTTGGTGCTTGCTCACTGGCTCAATTTCTCTTTCTTCCTCTTCTCAGCTTTGCCTGGGAATGTTTGCCTGGAGCCTGTCTGTCTGTCCTACATTGCTTGCCACTGGAAGGCAGCATGGGGGTGGCAGAATTTCAAGCTAAGGGCAAAGAGCTGTCCTCAGCTTCAAAGGACAGCATTGCAGCCTGGATGGCGATGCATTCTGGAACAGCTCGAAGGTGCTGCTGTCACCAGCAGCTTCCTCTTCTGCTGCCACCAGGCTTCCCCAAAATTCTTTGCCGTGCCACCTCCCAGCCAAAGGTGGCGCACTTCCTACCCAAGGCCGGTGGAACTTTTGGGAGCCCAGATGCCTTTGCTTGGAAATCTAGAAAAAACTTCCAAGAGTGTTGAAGCAGCAAGCTCTTCATGGTGACAGCAGCGTGATGTTTCGCCCTGGCTCACAATTCCCTGAGAAAGCCGCCAATCCCGTTGAGCTCTTTCCTTGCGGGTGGGATGAAATCAGATCCTGCACGTTAACTTTCCCTCCCTCCTTTTTCTCTCTCAGTGCCTGCAAGGACTGCATTTCCTTCATTCCCGCCAAGTCATCCACAGAGACATCAAAAGTTGCAACGTCCTGGTGGGCACGGACGGATCCGTCAAGTTGGGTGGGTATCCCTGCTGGGCTGCAGCATGTCCAGCATATGCCGTGCGCTTGCATTTTGGTGACGGCCACTGGGGCAGAAGCGCGGCTTGGCCAGTGCGTGAATGGTCAGGGTGTTTTTGAAGCGGCCGATGCCTCATTTGCCTGGCTCCAGGCACGTGGAAGGAGAGCTCAGCTGCTTTTTCAGTTAGATTCAGCATGGCCTGGTCAGGGCAATGGTTTTGGCCGCTTTGCCAGTGGTAGCTGGCTTTGACAGGCTTTGTTTTTGTCCTCAGGTGACTTTGGCCTCTGTGCTCAGCTCAGCCCTGAGCACAGCAAGCGCAGCTCCAGCGTCGGCACTCCCAGCTGGATGGCACCGGAGGTGGTGAGAGGAGAAGCCTACGGCCCCAAAGTGGACATCTGGTCCCTGGGGATCATGGGGCTGGAAATGGTGGAAGGGGAAGCTCCTTACCAGCGGGAAGCCCGTCTCCGGGTAAGGTGCAGCTTAGCAAGAGGGCTCTGTGTGGAGAGAGCTGTGTGTGGCTAGCAAAGGAGCAGGTGGAGTGTCCTCTTGCATCCATGTGCTGTAGGTTTTTGAACTGCTAGAAAGGAACGGGCCCCCAAAACTGCAGAACCCCAGGCACCACTCGGCTCTCCTGCGCGACTTCCTCCGCTGCTGCCTGCAGGCAGATGAGGACAGGCGCTGGTCTGCCCAGGAGCTCCTACAGGTAAGAAAAAGCAAAGGGGCAAAAAGCCCTGGCAGCTGAGGACACGTGCATGAAGGCATGAGGAGGAGGAGGAGTGTGGGCCACGTGGCACAGAAAGCTGCCAGGACAGGAAGGCGCAGGGGGACATGCTGCCCTCAGTGCTCTTTGTGTGTCTTGCTGGTAGCCAGGGAATCCTGCTTGAGCCCGCGAGGATGTGATCCTGGAAAGTAAGAGTTCCTTTCTTTGTTCTTTTTCCTCTGGGCAGCATCCCTTCGTGACCTCAGGCGATCCTGCCTCCAGCCTGGCTGCTCTGATCATCTCAGCCAAGCGAGTGCAGGAAGACTGGAGAGGAGACACCTGCGCCTGAGGAGGCCTTGATGCCCCGCCAGCCAAGAGGAGGGAAAAGGGGATGTGTCATCTTTAGGCAGAGCTTCAGCCATCCCCCGAGTTTGAAGAGGAGCTGTGCCATAGCTAGGAAACATGATAGTGTAGATATTTGCTCAGTTTAGCTGTTAGGTTAACTGTTAGGTTAGATGTTAGGTTAGGTTAGCATAGGTTGGATTAGGTTAGGTTAGGTTAGGTTAGGTTAGGTTAGGTTAGGTTAGGTTAGGTTAGGTTAGGTTAGATATGTTGTTAGGTTCAATTTAAAGCTCTGTTGTTTTTCTTTCTGCAAAAGATGAAAATGTAAAAAACTTATGAAATATAGGGATCAACTTTTAAGGACTATAGAACGCAGACAGCTTGGATAGTAGAGGATTGTTTAGCTTAGGATTGAGTGTTGAGAATTAGGGAAGCTTTGAAGTAGAAATGAAAGAATTGTCATAATAAGAATTAAGCAGTGAGAGGAAAAGCTGGGCTGCAGCAGAACTGGAGCCTGCAGGCGCTCCAAGCTGTCAGCCTGAGCAGGCCACCTGCAGGACAGAATGATGAAGGTGGAGAAGCAGCAAGGGGATACTTTGTTTCAGCCCGAGTGTCAATAAAAGTCAAAAATATCCCGAGTGTTGTAAGACTCCCTTCCTTGCCAGGCTGTAGCTAAGTGGACAGTCCCTTTCAGAGGCCCAAAGAACATAGTGAGGTAAGCAGCTTTGCTTACCTGAAGTGTGGCATGCCTGTGGGAAGCTGAGAGACCCACAGGTAATGAACACCAGGTAATGAGCTGCCATTCAGGACAACACTAGGAGGCAGATGTGCAGTCCTTTCTGGGCCTCTTGTCTTGATCAGATGTCAGGCTGATCAGCAGCAATCACCATTTGGTTGCCACCCTCCTCTCACTATGTCACCTGTGGGATGGAATGGCATTCTCACAGCGGCATCTGGCATTTCCTCCCTGCTTCTCTTTTCCCCACTTTGCACCCCAGACCCCCAGGGACCCTCTGGGCCAGCCTCATCCCCCGCAGGGGTGTGCAACCACCAGGGCCACCTGCAGAGCCCCATTCCCACTCTGCTGCCTCCTTGGCCTTTTCCCACATCTGGGCCAGCCTGCCGTTGCCAGGTGTTGGAAACATGCAGACAGCATAGCACACCTGTCATTGAGCAATTTGATGCAGGAGCCCATGCTGAGCACGGCTCCCCACCCTGGCCCTTTTCCCACCGAGCTGTGGCTCCATTTCGCCTCCATCTGCTGGCATACCCACTGTGAGCGACTGCTCAGGGAGTGGATGCTCCTTGAATGTTGCCCACAGGCCTGATTTCCACGCCTCCCCATTCCTCCTACCCCTAAGGCTGCCTCAGCTGTCTGAACACAATTTTTCTTACTCTAATGGCTTCCTGTGCTTTACTTGATACTGTAAGCAAAAGTACACCGTTTTGATTGTCTTTCTTCTAGAATTAATAAAAATAAGTTGGAAATACTCCTAGATTTTGCCATTTAAAACTTGAGGCAAGTGCAAAAAGTAGAGAAGCTTTCTGTGCAGCTTTTCAGTTAATTTGAGGTCTCCTTCCTCTTCACTCACTTTCAGCATATCTGTTGATTTTCCTTTGCTCTCATCTTTTAAGCTTCATCCCTTGTCTATCGATCTGCAAAAATAGCCTGTAAACCCAACGCAAATTTA
The DNA here is from genome assembly GCF_028018845.1 of Melospiza georgiana. Classification (NCBI taxonomy): domain Eukaryota; kingdom Metazoa; phylum Chordata; class Aves; order Passeriformes; family Passerellidae; genus Melospiza; species Melospiza georgiana. The sequence goes on along the minus strand of NC_080465.1, from coordinate 62,388,675 downwards.
CTATCCTTTGTATTTTTCCTCTTCTGGAAAAGCTGAGGCTTGTGTGATCTTCTCCTGTCATCTAGACTTTGATTCCCATCTTGACTCTGGCTAAGAGCAGAACAAATGTAATTTATTGCCTGCTAGTATGATCTGCTAGCAAAGGTCACATTTAGAGCTAAGCATGATGCTTCTCTCCCTCCGTTGAATACACATCTTTGTGTCAAGGCCTGGTGACTTCCAGGAGCACCTGGAAGCTACTGCCAAGGACAAAAGTCTCACTCTTGCTGGTTTTGACACTCATTGGTTGGTAGGATTTTGATCTACGTCGACAGTGATCTACAGGAACTGGATCCTTGACACCAGGTGCCTTCAAGCAACATTTCTAAGCAGAGTGGGCAATGAAGTCCAGATACTAATGAGTTGTGGTTTGTTTTAACTCTGTCTAACATACGGTACACTATCCCAAAACATGTTATTTTTGAGTGCTTCAGGCATTTAAAACTTAGGTTTATTCTTGTCAACACTTTTCTTTCCTCTCTTCAGAAATCTGCATGTCCAGCTACTAATTTCTTTCTCAGCTTGTTGAAAAGGTACCAGTCAGACAAGACTTGTTGCTTGACCCAGAGATGGTGCAAGCGTCACCGTTAGGCCGGACGTGGCATACACACGTGATCAGGGTCCAAGAAGAAAAAGGTTTGTTTGTTTTATTCTGCATGTTCTCCAGCTTATACACTCTTAACAAAGCGTGATCCCAAGTCACTAACTACATCACAATAACTTCTTCTATCCATTGGTGCAAAGCAATTAACTTCAATATAACTGGCAAAAGTTTTACAGAAATTTATAAGGCACGTATGCACATCTACTTCGGCACCTAGTCTAGCATACGCAAATTTTCCTGTATCTCTTCTAATGGGTTTCCATGCTGACGGCCTTGTCTTCTTCCTTGCTATGGATACACTCAAAAACCATCAACTGCTATTTCTTCCATGAACTCGGCTTTGCTTGCAGGCCAGCTGTCAAGCCCCTCCCTAGGTCAGCATGCACCCGCGTGCTCAAGGAGCAACTGCAGCCTACAATAGTCCTGGAAATTTATTATCTTTGCTTCGTTTGCCATCTAAATGTCACTGAAGAAGTTAGGCTTTTCCAAACCAGCTCGGATGCCACCTAGAAGAAGCAGACTTGCTTTCAGTCAAAGCTTTTGGGACCAAGAGTCATGTTTGCTTGCATTGCTTGGATGCCGCTTGGATTGGCGCATTTTCTGAGTTTGCCTGGCATGCCTTGAGCCCTGCCTTTGTGAGTGAGGAGAATTTCCCAGGCTTTTCTTTTGCATCAGCTGTACAGAAGGTTGTCTTGCTGGGCACAAGAAAGCCACAGAGCAGCTGCCATTGTGAGGTCAAGCCAGAGGTGCCACGTCACAGTGCTGTCAGCACAGCGTTGTCCCGGTGAGCGCCAGGCCTGGTTGTCCAGAGCAGCTCTTCCGCTGGCTCCCTGCAGGAGGATCCTTGTGCTCAAGGAGCTCTCAGCAGATGGCCTGCACCCCGAGAGGAGTCTTGGCTTTCCCTTGGGTGGCACTCAGCGTGCAAACGCGCACAGCGCTGCCAAAATGATCGGGCAAGTCTGTGCCGCCGTTTGCACCGTCTTTTCTGTTGTCTATTCTGGCTACTACCTGACCCAGCTGACTCGTAAGTAAAGGTTTCTCCTGGGGCTGGCATCGCCCGACTTTTGCTTGCCTCTGCTCTTTATGCCGCACCAGTGGCCCAGTTTCTTTGGGAACAAAATGGCCATGAAGGTGCCACCGCTTTGGTCAATGTCCTGCCAGCAGCATCAGCTACAAAGGGGGCATCTGTACTGGGTGGCGCGTGCAGAGTATTTGCCATGCAACCTGCAGCGGTTGCCTTCCCTCCCCGGGAGGGTGCGCGGCAGCGGAGTCTGTCATTTCCTCAGCTTGCTGCTTCAAGCAAGACAAGCTGCAAATTGCAGACTCTGAGGGCAGATCCTCAGAAGTACTTCTACCAACTCAGTGGTTCTCTCCAGGAGTGAAGGAAAGCACCTTTTGCTCCATATTCTGCCCCTCAGAGGCCTTGGCTGCATGACTTGAGCCTTTGATGCTGTGCCAAGACTGCAATTGCCTTGGCGATGCAGCACAAACTCCAGTGCAGGGAGGGTTTGCTGCTGAGCCCAGCAGCTGTTCCTGGGCTGCTTCAGCAGGGAGCTGCCACAGGGAAGGGACCCTTTGTGGAAGCTTTGCTGGGCTATCATCTTCAGCCAAGGGATGGGAATTAGGGCATGCAATTTAAAAGAATGTATATGGAAAATGCCGGAAAGGGAAGAGGGAAATGTAGCTTGAGCTGTTAGGCACAAGAGAAGCTCAAAGTTTTGAAGAGCAGCGGGCATTTCCAGCACCGTCTTCCTATTTCTCTCTTGGCAAAAGAGGCCCAAATGTAGACAGAGGCTCCTCTAGCGTCCATCTTGTTCTCTTGCTTGCTGTGGGAAAGAGCTGTTGCTCCTGCAGGCATGTTGGGAAAGGGAAATGCTCTGTGTTGGGACTGCCTTGTGCTGTGAGAGTGGCCAGCACAGGCACTTTTCTAAGGGCCTCTGGTTCCTTTTGTCTTACTGGCTGCAGGTCACCTGGCACGCGGATGGAGACAAGCCTGTCCTTTGGTGAGTGGCAAAGGAAGCTGTGACGTTGCTGGCGTGTGACAATTGTGCAGCAATTCTACCAGCTTGGCCTGTTGCAGCCGAGTGTGGAGTGCCGGCGTGGGAGGCTGAAGGAAAGGCCAGCTGCCGGGTAGCATCAGCAGTAGCAAAGGGAGCACTGGCTGTTTACTGATTTTCCAGTGAAAAGCCTTTCAAGAGATGAAAGGCAAATGGGACAGCTCCAAGGCATCTTGCTGCTTCTAGGCAGCAGGGAAGCTCAAATGCACAGCAAGATGGAGTGGCAGCTCGTTCAGCCAGCTTCCTCGGGTTTGCGTGACTCAGAGGCCCACTTGTATCAAAGTCTATGATTTGCCCTTCTTCTGGGTCCTTTCCCAGCTCAATAGAAAGCAGCTCCTAAGGCACTGGCTTTTGCCCATCTCTCTCACTTCTGTCTGCCTGCAGGGCACAACAGCAGGGTCAGCAGCTCCTCTGGCTGCCTCTGTCATTGAGGAAGAGGCTGAAGAGGAGCAAAGGAAGATGAAGCCTTCAGCCGCTGTCCCTTCACAGCCGGAACTTGCAGAGCCAGTAAGTGACAGCTGAGCTTGGCACTGCCTTTGCTGCAGGGCCAGGCTACCCGTTTTGGAGCAGCCCTTGTTGCTCGTGGCTGAAGATGCTGGCAGCCGTGTGCCTGCTGTGACGTAGTGCGGCTTCAGGCAAGCCGGGGAGCCCTGGCCAATGGGTTCTGAAGTTTGACATTTAAGCTGGGATGCTGAGAGGGCGCCCGAGTGTCTCTTGGCATCAGACAGGAGGCAGCATTCAGTGACTCTCAGTGCAGGAGTCAGCCCCTTGTGCCCGTTGTCAGTGCAGGCTGCCTATGGTCAGCGGACAGCGCGGCCCAAATTCGCAGTTGACAGCCTTGCAGGGTACCTGGGAGACACTGGCCCCTGGAAGGGACCCGCTCTCTCCGTGGACTAATTAGCTTCAGGCTGTGCTTCACTTCCAGCCGATCAGAGCAGAGTTTGGAGAGGAGAATCCTCGGAAGCCCTGCAGTGTAAAAGGGCGGGTGGGTCCGGGCAGGGCTGGAAAGCGGCTCCCAAGGGCCGCTCCCTAAAGGCTGCCATAGAGAAGGGAAATCAAGTGAAACAGATCAGAGAAGGGACACGCTGCGGGCTTCTGAGCAGACTGTTGCGTGCCAACTCCGGGCTGATTTCATTCCGGCCCAGGAAAAGACAGGAGGAGGAAAGCAGCAAGGCTCTGGGGCCCTGCTCTGATCTCTTCGTGGATCTTGGCAGCCCCATCGATACCTTGTTGCCAGTGTCTTGCAGAAAAGCTGAACAGGTGGAGCATGGTGGTGGTCGGGAGGGGCTGGATCCAAGTAGCCTTTGGGCTTCTCCCGAAGGTGCCTTTGAGAAGGGGACATGGGAACTGCCCCAGCTGGAGAGGCCTGGCCGTGGCTGGCAGCACCTTCCCAAGGCCTTGCTTTTGCTGTGCGCTTAGGGGGGCATGTGTGCCAGCCACCCTTCTGACGGGCAATCCTTTCTTGTCCCAGCGCAAGACAGGCTCTGCCATTCAACCTGGTGCCGCCGGACCAGCATGGCCTGCAGCAGCCAGCTCAAGCCCCGCTGCCGGCACTTCCTGCAGCAGCGCAGCCCAGCAGCCCGAGATGAGGGAGGAGCAGGGCCTGAAGACACTGAGTAAGTCCGTCCGGTGCATTTCTTGTCTGCCAGAGCAGGGCTTTGTGCGAGTGTCTGGGTGTAGGCTGCGCCAGATGCTGCCCTTCGGTCTCAGAGGCACTTAGGCCTCTCTGCAGAAGGTGTTGTTGTGCTCTGAGGCAGCGCGGCAGCGCTCAGGGAGTCCCTGCTGCCTGTGAGGGCGGCTGGGCCTGGCTTGGCCCTGCCTGGGCTGCCTTTTGGGCCAAAGACAAAAGCAGAGATTGTTTCTGCTTGAGCAGAAGGCTGGCACCTAGCAAGTGACTATTGCCCAGGGAGCTGTCTGGTCCCAGCTGTTTTCTGGCTCTGGTTCTTACTCCTCCTCCGGCCCAGACACTTTGTGCCCCTGGCAGTGGACCTGCCAGTGATGGTGGGTGTGACTGCGGAGGCTGCAAAGGCCCTTGGTTACCTCTCAGGGCACCCTTCTTAAGGGCTCATCATTTTGGCTTATCGTGTGCGATACTGCTCTTGAAAGAAATCAAGGCCTTCTTGGAAAGGCCACCTGATGAAATGTGGAGAAGATGGCCCTCCCACTTGCTGGTCTCAGCAGCTGGAAGCCGAGGGACCGCAAAGGGCCCAGAGCTGTGGGCAGTGGGGCTGCCTTTGGGACGCTCTGGGCAGCGGCGTCTCTGTGTGCGAGTGAGCGCCCTGCACTGCTTTTGTCTTTCAGGGAGCATCGTGAGTCCGGGCCAGCCAATGGGCAAATACACGGCATTTGAGGAACTCGGGCGAGGGTAAGCGTGACGTCAGCTCATTTTACAAAAGTGTGGGCCAGGTCTTTGGCTGGTGCAATATCAAGCGTGAAGTCAGGCAAGCTCCAAACATGGTCAGGCTCTGGCTTGACCTCGTGTCGCCTGCCTGGACTGCTCGGTCAGAGCAATGCAAAGGCCTCATCAAAGACAAGTTGATGCTGGCAGTGTCTTGCTAGCAGCAGTGAGGAGCAGGAGCTGGGAAAACCCCTGGCCCTGCAGCTTTGTGGCCTGAAAGAGCATCTTGCCGTCCAAGAAAGGTCAGATTGTCAAGGACAGTCTTCTGACTCAAATTGTTCTCCCTTTTTTGACACACACATGCATGCACAGCCGCACAAGGAGAGAGTTCCCCTTAGGTTCTGAAATGACCTGGCAGGGTGTGCGCCTTCCAGCGGCCCTTGGTCTTCATGCTGCACCTTAGTGTTCCCTTGGACAGCCTGCCCCGCATGGCAGAGGGCTCACGGGCTGACGTGCTGTTGGCCGAAGAGATGCTGCAGCCAGGCATTTTTTCTAAGGAAGGCGTCCAGGCAGCCGGGGGAGATCTGCTGCCTGGGCTTGCTTTCACTGCCAAAGGGATAAAGGTGTCTTTCTGCTGCTTTTGTCTTTCTAGAGGGTTTGGAGCTGTTTATAAAGCCCTTGACACCAGCAGCGGACAACAGGTAAAGTGCCAACAGCCCCATGCCCTTTTGCAGCTCTGGAGCGCTTTGCCCGCTGCTGTGAGCTGTGCTTGGAGGTTTGGGTGGCAGCTCCATGTCTGCAGCAGAGGCTGTTCCTCTGAAATACAGTCTAGGCTCAGGGGGCAGAATGCATTTGGGATGGCTTTTGGTGCTTCTGCTAAGCTCTGCTGTCTAGTGACAAGGCCCTTTGGCCCAGCGTGCTGCCTCATTGCAGCAGCACTCGCTCCGTGCTCCTTGTGATCTCGAGCAGGGTGCGTCTTCTCAAGGTACCGGTGGCCAATGTCATTGCAGGTGGCAATCAAGATCATGTCACTCGAGGAGGAGATGTCCGAGGAGCTGGCTGCCAATGAAATCCTGGCCATGAGGGACAACAGGAGTCCCAATATCGTTAGCTACTTAGACAGGTTGGCATATTCTGGTGTCAATGTAGCTTTAGCTGGTGCAAGCGCAAAGAGACGATGCTCTTTGGTCGCTGGCAGAGAACAGAGCTGGGGACGATTTCTCTGCTGGTCTCCAGAGTGTGGGAGGAGGTGGAGCTGGTGTTCAATAGTCTCTTGTGGCACACGTAGCTTGGAGAGCAGCTGCAAAAACCTGTCTCAGGCCCTGGGGTGACTGAGGCTGTGCCCATTCTGCTTCTCCATGCCGTGGTTTTCTTCTTTCAGCTACCTGGTGGATGCGGAGCTCTGGCTGGCCATGGAGTTCATGGACGGCGGCACCTTGTTTGATGTGCTGAGGGCAGTGTACCTGGAGGAAGGACAGATAGGCGCTGTCTGTCGGGAGGTGAGGGATCCCGCTTGTGCTTGCCCAAGACTGCCCGGATGCTGCTTGTCAGCTGGAGCTTAAGGAGAGCCGAGATTTCTTGCTCTCACCTTTCTTTTGCTGCTGCTGCTGCTGCTGCTGCTGCTGCTGCTGCTGTCACGCCACACAGGAGAAGAAAGAGCATGGGAAGTGTACTGCCTGCCGGTGCCCTCGCACTCCTCAGGCTCTGTTCTTGCACTCTTCCATCCTGTCTGTCCTCTGGCCTTGGTGCTTGCTCACTGGCTCAATTTCTCTTTCTTCCTCTTCTCAGCTTTGCCTGGGAATGTTTGCCTGGAGCCTGTCTGTCTGTCCTACATTGCTTGCCACTGGAAGGCAGCATGCGGGTGGCAGAATTTCAAGCTAAGGGCAAAGAGCTGTCCTCAGCTTCAAAGGACAGCATTGCAGCCTGGATGGCGATGCATTCTGGAACAGCTCGAAGGTGCTGCTGTCACCAGCAGCTTCCTCTTCTGCTGCCACCAGGCTTCCCCAAAATTCTTTGCCGTGCCACCTCCCAGCCAAAGGTGGCGCACTTCCTACCCAAGGCCGGTGGAACTTTTGGGAGCCCAGATGCCTTTGCTTGGAAATCTAGAAAAAACTTCCAAGAGTGTTGAAGCAGCAAGCTCTTCATGGTGACAGCAGCGTGATGTTTCGCCCTGGCTCACAATTCCCTGAGAAAGCCGCCAATCCCGTTGAGCTCTTTCCTTGCGGGTGGGATGAAATCAGATCCTGCACGTTAACTTTCCCTCCCTCCTTTTTCTCTCTCAGTGCCTGCAAGGACTGCATTTCCTTCATTCCCGCCAAGTCATCCACAGAGACATCAAAAGTTGCAACGTCCTGGTGGGCACGGACGGATCCGTCAAGTTGGGTGGGTATCCCTGCTGGGCTGCAGCATGTCCAGCATATGCCGTGCGCTTGCATTTTGGTGACGGCCACTGGGGCAGAAGCGCGGCTTGGCCAGTGCGTGAATGGTCAGGGTGTTTTTGAAGCGGCCGATGCCTCATTTGCCTGGCTCCAGGCACGTGGAAGGAGAGCTCAGCTGCTTTTTCAGTTAGATTCAGCATGGCCTGGTCAGGGCAATGGTTTTGGCCGCTTTGCCAGTGGTAGCTGGCTTTGACAGGCTTTGTTTTTGTCCTCAGGTGACTTTGGCCTCTGTGCTCAGCTCAGCCCTGAGCACAGCAAGCGCAGCTCCAGCGTCGGCACTCCCAGCTGGATGGCACCGGAGGTGGTGAGAGGAGAAGCCTACGGCCCCAAAGTGGACATCTGGTCCCTGGGGATCATGGGGCTGGAAATGGTGGAAGGGGAAGCTCCTTACCAGCGGGAAGCCCGTCTCCGGGTAAGGTGCAGCTTAGCAAGAGGGCTCTGTGTGGAGAGAGCTGTGTGTGGCTAGCAAAGGAGCAGGTGGAGTGTCCTCTTGCATCCATGTGCTGTAGGTTTTTGAACTGCTAGAAAGGAACGGGCCCCCAAAACTGCAGAACCCCAGGCACCACTCGGCTCTCCTGCGCGACTTCCTCCGCTGCTGCCTGCAGGCAGATGAGGACAGGCGCTGGTCTGCCCAGGAGCTCCTACAGGTAAGAAAAAGCAAAGGGGCAAAAAGCCCTGGCAGCTGAGGACACCTGCATGAAGGCATGAGGAGGAGGAGGAGTGTGGGCCACGTGGCACAGAAAGCTGCCAGGACAGGAAGGCGCAGGGGGACATGCTGCCCTCAGTGCTCTTTGTGTGTCTTGCTGGTAGCCAGGGAATCCTGCTTGAGCCCGCGAGGATGTGATCCTGGAAAGTAAGAGTTCCTTTCTTTGTTCTTTTTCCTCTGGGCAGCATCCCTTCGTGACCTCAGGCGATCCTGCCTCCAGCCTGGCTGCTCTGATCATCTCAGCCAAGCGAGTGCAGGAAGACTGGAGAGGAGACACCTGCGCCTGAGGAGGCCTTGATGCCCCGCCAGCCAAGAGGAGGGAAAAGGGGATGTGTCATCTTTAGGCAGAGCTTCAGCCATCCCCCGAGTTTGAAGAGGAGCTGTGCCATAGCTAGGAAACATGATAGTGTAGATATTTGCTCAGTTTAGCTGTTAGGTTAACTGTTAGGTTAGATGTTAGGTTAGGTTAGCATAGGTTGGATTAGGTTAGGTTAGGTTAGGTTAGGTTAGGTTAGGTTAGGTTAGGTTAGGTTAGATATGTTGTTAGGTTCAATTTAAAGCTCTGTTGTTTTTCTTTCTGCAAAAGATGAAAATGTAAAAAACTTATGAAATATAGGGATCAACTTTTAAGGACTATAGAACGCAGACAGCTTGGATAGTAGAGGATTGTTTAGCTTAGGATTGAGTGTTGAGAATTAGGGAAGCTTTGAAGTAGAAATGAAAGAATTGTCATAATAAGAATTAAGCAGTGAGAGGAAAAGCTGGGCTGCAGCAGAACTGGAGCCTGCAGGCGCTCCAAGCTGTCAGCCTGAGCGGGCCACCTGCAGCACAGAATGATGAAGGTGGAGAAGCAGCAAGGGGATACTTTGTTTCAGCCCGAGTGTCAATAAAAGTCAAAAATATCCCGAGTGTTGTAAGACTCCCTTCCTTGCCAGGCTGTAGCTAAGTGGACAGTCCCTTTCAGAGGCCCAAAGAACATAGTGAGGTAAGCAGCTTTGCTTACCTGAAGTGTGGCATGCCTGTGGGAAGCTGAGAGACCCACAGGTAATGAACACCAGGTAATGAGCTGCCATTCAGGACAACACTAGGAGGCAGATGTGCAGTCCTTTCTGGGCCTCTTGTCTTGATCAGATGTCAGGCTGATCAGCAGCAATCACCATTTGGTTGCCACCCTCCTCTCACTATGTCACCTGTGGGATGGAATGGCATTCTCACAGCGGCATCTGGCATTTCCTCCCTGCTTCTCTTTTCCCCACTTTGCACCCCAGACCCCCAGGGACCCTCTGGGCCAGCCTCATCCCCCGCAGGGGTGTGCAACCACCAGGGCCACCTGCAGAGCCCCATTCCCACTCTGCTGCCTCCTTGGCCTTTTCCCACATCTGGGCCAGCCTGCCGTTGCCAGGTGTTGGAAACATGCAGACAGCATAGCACACCTGTCATTGAGCAATTTGATGCAGGAGCCCATGCTGAGCACGGCTCCCCACCCTGGCCCTTTTCCCACCGAGCTGTGGCTCCATTTCGCCTCCATCTGCTGGCATACCCACTGTGAGCGACTGCTCAGGGACTGGATGCTCCTTGAATGTTGCCCACAGGCCTGATTTCCACGCCTCCCCATTCCTCCTACCCCTAAGGCTGCCTCAGCCGTCTGAACACAATTTTTCTTACTCTAATGGCTTCCTGTGCTTTACTTGATACTGTAAGCAAAAGTACACCGTTTTGATTGTCTTTCTTCTAGAATTAATAAAAATAAGTTGGAAATACTCCTAGATTTTGCCATTTAAAACTTGAGGCAAGTGCAAAAAGTAGAGAAGCTTTCTGTGCAGCTTTTCAGTTAATTTGAGGTCTCCTTCCTCTTCACTCACTTTCAGCATATCTGTTGATTTTCCTTTGCTCTCATCTTTTAAGCTTCATCCCTTGTCTATCAATCTGCAAAAATAGCCTGTAAACCCAACGCAAATTTACTATCCTTTGTATTTTTCCTCTTCTGGAAAAGCTGAGGCTTGTGTGATCTTCTCCTGTCATCTAGACTTTGATTCCCATCTTGACTCTGGCTAAGAGCAGAACAAATGTAATTTATTGCCTGCTAGTATGATCTGCTAGCAAAGGTCACATTTAGAGCTAAGCATGATGCTTCTCTCCCTCCGTTGAATACACATCTTTGTGTCAAGGCCTGGTGACTTCCAGGAGCACCTGGAAGCTACTGCCAAGGACAAAAGTCTCACTCTTGCTGGTTTTGACACTCATTGGTTGGTAGGATTTTGATCTACGTCGACAGTGATCTACAGGAACTGGATCCTTGACACCAGGTGCCTTCAAGCAACATTTCTAAGCAGAGTGGGCAATGAAGTCCAGATACTAATGAGTTGTGGTTTGTTTTAACTCTGTCTAACATACGGTACACTATCCCAAAACATGTTATTTTTGAGTGCTTCAGGCATTTAAAACTTAGGTTTATTCTTGTCAACACTTTTCTTTCCTCTCTTCAGAAATCTGCATGTCCAGCTACTAATTTCTTTCTCAGCTTGTTGAAAAGGTACCAGTCAGACAAGACTTGTTGCTTGACCCAGAGATGGTGCAAGCGTCACCGTTAGGCCGGACGTGGCATACACACGTGATCAGGGTCCAAGAAGAAAAAGGTTTGTTTGTTTTATTCTGCATGTTCTCCAGCTTATACACTCTTAACAAAGCGTGATCCCAAGTCACTAACTACATCACAATAACTTCTTCTATCCATTGGTGCAAAGCAATTAACTTCAATATAACTGGCAAAAGTTTTACAGAAATTTATAAGGCACGTATGCACATCTACTTCGGCACCTAGTCTAGCATACGCAAATTTTCCTGTATCTCTTCTAATGGGTTTCCATGCTGACGGCCTTGTCTTCTTCCTTGCTATGGATACACTCAAAAACCATCAACTGCTATTTCTTCCATGAACTCGGCTTTGCTTGCAGGCCAGCTGTCAAGCCCCTCCCTAGGTCAGCATGCACCCGCGTGCTCAAGGAGCAACTGCAGCCTACAATAGTCCTGGAAATTTATTATCTTTGCTTCGTTTGCCATCTAAATGTCACTGAAGAAGTTAGGCTTTTCCAAACCAGCTCGGATGCCACCTAGAAGAAGCAGACTTGCTTTCAGTCAAAGCTTTTGGGACCAAGAGTCATGTTTGCTTGCATTGCTTGGATGCCGCTTGGATTGGCGCATTTTCTGAGTTTGCCTGGCATGCCTTGAGCCCTGCCTTTGTGAGTGAGGAGAATTTCCCAGGCTTTTCTTTTGCATCAGCTGTACAGAAGGTTGTCTTGCTGGGCACAAGAAAGCCACAGAGCAGCTGCCATTGTGAGGTCAAGCCAGAGGTGCCACGTCACAGTGCTGTCAGCACAGCGTTGTCCCGGTGAGCGCCAGGCCTGGTTGTCCAGAGCAGCTCTTCCGCTGGCTCCCTGCAGGAGGATCCTTGTGCTCAAGGAGCTCTCAGCAGACGGCCTGCACCCCGAGAGGAGTCTTGGCTTTCCCTTGGGTGGCACTCAGCGTGCAAACGCGCACAGCGCTGCCAAAATGATCGGGCAAGTCTGTGCCGCCGTTTGCACCGTCTTTTCTGTTGTCTATTCTGGCTACTACCTGACCCAGCTGACTCGTAAGTAAAGGTTTCTCCTGGGGCTGGCATCGCCCGACTTTTGCTTGCCTCTGCTCTTTATGCCGCACCAGTGGCCCAGTTTCTTTGGGAACAAAATGGCCATGAAGGTGCCACCGCTTTGGTCAATGTCCTGCCAGCAGCATCAGCTACAAAGGGGGCATCTGTACTGGGTGGCGCGTGCAGAGTATTTGCCATGCAACCTGCAGCGGTTGCCTTCCCTCCCCGGGAGGGTGCGCGGCAGCGGAGTCTGTCATTTCCTCAGCTTGCTGCTTCAAGCAAGACAAGCTGCAAATTGCAGACTCTGAGGGCAGATCCTCAGAAGTACTTCTACCAACTCAGTGGTTCTCTCCAGGAGTGAAGGAAAGCACCTTTTGCTCCATATTCTGCCCCTCAGAGGCCTTGGCTGCATGACTTGAGCCTTTGATGCTGTGCCAAGACTGCAATTGCCTTGGCGATGCAGCACAAACTCCAGTGCAGGGAGGGTTTGCTGCTGAGCCCAGCAGCTGTTCCTGGGCTGCTTCAGCAGGGAGCTGCCACAGGGAAGGGACCCTTTGTGGAAGCTTTGCTGGGCTATCATCTTCAGCCAAGGGATGGGAATTAGGGCATGCAATTTAAAAGAATGTATATGGAAAATGCCGGAAAGGGAAGAGGGAAATGTAGCTTGAGCTGTTAGGCACAAGAGAAGCTCAAAGTTTTGAAGAGCAGCGGGCATTTCCAGCACCGTCTTCCTATTTCTCTCTTGGCAAAAGAGGCCCAAATGTAGACAGAGGCTCCTCTAGCGTCCATCTTGTTCTCTTGCTTGCTGTGGGAAAGAGCTGTTGCTCCTGGAGGCATGTTGGGAAAGGGAAATGCTCTGTGTTGGGACTGCCTTGTGCTGTGAGAGTGGCCAGCACAGGCACTTTTCTAAGGGCCTCTGGTTCCTTTTGTCTTACTGGCTGCAGGTCACCTGGCACGCGGATGGAGACAAGCCTGTCCTTTGGTGAGTGGCAAAGGAAGCTGTGACGTTGCTGGCGTGTGACAATTGTGCAGCAATTCTACCAGCTTGGCCTGTTGCAGCCGAGTGTGGAGTGCCGGCGTGGGAGGCTGAAGGAAAGGCCAGCTGCCGGGTAGCATCAGCAGTAGCAAAGGGAGCACTGGCTGTTTACTGATTTTCCAGTGAAAAGCCTTTCAAGAGATGAAAGGCAAATGGGACAGCTCCAAGGCATCTTGCTGCTTCTAGGCAGCAGGGAAGCTCAAATGCACAGCAAGATGGAGTGGCAGCTCGTTCAGCCAGCTTCCTCGGGTTTGCGTGACTCAGAGGCCCACTTGTATCAAAGTCTATGATTTGCCCTTCTTCTGGGTCCTTTCCCAGCTCAATAGAAAGCAGCTCCTAAGGCACTGGCTTTTGCCCATCTCTCTCACTTCTGTCTGCCTGCAGGGCACAACAGCAGGGTCAGCAGCTCCTCTGGCTGCCTCTGTCATTGAGGAAGAGGCTGAAGAGGAGCAAAGGAAGATGAAGCCTTCAGCCGCTGTCCCTTCACAGCCGGAACTTGCAGAGCCAGTAAGTGACAGCTGAGCTTGGCACTGCCTTTGCTGCAGGGCCAGGCTACCCGTTTTGGAGCAGCCCTTGTTGCTCGTGGCTGAAGATGCTGGCAGCCGTGTGCCTGCTGTGACGTAGTGCGGCTTCAGGCAAGCCGGGGAGCCCTGGCCAATGGGTTCTGAAGTTTGACATTTAAGCTGGGATGCTGAGAGGGCGCCCGAGTGTCTCTTGGCATCAGACAGGAGGCAGCATTCAGTGACTCTCAGTGCAGGAGTCAGCCCCTTGTGCCCGTTGTCAGTGCAGGCTGCCTATGGTCAGCGGACAGCGCGGCCCAAATTCGCAGTTGACAGCCTTGCAGGGTACCTGGGAGACACTGGCCCCTGGAAGGGACCCGCTCTCTCCGTGGACTAATTAGCTTCAGGCTGTGCTTCACTTCCAGCCGATCAGAGCAGAGTTTGGAGAGGAGAATCCTCGGAAGCCCTGCAGTGTAAAAGGGCGGGTGGGTCCGGGCAGGGCTGGAAAGCGGCTCCCAAGGGCCGCTCCCTAAAGGCTGCCATAGAGAAGGGAAATCAAGTGAAACAGATCAGAGAAGGGACACGCTGCGGGCTTCTGAGCAGACTGTTGCGTGCCAACTCCGGGCTGATTTCATTCCGGCCCAGGAAAAGACAGGAGGAGGAAAGCAGCAAGGCTCTGGGGCCCTGCTCTGATCTCTTCGTGGATCTTGGCAGCCCCATCGATACCTTGTTGCCAGTGTCTTGCAGAAAAGCTGAACAGGTGGAGCATGGTGGTGGTCGGGAGGGGCTGGATCCAAGTAGCCTTTGGGCTTCTCCCGAAGGTGCCTTTGAGAAGGGGACATGGGAACTGCCCCAGCTGGAGAGGCCTGGCCGTGGCTGGCAGCACCTTCCCAAGGCCTTGCTTTTGCTGTGCGCTTAGGGGGGCATGTGTGCCAGCCACCCTTCTGACGGGCAATCCTTTCTTGTCCCAGCGCAAGACAGGCTCTGCCATTCAACCTGGTGCCGCCGGACCAGCATGGCCTGCAGCAGCCAGCTCAAGCCCCGCTGCCGGCACTTCCTGCAGCAGCGCAGCCCAGCAGCCCGAGATGAGGGAGGAGCAGGGCCTGAAGACACTGAGTAAGTCCGTCCGGTGCATTTCTTGTCTGCCAGAGCAGGGCTTTGTGCGAGTGTCTGGGTGTAGGCTGCGCCAGATGCTGCCCCTCGGTCTCAGAGGCACGTAGGCCTCTCTGCAGAAGGTGTTGTTGTGCTCTGAGGTAGCGCGGCAGCGCTCAGGGAGTCCCTGCTGCCTGTGAGGGCGGCTGGGCCTGGCTTGGCCCTGCCTGGGCTGCCTTTTGGGCCAAAGACAAAAGCAGAGATTGTTTCTGCTTGAGCAGAAGGCTGGCACCTAGCAAGTGACTATTGCCCAGGGAGCTGTCTGGTCCCAGCTGTTTTCTGGCTCTGGTTCTTACTCCTCCTCCGGCCCAGACACTTTGTGCCCCTGGCAGTGGACCTGCCAGTGATGGTGGGTGTGACTGCGGAGGCTGCAAAGGCCCTTGGTTACCTCTCAGGGCACCCTTCTTAAGGGCTCATCATTTTGGCTTATCGTATGCGATACTGCTCTTGAAAGAAATCAAGGCCTTCTTGGAAAGGCCACCTGATGAAAGGTGGAGAAGATGGCCCTCCCACTTGCTGGTCTCAGCAGCTGGAAGCCGAGGGACCGCAAAGGGCCCAGAGCTGCGGGCAGTGGGGCTGCCTTTGGGACGCTCTGGGCAGCGGCGTCTCTGTGTGCGAGTGAGCGCCCTGCACTGCTTTTGTCTTTCAGGGAGCATCGTGAGTCCGGGCCAGCCAACGGGCAAATACACGGCATTTGAGGAACTCGGGCGAGGGTAAGCGTGATGTCAGCTCATTTTACAAAAGTGTGGGCCAGGTCTTTGGCTGGTGCAATATCAAGCGTGAAGTCAGGCAAGCTCCAAACATGGTCAGGCTCTGGCTTGACCTCGTGTCGCCTGCCTGGACTGCTCGGTCAGAGCAATGCAAAGGCCTCATCAAAGACAAGTTGATGCTGGCAGTGTCTTGCTAGCAGCAGTGAGGAGCAGGAGCTGGGAAAACCCCTGGCCCTGCAGCTTTGTGGCCTGAAAGAGCACCTTGCCGTCCAAGAAAGGTCAGATTGTCAAGGACAGTCTTCTGACTCAAATTGTTCTCCCTTTTTTGACACACACATGCATGCACAGCCGCACAAGGAGAGAGTTCCCCTTAGGTTCTGAAATGACCTGGCAGGGTGTGCGCCTTCCAGCGGCCCTTGGTCTTCATGCTGCACCTTAGTGTTCCCTTGGACAGCCTGCCCCGCATGGCAGAGGGCTCACGGGCTGACGTGCTGTTGGCCGAAGAGATGCTGCAGCCAGGCATTTTTTCTAAGGAAGGCGTCCAGGCAGCCGGGGCAGATCTGCTGCCTGGGCTTGCTTTCACTGCCAAAGGGATAAAGGTGTCTTTCTGCTGCTTTTGTCTTTCTAGAGGGTTTGGAGCTGTTTATAAAGCCCTTGACACCAGCAGCGGACAACAGGTAAAGTGCCAACAGCCCCATGCCCTTTTGCAGCTCTGGAGCGCTTTGCCCGCTGCTGTGAGCTGTGCTTGGAGGTTTGGGTGGCAGCTCCATGTCTGCAGCAGAGGCTGTTCCTCTGAAATACAGTCTAGGCTCAGGGGGCAGAATGCATTTGGGATGGCTTTTGGTGCTTCTGCTAAGCTCTGCTGTCTAGTGACAAGGCCCTTTGGCCCAGCGTGCTGCCTCATTGCAGCAGCACTCGCTCCGTGCTCCTTGTGATCTCGAGCAGGGTGCGTCTTCTCAAGGTACCGGTGGCCAATGTCATTGCAGGTGGCAATCAAGATCATGTCACTCGAGGAGGAGATGTCCGAGGAGCTGGCTGCCAATGAAATCCTGGCCATGAGGGACAACAGGAGTCCCAATATCGTTAGCTACTTAGACAGGTTGGCATATTCTGGTGTCAATGTAGCTTTAGCTGGTGCAAGCGCAAAGAGACGATGCCCTTTGGTCGCTGGCAGAGAACAGAGCTGGGGATGATTTCTCTGCTGGTCTCCAGAGCGTGGGAGGAGGTGGAGCTGGTGTTCAATAGTCTCTTGTGGCACACGTAGCTTGGAGAGCAGCTGCAAAAACCTGTCTCAGGCCCTGGGGTGACTGAGGCTGTGCCCATTCTGCTTCTCCATGCCGTGGTTTTCTTCTTTCAGCTACCTGGTGGATGCGGAGCTCTGGCTGGCCATGGAGTTCATGGACGGCGGCACCTTGTTTGGTGTGCTGAGGGCAGTGTACCTGGAGGAAGGACAGATAGGCGCTGTCTGTCGGGAGGTGAGGGATCCCGCTTGTGCTTGCCCAAGACTGCCCGGATGCTGCTTGTCAGCTGGAGCTTAAGGAGAGCCGAGATTTCTTGCTCTCACCTTTCTTTTGCTGCTGCTGCTGCTGCTGCTGCTGCTGCTGCTGCTGCTGCTGCTGCTGCTGCTGCTGCTGCTGTCACGCCACACAGGAGAAGAAAGAGCATGGGAAGTGTACTGCCTGCCGGTGCCCTCGCACTCCTCAGGCTCTGTTCTTGCACTCTTCCATCCTGTCTGTCCTCTGGCCTTGGTGCTTGCTCACTGGCTCAATTTCTCTTTCTTCCTCTTCTCAGCTTTGCCTGGGAATGTTTGCCTGGAGCCTGTCTGTCTGTCCTACATTGCTTGCCACTGGAAGGCAGCATGCGGGTGGCAGAATTTCAAGCTAAGGGCAAAGAGCTGTCCTCAGCTTCAAAGGACAGCATTGCAGCCTGGATGGCGATGCATTCTGGAACAGCTCGAAGGTGCTGCTGTCACCAGCAGCTTCCTCTTCTGCTGCCACCAGGCTTCCCCAAAATTCTTTGCCGTGCCACCTCCCAGCCAAAGGTGGCGCGCTTCCTACCCAAGGCCGGTGGAACTTTTGGGAGCCCAGATGCCTTTGCTTGGAAATCTAGAAAAAACTTCCAAGAGTGTTGAAGCAGCAAGCTCTTCATGGTGACAGCAGCGTGATGTTTCGCCCTGGCTCGCAATTCCCTGAGAAAGCCGCCAATCCCGTTGAGCTCTTTCCTTGCGGGTGGGATGAAATCAGATCCTGCACGTTAACTTTCCCTCCCTCCTTTTTCTCTCTCAGTGCCTGCAAGGACTGCATTTCCTTCATTCCCGCCAAGTCATCCACAGAGACATCAAAAGTTGCAACGTCCTGGTGGGCACGGACGGATCCGTCAAGTTGGGTGGGTATCCCTGCTGGGCTGCAGCATGTCCAGCATATGCCGTGCGCTTGCATTTTGGTGACGGCCACTGGGGCAGAAGCGCGGCTTGGCCAGTGCGTGAATGGTCAGGGTGTTTTTGAAGCGGCCGATGCCTCATTTGCCTGGCTCCAGGCACGTGGAAGGAGAGCTCAGCTGCTTTTTCAGTTAGATTCAGCATGGCCTGGTCAGGGCAATGGTTTTGGCCGCTTTGCCAGTGGTAGCTGGCTTTGACAGGCTTTGTTTTTGTCCTCAGGTGACTTTGGCCTCTGTGCTCAGCTCAGCCCTGAGCACAGCAAGCGCAGCTCCAGCGTCGGCACTCCCAGCTGGATGGCACCGGAGGTGGTGAGAGGAGAAGCCTACGGCCCCAAAGTGGACATCTGGTCCCTGGGGATCATGGGGCTGGAAATGGTGGAAGGGGAAGCTCCTTACCAGCGGGAAGCCCGTCTCCGGGTAAGGTGCAGCTTAGCAAGAGGGCTCTGTGTGGAGAGAGCTGTGTGTGGCTAGCAAAGGAGCAGGTGGAGTGTCCTCTTGCATCCATGTGCTGTAGGTTTTTGAACTGCTAGAAAGGAACGGGCCCCCAAAACTGCAGAACCCCAGGCACCACTCGGCTCTCCTGCGCGACTTCCTCCGCTGCTGCCTGCAGGCAGATGAGGACAGGCGCTGGTCTGCCCAGGAGCTCCTACAGGTAAGAAAAAGCAAAGGGGCAAAAAGCCCTGGCAGCTGAGGACACCTGCATGAAGGCATGAGGAGGAGGAGGAGTGTGGGCCACGTGGCACAGAAAGCTGCCAGGACAGGAAGGCGCAGGGGGACATGCTGCCCTCAGTGCTCTTTGTGTGTCTTGCTGGTAGCCAGGGAATCCTGCTTGAGCCCGCGAGGATGTGATCCTGGAAAGTAAGAGTTCCTTTCTTTGTTCTTTTTCCTCTGGGCAGCATCCCTTCGTGACCTCAGGCGATCCTGCCTCCAGCCTGGCTGCTCTGATCATCTCAGCCAAGCGAGTGCAGGAAGACTGGAGAGGAGACACCTGCGCCTGAGGAGGCCTTGATGCCCCGCCAGCCAAGAGGAGGGAAAAGGGGATGTGTCATCTTTAGGCAGAGCTTCAGCCATCCCCCGAGTTTGAAGAGGAGCTGTGCCATAGCTAGGAAACATGATAGTGTAGATATTTGCTCAGTTTAGCTGTTAGGTTAACTGTTAGGTTAGATGTTAGGTTAGGTTAGCATAGGTTGGATTAGGTTAGGTTAGGTTAGGTTAGGTTAGGTTAGGTTAGGTTAGATATGTTGTTAGGTTCAATTTAAAGCTCTGTTGTTTTTCTTTCTGCAAAAGATGAAAATGTAAAAAACTTATGAAATATAGGGATCAACTTTTAAGGACTATAGAACGCAGACAGCTTGGATAGTAGAGGATTGTTTAGCTTAGGATTGAGTGTTGAGAATTAGGGAAGCTTTGAAGTAGAAATGAAAGAATTGTCATAATAAGAATTAAGCAGTGAGAGGAAAAGCTGGGCTGCAGCAGAACTGGAGCCTGCAGGCGCTCCAAGCTGTCAGCCTGAGCAGGCCACCTGCAGGACAGAATGATGAAGGTGGAGAAGCAGCAAGGGGATACTTTGTTTCAGCCCGAGTGTCAATAAAAGTCAAAAATATCCCGAGTGTTGTAAGACTCCCTTCCTTGCCAGGCTGTAGCTAAGTGGACAGTCCCTTTCTGATGCCCAAAGAACATAGTGAGGTAAGCAGCTTTGCTTACCTGAAGTGTGGCATGCCTGTGGGAAGCTGAGAGACCCACAGGTAATGAACACCAGGTAATGTGCTGCCATTCAGGACAACACTAGGAGGCAGATGTGCAGTCCTTTCTGGGCCTCTTGTCTTGATCAGATGTCAGGCTGATCAGCAGCAATCACCATTTGGTTGCCACCCTCCTCTCACTATGTCACCTGTGGGATGGAATGGCATTCTCACAGCGGCATCTGGCATTTCCTCCCTGCTTCTCTTTTCCCCACTTTGCACCCCAGACCCCCAGGGACCCTCTGGGCCAGCCTCATCCCCCGCAGGGGTGTGCAACCACCAGGGCCACCTGCAGAGCCCCATTCCCACTCTGCTGCCTCCTTGGCCTTTTCCCACATCTGGGCCAGCCTGCCGTTGCCAGGTGTTGGAAACATGCAGACAGCATAGCACACCTGTCATTGAGCAATTTGATGCAGGAGCCCATGCTGAGCACGGCTCCCCACCCCGGCCCTTTTCCCACCGAGCTGTGGCTCCATTTCGCCTCCATCTGCTGGCATACCCACTGTGAGTGACTGCTCAGGGACTGGATGCTCCTTGAATGTTGCCCACAGGCCTGATTTCCACGCCTCCCCATTCCTCCTACCCCTAAGGCTGCCTCAGCCGTCTGAACACAATTTTTCTTACTCTAATGGCTTCCTGTGCTTTACTTGATACTGTAAGCAGAAGTACACCGTTTTGATTGTCTTTCTTCTAGAATTAATAAAAATAAGTTGGAAATACTCCTAGATTTTGTAATTTAAAACTTGAGGCAAGTGCAAAAAGTAGAGAAGCTTTCTGTGCAGCTTTTCAGTTAATTTGAGGTCTCCTTCCTCTTCACTCACTTTCAGCATATCTGTTGATTTTCCTTTGCTCTCATCTTTTAAGCTTCATCCCTTGTCTATCGATCTGCAAAAATAGCCTGTAAACCCAACGCAAATTTACTATCCTTTGTATTTTTCCTCTTCTGGAAAAGCTGAGGCTCGTGTGATCTTCTCCTGTCATCTAGACTTTGATTCCCATCTTGACTCTGGCTAAGAGCAGAACAAATGTAATTTATTGCCTGCTAGTATGATCTGCTAGCAAAGGTCACATTTAGAGCTAAGCATGATGCTTCTCTCCCTCCGTTGAATACACATCTTTGTGTCAAGGCCTGGTGACTTCCAGGGGCACCTGGAAGCTACTGCCAAGGACAAAAGTCTCACTCTTGCTGGTTTTGACACTCATTGGTTGGTAGGATTTTGATCTACGTCGACAGTGATCTACAGGAACTGGATCCTTGACACCAGGTGCCTTCAAGCAACATTTCTAAGCAGAGTGGGCAATGAAGTCCAGATACTAATGAGTTGTGGTTTGTTTTAACTCTGTCTAACATACGGTACACTATCCCAAAACATGTTATTTTTGAGTGCTTCAGGCATTTAAAACTTAGGTTTATTCTTGTCAACACTTTTCTTTCCTCTCTTCAGAAATCTGCATGTCCAGCTACTAATTTCTTTCTCAGCTTGTTGAAAAGGTACCAGTCAGACAAGACTTGTTGCTTGACCCAGAGATGGTGCAAGCGTCACTGTTAGGCCGGACGTGGCATACACACGTGATCAGGGTCCAAGAAGAAAAAGGTTTGTTTGTTTTATTCTGCATGTTCTCCAGCTTATACACTCTTAACAAAGCGTGATCTCAAGTCACTAACTACATCACAATAACTTCTTCTATCCATTGGTGCAAAGCAATTAACTTCAATATAACTGGCAAAAGTTTTACAGAAATTTATAAGGCACGTATGCACATCTACTTCGGCACCTAGTCTAGCATACGCAAATTTTCCTGTATCTCTTCTAATGGGTTTCCATGCTGACGGCCTTGTCTTCTTCCTTGCTATGGATACACTCAAAAACCATCAACTGCTATTTCTTCCATGAACTCGGCTTTGCTTGCAGGCCAGCTGTCAAGCCCCTCCATAGGTCAGCATGCACCCGCGTGCTCAAGGAGCAACTGCAGCCTACAATAGTCCTGGAAATTTATTATCTTTGCTTCGTTTGCCATCTAAATGTCACTGAAGAAGTTAGGCTTTTCCAAACCAGCTCGGATGCCACCTAGAAGAAGCAGACTTGCTTTCAGTCAAAGCTTTTGGGACCAAGAGTCATGTTTGCTTGCATTGCTTGGATGCCGCTTGGATTGGCGCATTTTCTGAGTTTGCCTGGCATGCCTTGAGCCCTGCCTTTGTGAGTGAGGAGAATTTCCCAGGCTTTTCTTTTGCATCAGCTGTACAGAAGGTTGTCTTGCTGGGCACAAGAAAGCCACAGAGCAGCTGCCATTGTGAGGTCAAGCCAGAGGTGCCACGTCACAGTGCTGTCAGCACAGCGTTGTCCCGGTGAGCGCCAGGCCTGGTTGTCCAGAGCAGCTCTTCCGCTGGCTCCCTGCAGGAGGATCCTTGTGCTCAAGGAGCTCTCAGCAGACGGCCTGCACCCCGAGAGGAGTCTTGGCTTTCCCTTGGGTGGCACTCAGCGTGCAAACGCGCACAGCGCTGCCAAAATGATCGGGCAAGTCTGTGCCGCCGTTTGCACCGTCTTTTCTGTTGTCTATTCTGGCTACTACCTGACCCAGCTGACTCGTAAGTAAAGGTTTCTCCTGGGGCTGGCATCGCCCGACTTTTGCTTGGCTCTGCTCTTTATGCCGCACCAGTGGCCCAGTTTCTTTGGGAACAAAATGGCCATGAAGGTGCCACCGCTTTGGTCAATGTCCTGCCAGCAGCATCAGCTACAAAGGGGGCATCTGTACTGGGTGGCGCGTGCAGAGTATTTGCCATGCAACCTGCAGCGGTTGCCTTCCCTCCCCGGGAGGGTGCGCGGCAGCGGAGTCTGTCATTTCCTCAGCTTGCTGCTTCAAGCAAGACAAGCTGCAAATTGCAGACTCTGAGGGCAGATCCTCAGAAGTACTTCTACCAACTCAGTGGTTCTCTCCAGGAGTGAAGGAAAGCACCTTTTGCTCCATATTCTGCCCCTCAGAGGCCTTGGCTGCATGACTTGAGCCTTTGATGCTGTGCCAAGACTGCAATTGCCTTGGCGATGCAGCACAAACTCCAGTGCAGGGAGGGTTTGCTGCTGAGCCCAGCAGCTGTTCCTGGGCTGCTTCAGCAGGGAGCTGCCACAGGGAAGGGACCCTTTGTGGAAGCTTTGCTGGGCTATCATCTTCAGCCAAGGGATGGGAATTAGGGCATGCAATTTAAAAGAATGTATATGGAAAATGCCGGAAAGGGAAGAGGGAAATGTAGCTTGAGCTGTTAGGCACAAGAGAAGCTCAAAGTTTTGAAGAGCAGCGGGCATTTCCAGCACCGTCTTCCTATTTCTCTCTTGGCAAAAGAGGCCCAAATGTAGACAGAGGCTCCTCTAGCGTCCATCTTGTTCTCTTGCTTGCTGTGGGAAAGAGCTGTTGCTCCTGGAGGCATGTTGGGAAAGGGAAATGCTCTGTGTTGGGACTGCCTTGTGCTGTGGGAGTGGCCAGCACAGGCACTTTTCTAAGGGCCTCTGGTTCCTTTTGTCTTACTGGCTGCAGGTCACCTGGCACGCGGATGGAGACAAGCCTGTCCTTTGGTGAGTGGCAAAGGAAGCTGTGACGTTGCTGGCGTGTGACAATTGTGCAGCAATTCTACCAGCTTGGCCTGTTGCAGCCGAGTGTGGAGTGCCGGCGTGGGAGGCTGAAGGAAAGGCCAGCTGCCCGGTAGCATCAGCAGTAGCAAAGGGAGCACTGGCTGTTTACTGATTTTCCAGTGAAAAGCCTTTCAAGAGATGAAAGGCAAATGGGACAGCTCCAAGGCATCTTGCTGCTTCTAGGCAGCAGGGAAGCTCAAATGCACAGCAAGATGGAGTAGCAGCTCGTTCAGCCAGCTTCCTCGGGTTTGCGTGACTCAGAGGCCCACTTGTATCAAAGTCTATGATTTGCCCTTCTTCTGGGTCCTTTCCCAGCTCAATAGAAAGCAGCTCCTAAGGCACTGGCTTTTGCCCATCTCTCTCACTTCTGTCTGCCTGCAGGGCACAACAGCAGGGTCAGCAGCTCCTCTGGCTGCCTCTGTCATCGAGGAAGAGGCTGAAGAGGAGCAAAGGAAGATGAAGCCTTCAGCCGCTGTCCCTTCACAGCCGGAACTTGCAGAGCCAGTAAGTGACAGCTGAGCTTGGCACTGCCTTTGCTGCAGGGCCAGGCTACCCGTTTTGGAGCAGCCCTTGTTGCTCGTGGCTGAAGATGCTGGCGGCCGTGTGCCTGCTGTGACGTAGTGCGGCTTCAGGCAAGCCGGGGAGCCCTGGCCAATGGGTTCTGAAGTTTGACATTTAAGCTGGGATGCTGAGAGGGTGCCCGAGTGTCTCTTGGCATCAGACAGGAGGCAGCATTCAGTGACTCTCAGTGCAGGAGTCAGCCCCTTGTGCCCGTTGTCAGCGCAGGCTGCCTATGGTCAGCGGACAGCGCGGCCCAAATTCGCAGTTGACAGCCTTGCAGGGTACCTGGGAGACACTGGCCCCTGGAAGGGACCCGCTCTCTCCGTGGACTAATTAGCTTCAGGCTGTGCTTCACTTCCAGCCGATCAGAGCAGAGTTTGGAGAGGAGAATCCTCGGAAGCCCTGCAGTGTAAAAGGGCGGGTGGGTCCGGGCAGGGCTGGAAAGCGGCTCCCAAGG
This sequence comes from Melospiza georgiana, assembly GCF_028018845.1. NCBI lineage: Eukaryota > Metazoa > Chordata > Aves > Passeriformes > Passerellidae > Melospiza > Melospiza georgiana. Next base: position 62,364,651 of record NC_080465.1, on the reverse strand, counting down.
GCCGCTCCCTAAAGGCTGCCATAGAGAAGGGAAATCAAGTGAAACAGATCAGAGAAGGGACACGCTGCGGGCTTCTGAGCAGACTGTTGCGTGCCAACTCCGGGCTGATTTCATTCCGGCCCAGGAAAAGACAGGAGGAGGAAAGCAGCAAGGCTCTGGGGCCCTGCTCTGATCTCTTTGTGGATCTTGGCAGCCCCATCGATACCTTGTTGCCAGTGTCTTGCAGAAAAGCTGAACAGGTAGAGCATGGAGTTGGTCGGGAGGGGCTGGATCCAAGTAGCCTTTGGGCTTCTCCCGAAGGTGCCTTTGAGAAGGGGACATGGGAACTGCCCCAGCTGGAGAGGCCTGGCCGTGGCTGGCAGCACCTTCCCAAGGCCTTGCTTTTGCTGTGCGCTTAGGGGGGCATGTGTGCCAGCCACCCTTCTGACGGGCAATCCTTTCTTGTCCCAGCGCAAGACAGGCTCTGCCATTCAACCTGGTGCCGCCGGACCAGCATGGCCTGCAGCAGCCAGCTCAAGCCCCGCTGCCGGCACTTCCTGCAGCAGCGCAGCCCAGCAGCCCGAGATGAGGGAGGAGCAGGGCCTGAAGACACTGAGTAAGTCCGTCCGGTGCATTTCTTGTCTGCCAGAGCAGGGTGTTGTGCGAGTGTCTGGGTGTAGGCTGCGCCAGATGCTGCCCTTCGGTCTCAGAGGCACTTAGGCCTCTCTGCAGAAGGTGTTGTTGTGCTCTGAGGCAGCGCGGCAGCGCTCAGGGAGTCCCTGCTGCCTGTGAGGGCGGCTGGGCCTGGCTTGGCCCTGCCTGGGCTGCCTTCTGGGCCAAAGACAAAAGCAGAGATTGTTTCTGCTTGAGCAGAAGGCTGGCACCTAGCAAGTGACTATTGCCCAGGGAGCTGTCTGGTCCCAGCTGTTTTCTGGCTCTGGTTCTTACTCCTCCTCCGGCCCAGACACTTTGTGCCCCTGGCAGTGGACCTGCCAGTGATGGTGGGTGTGACTGCGGAGGCTGCAAAGGCCCTTGGTTACCTCTCAGGGCACCCTTCTTAAGGGCTCTTCATTTTGGCTTATCGTGTGCGATACTGCTCTTGAAAGAAATCAAGGCCTTCTTGGAAAGGCCACCTGATGAAAGGTGGAGAAGATGGCCCTCCCACTTGCTGGTCTCAGCAGCTGGAAGCCGAGGGACCGCAAAGGGCCCAGAGCTGCGGGCAGTGGGGCTGCTTTTGGGACGCTCTGGGCAGCGGCGTCTCTGTGTGCGAGTGAGCGCCCTGCACTGCTTTTGTCTTTCAGGGAGCATCGTGAGTCCGGGCCAGCCAACGGGCAAATACACGGCATTTGAGGAACTCGGGCGAGGGTAAGCGTGATGTCAGCTCATTTTACAAAAGTGTGGGCCAGGTCTTTGGCTGGTGCAATATCAAGCGTGAAGTCAGGCAAGCTCCAAACATGGTCAGGCTCTGGCTTGACCTCGTGTCGCCTGCCTGGACTGCTCGGTCAGAGCAATGCAAAGGCCTCATCAAAGACAAGTTGATGCTGGCAGTGTCTTGCTAGCAGCAGTGAGGAGCAGGAGCTGGGAAAACCCCTGGCCCTGCAGCTTTGTGGCCTGAAAGAGCATCTTGCCGTCCAAGAAAGGTCAGATTGTCAAGGACAGTCTTCTGACTCAAATTGTTCTCCCTTTTTTGACACACACATGCATGCTCAGCCGCACAAGGAGAGAGTTCCCCTTAGGTTCTGAAATGACCTGGCAGGGTGTGCGCCTTCCAGCGGCCCTTGGTCTTCATGCTGCACCTTAGTGTTCCCTTGGGCAGCCTGCCCCACATGGCAGAGGGCTCACGGGCTGACGTGCTGTTGGCCGAAGAGATGCTGCAGCCAGGCATTTTTTCTAAGGAAGGCGTCCAGGCAGCCGGGGGAGATCTGCTGCCTGGGCTTGCTTTCACTGCCAAAGGGATAAAGGTGTCTTTCTGCTGCTTTTGTCTTTCTAGAGGGTTTGGAGCTGTTTATAAAGCCCTTGACACCAGCAGCGGACAACAGGTAAAGTGCCAACAGCCCCATGCCCTTTTGCAGCTCTGGAGCGCTTTGTCCGCTGCTGTGAGCTGTGCTTGGAGGTTTGGGTGGCAGCTCCATGTCTGCAGCAGAGGCTGTTCCTCTGAAATGCAGTCTAGGCTCAGGGGGCAGAATGCATTTGGGATGGCTTTTGGTGCTTCTGCTAAGCTCTGCTGTCTAGTGACAAGGCCCTTTGGCCCAGCGTGCTGCCTCATTGCAGCAGCACTCGCTCCGTGCTCCTTGTGATCTCGAGCAGGGTGCGTCTTCTCAAGGTACCGGTGGCCAATGTCATTGCAGGTGGCAATCAAGATCATGTCACTCGAGGAGGAGATGTCCGAGGAGCTGGCTGCCAATGAAATCCTGGCCATGAGGGACAACAGGAGTCCCAATATCGTTAGCTACTTAGACAGGTTGGCATATTCTGGTGTCAATGTAGCTTTAGCTGGTGCAAGCGCAAAGAGACGATGCCCTTTGGTCGCTGGCAGAGAACAGAGCTGGGGATGATTTCTCTCCTGGTCTCCAGAGCGTGGGAGGAGGTGGAGCTGGTGTTCAATAGTCTCTTGTGGCACACGTAGCTTGGAGAGCAGCTGCAAAAACCTGTCTCAGGCCCTGGGGTGACTGAGGCTGTGCCCATTCTGCTTCTCCATGCCGTGGTTTTCTTCTTTCAGCTACCTGGTGGATGGGGAGCTCTGGCTGGCCATGGAGTTCATGGACGGCGGCACCTTGTTTGATGTGCTGAGGGCAGTGTACCTGGAGGAAGGACAGATAGGCGCTGTCTGTCGGGAGGTGAGGGATCCCACTTGTGCTTGCCCAAGACTGCCCGGATGCTGCTTGTCAGCTGGAGCTTAAGGAGAGCCGAGATTTCTTGCTCTCACCTTTCTTTTGCTGCTGCTGCTGCTGCTGCTGCTGCTGCTGCTGCTGCTGCTGCTGTCACGCCACACAGGAGAAGAAAGAGCATGGGAAGTGTACTGCCTGCCGGTGCCCTCGCACTCCTCAGGCTCTGTTCTTGCACTCTTCCATCCTGTCTGTCCTCTGGCCTTGGTGCTTGCTCACTGGCTCAATTTCTCTTTCTTCCTCTTCTCAGCTTTGCCTGGGAATGTTTGCCTGGAGCCTGTCTGTCTGTCCTACATTGCTTGCCACTGGAAGGCAGCATGCGGGTGGCAGAATTTCAAGCTAAGGGCAAAGAGCTGTCCTCAGCTTCAAAGGACAGCATTGCAGCCTGGATGGCGATGCATTCTGGAACAGCTCGAAGGCGCTGCTGTCACCAGCAGCTTCCTCTTCTGCTGCCACTAGGCTTCCCCAAAATTCTTTGCCGTGCCACCTCCCAGCCAAAGGTGGCGCACTTCCTACCCAAGGCCGGTGGAACTTTTGGGAGCCCAGATGCCTTTGCTTGGAAATCTAGAAAAAACTTCCAAGAGTGTTGAAGCAGCAAGCTCTTCATGGTGACAGCAGCGTGATGTTTCGCCCTGGCTCACAATTCCCTGAGAAAGCCGCCAATCCCGTTGAGCTCTTTCCTTGCGGGTGGGATGAAATCAGATCCTGCACGTTAACTTTCCCTCCCTCCTTTTTCTCTCTCAGTGCCTGCAAGGACTGCATTTCCTTCATTCCCGCCAAGTCATCCACAGAGACATCAAAAGTTGCAACGTCCTGGTGGGCACGGACGGATCCGTCAAGTTGGGTGGGTATCCCTGCTGGGCTGCAGCATGTCCAGCATATGCCGTGCGCTTGCATTTTGGTGACGGCCACTGGGGCAGAAGCGCGGCTTGGCCAGTGCGTGAATGGTCAGGGTGTTTTTGAAGCGGCCGATGCCTCATTTGCCTGGCTCCAGGCACGTGGAAGGAGAGCTCAGCTGCTTTTTCAGTTAGATTCAGCATGGCCTGGTCAGGGCAATGGTTTTGGCTGCTTTGCCAGTGGTAGCTGGCTTTGACAGGCTTTGTTTTTGTCCTCAGGTGACTTTGGCCTCTGTGCTCAGCTCAGCCCTGAGCACAGCAAGCGCAGCTCCAGCGTCGGCACTCCCAGCTGGATGGCACCGGAGGTGGTGAGAGGAGAAGCCTACGGCCCCAAAGTGGACATCTGGTCCCTGGGGATCATGGGGCTGGAAATGGTGGAAGGGGAAGCTCCTTACCAGCGGGAAGCCCGTCTCCGGGTAAGGTGCAGCTTAGCAAGAGGGCTCTGTGTGGAGAGAGCTGTGTGTGGCTAGCAAAGGAGCAGGTGGAGTGTCCTCTTGCATCCATGTGCTGTAGGTTTTTGAACTGCTAGAAAGGAACGGGCCCCCAAAACTGCAGAACCCCAGGCACCACTCGGCTCTCCTGCGCGACTTCCTCCGCTGCTGCCTGCAGGCAGATGAGGACAGGCGCTGGTCTGCCCAGGAGCTCCTACAGGTAAGAAAAAGCAAAGGGGCAAAAAGCCCTGGCAGCTGAGGACACCTGCATGAAGGCATGAGGAGGAGGAGGAGTGTGGGCCACGTGGCACAGAAAGCTGCCAGGACAGGAAGGCGCAGGGGGACATGCTGCCCTCAGTGCTCTTTGTGTGTCTTGCTGGTAGCCAGGGAATCCTGCTTGAGCCCGCGAGGATGTGATCCTGGAAAGTAAGAGTTCCTTTCTTTGTTCTTTTTCCTCTGGGCAGCATCCCTTCGTGACCTCAGGCGATCCTGCCTCCAGCCTGGCTGCTCTGATCATCTCAGCCAAGCGAGTGCAGGAAGACTGGAGAGGAGACACCTGCGCCTGAGGAGGCCCTGATGCCCCGCCAGCCAAGAGGAGGGAAAAGGGGATGTGTCATGTTTAGGCAGAGCTTCAGCCATCCCCCGAGTTTGAAGAGGAGCTGTGCCATAGCTAGGAAACATGATAGTGTAGATATTTGCTCAGTTTAGCTGTTAGGTTAGCTGTTAGGTTAACTGTTAGGTTAGGTTAGCATAGGTTGGATTAGGTTAGGTTAGGTTAGGTTAGGTTAGGTTAGGTTAGGTTAGGTTAGATATGTTGTTAGGTTCAATTTAAAGCTCTGTTGTTTTTCTTTCTGCAAAAGATGAAAATGTAAAAAACTTAGGAAATATAGGGATTAACTTTTAAGGACTATAGAACGCAGACAGCTTGGATAGTAGAGGATTGTTTAGCTTAGGATTGAGTGTTGAGAATTAGGGAAGCTTTGAAGTAGAAATGAAAGAATTGTCATAATAAGAATTAAGCAGTGAGAGGAAAAGCTGGGCTGCAGCAGAACTGGAGCCTGCAGGCGCTCCAAGCTGTCAGCCTGAGCAGGCCACCTGCAGGACAGAATGATGAAGATGGGGAAGCAGCAAGGGGATACTTTGTTTCAGCCCGAGTGTCAATAAAAGTCAAAAATATCCCGAGTGTTGTAAGACTCCCTTCCTTGCCAGGCTGTAGCTAAGTGGACAGTCCCTTTCAGAGGCCCAAAGAACATAGTGAGGTAAGCAGCTTTGCTTACCTGAAGTGTGGCATGCCTGTGGGAAGCTGAGAGACCCACAGGTAATGAACACCAGGTAATGAGCTGCCATTCAGGACAACACTAGGAGGCAGATGTGCAGTCCTTTCTGGGCCTCTTGTCTTGATCAGATGTCAGGCTGATCAGCAGCAATCACCATTTGGTTGCCACCCTCCTCTCACTATGTCACCTGTGGGATGGAATGGCATTCTCACAGCGGCATCTGGCATTTCCTCCCTGCTTCTCTTTTCCCCACTTTGCACCCCAGACCCCCAGGGACCCTCTGGGCCAGCCTCATCCCCCACAGGGGTGTGCAACCACCAGGGCCACCTGCAGAGCCCCATTCCCACTCTGCTGCCTCCTTGGCCTTTTCCCACATCTGGGCCAGCCTGCTGTTGCCAGGTGTTGGAAACATGCAGACAGCATAGCACACCTGTCATTGAGCAATTTGATGCAGGAGCCCATGCTGAGCACGGCTCCCCACCCCGGCCCTTTTCCCACCGAGCTGTGGCTCCATTTCGCCTCCATCTGCTGGCATACCCACTGTGAGCGACTGCTCAGGGACTGGATGCTCCTTGAATGTTGCCCACAGGCCTGATTTCCACGCCTCCCCATTCCTCCTACCCCTAAGGCTGCCTCAGCCGTCTGAACACAATTTTTCTTACTCTAATGGCTTCCTGTGCTTTACTTGATACTGTAAGCAGAAGTACACTGTTTTGATTGTCTTTCTTCTAGAATTAATAAAAATAAGTTGGAAATACTCCTAGATTTTGTCATTTAAAACTTGAGGCAAGTGCAAAAAGTAGAGAAGCTTTCTGTGCAGCTTTTCAGTTAATTTGAGGTCTCCTTCCTCTTCACTCACTTTCAGCATATCTGTTGATTTTCCTTTGCTCTCATCTTTTAAGCTTCATCCCTTGTCTATTGATCTGCAAAAATAGCCTGTAAACCCAACGCAAATTTACTATCCTTTGTATTTTTCCTCTTCTGGAAAAGCTGAGGCTCGTGTGATCTTCTCCTGTCATCTAGACTTTGATTCCCATCTTGACTCTGGCTAAGAGCAGAACAAATGTAATTTATTGCCTGCTAGTATGATCTGCTAGCAAAGGTCACATTTAGAGCTAAGCATGATGCTTCTCTCCCTCTGTTGAATACACATCTTTGTGTCAAGGCCTGGTGACTTCCAGGGGCACCTGGAAGCTACTGCCAAGGACAAAAGTCTCACTCTTGCTGGTTTTGACACTCATTGGTTGGTAGGATTTTGATCTACGTCGACAGTGATCTACAGGAACTGGATCCTTGACACCAGGTGCCTTCAAGCAACATTTCTAAGCAGAGTGGGCAATGAAGTCCAGATACTAATGAGTTGTGGTTTGTTTTAACTCTGTCTAACATACGGTACACTATCCCAAAACATGTTATTTTTGAGTGCTTCAGGCATTTAAAACTTAGGTTTATTCTTGTCAACACTTTTCTTTCCTCTCTTCAGAAATCTGCATGTCCAGCTACTAATTTCTTTCTCAGCTTGTTGAAAAGGTACCAGTCAGACAAGACTTGTTGCTTGACCCAGAGATGGTGCAAGCGTCACCGTTAGGCCGGACGTGGCATACACACGTGATCAGGGTCCAAGAAGAAAAAGGTTTGTTTGTTTTATTCTGCATGTTCTCCAGCTTATACACTCTTAAAAAAGCGTGATCTCAAGTCACTAACTACATCACAATAACTTCTTCTATCCATTGGTGCAAAGCAATTAACTTCAATATAACTGGCAAAAGTTTTACAGAAATTTATAAGGCACGTATGCACATCTACTTCGGCACCTAGTCTAGCATACGCAAATTTTCCTGTATCTCTTCTAATGGGTTTCCATGCTGACGGCCTTGTCTTCTTCCTTGCTATGGATACACTCAAAAACCATCAACTGCTATTTCTTCCATGAACTCGGCTTTGCTTGCAGGCCAGCTGTCAAGCCCCTCCATAGGTCAGCATGCACCCGCGTGCTCAAGGAGCAACTGCAGCCTACAATAGTCCTGGAAATTTATTATCTTTGCTTCGTTTGCCATCTAAATGTCACTGAAGAAGTTAGGCTTTTCCAAACCAGCTCGGATGCCACCTAGAAGAAGCAGACTTGCTTTCAGTCAAAGCTTTTGGGACCAAGAGTCATGTTTGCTTGCATTGCTTGGATGCCGCTTGGATTGGCGCATTTTCTGAGTTTGCCTGGCATGCCTTGAGCCCTGCCTTTGTGAGTGAGGAGAATTTCCCAGGCTTTTCTTTTGCATCAGCTGTACAGAAGGTTGTCTTGCTGGGCACAAGAAAGCCACAGAGCAGCTGCCATTGTGAGGTCAAGCCAGAGGTGCCACGTCACAGTGCTGTCAGCACAGCGTTGTCCCGGTGAGCGCCAGGCCTGGTTGTCCAGAGCAGCTCTTCCGCTGGCTCCCTGCAGGAGGATCCTTGTGCTCAAGGAGCTCTCAGCAGACGGCCTGCACCCCGAGAGGAGTCTTGGCTTTCCCTTGGGTGGCACTCAGCGTGCAAACGCGCACAGCGCTGCCAAAATGATCGGGCAAGTCTGTGCCGCCGTTTGCACCGTCTTTTCTGTTGTCTATTCTGGCTACTACCTGACCCAGCTGACTCGTAAGTAAAGGTTTCTCCTGGGGCTGGCATCGCCCGACTTTTGCTTGCCTCTGCTCTTTATGCCGCACCAGTGGCCCAGTTTCTTTGGGAACAAAATGGCCATGAAGGTGCCACCGCTTTGGTCAATGTCCTGCCAGCAGCATCAGCTACAAAGGGGGCATCTGTACTGGGTGGCGCGTGCAGAGTATTTGCCATGCAACCTGCAGCGGTTGCCTTCCCTCCCCGGGAGGGTGCGCGGCAGCGGAGTCTGTCATTTCCTCAGCTTGCTGCTTCAAGCAAGACAAGCTGCAAATTGCAGACTCTGAGGGCAGATCCTCAGAAGTACTTCTACCAACTCAGTGGTTCTCTCCAGGAGTGAAGGAAAGCACCTTTTGCTCCATATTCTGCCCCTCAGAGGCCTTGGCTGCATGACTTGAGCCTTTGATGCTGTGCCAAGACTGCAATTGCCTTGGCGATGCAGCACAAACTCCAGTGCAGGGAGGGTTTGCTGCTGAGCCCAGCAGCTGTTCCTGGGCTGCTTCAGCAGGGAGCTGCCACAGGGAAGGGACCCTTTGTGGAAGCTTTGCTGGGCTATCATCTTCAGCCAAGGGATGGGAATTAGGGCATGCAATTTAAAAGAATGTATATGGAAAATGCCGGAAAGGGAAGAGGGAAATGTAGCTTGAGCTGTTAGGCACAAGAGAAGCTCAAAGTTTTGAAGAGCAGCGGGCATTTCCAGCACCGTCTTCCTATTTCTCTCTTGGCAAAAGAGGCCCAAATGTAGACAGAGGCTCCTCTAGCGTCCATCTTGTTCTCTTGCTTGCTGTGGGAAAGAGCTGTTGCTCCTGGAGGCATATTGGGAAAGGGAAATGCTCTGTGTTGGGACTGCCTTGTGCTGTGGGAGTGGCCAGCACAGGCACTTTTCTAAGGGCCTCTGGTTCCTTTTGTCTTACTGGCTGCAGGTCACCTGGCACGCGGATGGAGACAAGCCTGTCCTTTGGTGAGTGGCAAAGGAAGCTGTGACGTTGCTGGCGTGTGACAATTGTGCAGCAATTCTACCAGCTTGGCCTGTTGCAGCCGAGTGTGGAGTGCCGGCGTGGGAGGCTGAAGGAAAGGCCAGCTGCCCGGTAGCATCAGCAGTAGCAAAGGGAGCACTGGCTGTTTACTGATTTTCCAGTGAAAAGCCTTTCAAGAGATGAAAGGCAAATGGGACAGCTCCAAGGCATCTTGCTGCTTCTAGGCAGCAGGGAAGCTCAAATGCACAGCAAGATGGAGTAGCAGCTCGTTCAGCCAGCTTCCTCGGGTTTGCGTGACTCAGAGGCCCACTTGTATCAAAGTCTATGATTTGCCCTTCTTCTGGGTCCTTTCCCAGCTCAATAGAAAGCAGCTCCTAAGGCACTGGCTTTTGCCCATCTCTCTCACTTCTGTCTGCCTGCAGGGCACAACAGCAGGGTCAGCAGCTCCTCTGGCTGCCTCTGTCATCGAGGAAGAGGCTGAAGAGGAGCAAAGGAAGATGAAGCCTTCAGCCGCTGTCCCTTCACAGCCGGAACTTGCAGAGCCAGTAAGTGACAGCTGAGCTTGGCACTGCCTTTGCTGCAGGGCTAGGCTACCCGTTTTGGAGCAGCCCTTGTTGCTCGTGGCTGAAGATGCTGGCGGCCGTGTGCCTGCTGTGACATAGTGCGGCTTCAGGCAAGCCGGGGAGCCCTGGCCAATGGGTTCTGAAGTTTGACATTTAAGCTGGGATGCTGAGAGGGCGCCCGAGTGTCTCTTGGCATCAGACAGGAGGCAGCATTCAGTGACTCTCAGTGCAGGAGTCAGCCCCTTGTGCCCGTTGTCAGCGCAGGCTGCCTATGGTCAGCGGACAGCGCGGCCCAAATTCGCAGTTGACAGCCTTGCAGGGTACCTGGGAGACACTGGCCCCTGGAAGGGACCCGCTCTCTCCGTGGACTAATTAGCTTCAGGCTGTGCTTCACTTCCAGCCGATCAGAGCAGAGTTTGGAGAGGAGAATCCTCGGAAGCCCTGCAGTGTAAAAGGGCGGGTGGGTCCGGGCAGGGCTGGAAAGCGGCTCCCAAGGGCCGCTCCCTAAAGGCTGCCATAGAGAAGGGAAATCAAGTGAAACAGATCAGAGAAGGGACACGCTGCGGGCTTCTGAGCAGACTGTTGCGCGCCAACTCCGGGCTGATTTCATTCCGGCCCAGGAAAAGACAGGAGGAGGAAAGCAGCAAGGCTCTGGGGCCCTGCTCTGATCTCTTTGTGGATCTTGGCAGCCCCATCGATACCTTGTTGCCAGTGTCTTGCAGAAAAGCTGAACAGGTGGAGCATGGAGTTGGTCGGGAGGGGCTGGATCCAAGTAGCCTTTGGGCTTCTCCCGAAGGTGCCTTTGAGAAGGGGACATGGGAACTGCCCCAGCTGGAGAGGCCTGGCCGTGGCTGGCAGCACCTTCCCAAGGCCTTGCTTTTGCTGTGCGCTTAGGGGGGCATGTGTGCCAGCCACCCTTCTGACGGGCAATCCTTTCTTGTCCCAGCGCAAGACAGGCTCTGCCATTCAACCTGGTGCCGCCGGACCAGCATGGCCTGCAGCAGCCAGCTCAAGCCCCGCTGCCGGCACTTCCTGCAGCAGCGCAGCCCAGCAGCCCGAGATGAGGGAGGAGCAGGGCCTGAAGACACTGAGTAAGTCCGTCCGGTGCATTTCTTGTCTGCCAGAGCAGGGTGTTGTGCGAGTGTCTGGGTGTAGGCTGCGCCAGATGCTGCCCTTCGGTCTCAGAGGCACGTAGGCCTCTCTGCAGAAGGTGTTGTTGTGCTCTGAGGCAGCGCGGCAGCGCTCAGGGAGTCCCTGCTGCCTGTGAGGGCGGCTGGGCCTGGCTTGGCCCTGCCTGGGCTGCCTTCTGGGCCAAAGACAAAAGCAGAGATTGTTTCTGCTTGAGCAGAAGGCTGGCACCTAGCAAGTGACTATTGCCCAGGGAGCTGTCTGGTCCCAGCTGTTTTCTGGCTCTGGTTCTTACTCCTCCTCCGGCCCAGACACTTTGTGCCCCTGGCAGTGGACCTGCCAGTGATGGTGGGTGTGACTGCGGAGGCTGCAAAGGCCCTTGGTTACCTCTTAGGGCACCCTTCTTAAGGGCTCTTCATTTTGGCTTATCGTGTGCGATACTGCTCTTGAAAGAAATCAAGGCCTTCTTGGAAAGGCCACCTGATGAAAGGTGGAGAAGATGGCCCTCCCACTTGCTGGTCTCAGCAGCTGGAAGCCGAGGGACCGCAAAGGGCCCAGAGCTGTGGGCAGTGGGGCTGCCTTTGGGACGCTCTGGGCAGCGGCGTCTCTGTGTGCGAGTGAGCGCCCTGCACTGCTTTTGTCTTTCAGGGAGCATCGTGAGTCCGGGCCAGCCAACGGGCAAATACACGGCATTTGAGGAACTCGGGCGAGGGTAAGCGTGATGTCAGCTCATTTTACAAAAGTGTGGGCCAGGTCTTTGGCTGGTGCAATATCAAGCGTGAAGTCAGGCAAGCTCCAAACATGGTCAGGCTCTGGCTTGACCTCGTGTCGCCTGCCTGGACTGCTCGGTCAGAGCAATGCAAAGGCCTCATCAAAGACAAGTTGATGCTGGCAGTGTCTTGCTAGCAGCAGTGAGGAGCAGGAGCTGGGAAAACCCCTGGCCCTGCAGCTTTGTGGCCTGAAAGAGCACCTTGCCGTCCAAGAAAGGTCAGATTGTCAAGGACAGTCTTCTGACTCAAATTGTTCTCCCTTTTTTGACACACACATGCATGCACAGCCGCACAAGGAGAGAGTTCCCCTTAGGTTCTGAAATGACCTGGCAGGGTGTGCGCCTTCCAGCGGCCCTTGGTCTTCATGCTGCACCTTAGTGTTCCCTTGGACAGCCTGCCCCACATGGCAGAGGGCTCACGGGCTGACGTGCTGTTGGCCGAAGAGATGCTGCAGCCAGGCATTTTTTCTAAGGAAGGCGTCCAGGCAGCCGGGGGAGATCTGCTGCCTGGGCTTGCTTTCACTGCCAAAGGGATAAAGGTGTCTTTCTGCTGCTTTTGTCTTTCTAGAGGGTTTGGAGCTGTTTATAAAGCCCTTGACACCAGCAGCGGACAACAGGTAAAGTGCCAACAGCCCCATGCCCTTTTGCAGCTCTGGAGCGCTTTGCCCGCTGCTGTGAGCTGTGCTTGGAGGTTTGGGTGGCAGCTCCATGTCTGCAGCAGAGGCTGTTCCTCTGAAATGCAGTCTAGGCTCAGGGGGCAGAATGCATTTGGGATGGCTTTTGGTGCTTCTGCTAAGCTCTGCTGTCTAGTGACAAGGCCCTTTGGCCCAGCGTGCTGCCTCATTGCAGCAGCACTCGCTCCGTGCTCCTTGTGATCTCGAGCAGGGTGCGTCTTCTCAAGGTACCGGTGGCCAATGTCATTGCAGGTGGCAATCAAGATCATGTCACTCGAGGAGGAGATGTCCGAGGAGCTGGCTGCCAATGAAATCCTGGCCATGAGGGACAACAGGAGTCCCAATATCGTTAGCTACTTAGACAGGTTGGCATATTCTGGTGTCAATGTAGCTTTAGCTGGTGCAAGCGCAAAGAGACGATGCCCTTTGGTCGCTGGCAGAGAACAGAGCTGGGGATGATTTCTCTGCTGGTCTCCAGAGCGTGGGAGGAGGTGGAGCTGGTGTTCAATAGTCTCTTGTGGCACACGTAGCTTGGAGAGCAGCTGCAAAAACCTGTCTCAGGCCCTGGGGTGACTGAGGCTGTGCCCATTCTGCTTCTCCATGCCGTGGTTTTCTTCTTTCAGCTACCTGGTGGATGGGGAGCTCTGGCTGGCCATGGAGTTCATGGACGGCGGCACCTTGTTTGATGTGCTGAGGGCAGTGTACCTGGAGGAAGGACAGATAGGCGCTGTCTGTCGGGAGGTGAGGGATCCCACTTGTGCTTGCCCAAGACTGCCCGGATGCTGCTTGTCAGCTGGAGCTTAAGGAGAGCCGAGATTTCTTGCTCTCACCTTTCTTTTGCTGCTGCTGCTGCTGCTGCTGCTGCTGCTGCTGCTGCTGCTGCTGCTGTCACGCCACACAGGAGAAGAAAGAGCATGGGAAGTGTACTGCCTGCCGGTGCCCTCGCACTCCTCAGGCTCTGTTCTTGCACTCTTCCATCCTGTCTGTCCTCTGGCCTTGGTGCTTGCTCACTGGCTCAATTTCTCTTTCTTCCTCTTCTCAGCTTTGCCTGGGAATGTTTGCCTGGAGCCTGTCTGTCTGTCCTACATTGCTTGCCACTGGAAGGCAGCATGCGGGTGGCAGAATTTCAAGCTAAGGGCAAAGAGCTGTCCTCAGCTTCAAAGGACAGCATTGCAGCCTGGATGGCGATGCATTCTGGAACAGCTCGAAGGCGCTGCTGTCACCAGCAGCTTCCTCTTCTGCTGCCACTAGGCTTCCCCAAAATTCTTTGCCGTGCCACCTCCCAGCCAAAGGTGGCGCGCTTCCTACCCAAGGCCGGTGGAACTTTTGGGAGCCCAGATGCCTTTGCTTGGAAATCTAGAAAAAACTTCCAAGAGTGTTGAAGCAGCAAGCTCTTCATGGTGACAGCAGCGTGATGTTTCGCCCTGGCTCACAATTCCCTGAGAAAGCCGCCAATCCCGTTGAGCTCTTTCCTTGCGGGTGGGATGAAATCAGATCCTGCACGTTAACTTTCCCTCCCTCCTTTTTCTCTCTCAGTGCCTGCAAGGACTGCATTTCCTTCATTCCCGCCAAGTCATCCACAGAGACATCAAAAGTTGCAACGTCCTGGTGGGCACGGACGGATCCGTCAAGTTGGGTGGGTATCCCTGCTGGGCTGCAGCATGTCCAGCATATGCCGTGCGCTTGCATTTTGGTGATGGCCACTGGGGCAGAAGCGCGGCTTGGCCAGTGCGTGAATGGTCAGGGTGTTTTTGAAGCGGCCGATGCCTCATTTGCCTGGCTCCAGGCACGTGGAAGGAGAGCTCAGCTGCTTTTTCAGTTAGATTCAGCATGGCCTGGTCAGGGCAATGGTTTTGGCCGCTTTGCCAGTGGTAGCTGGCTTTGACAGGCTTTGTTTTTGTCCTCAGGTGACTTTGGCCTCTGTGCTCAGCTCAGCCCTGAGCACAGCAAGCGCAGCTCCAGTGTCGGCACTCCCAGCTGGATGGCACCGGAGGTGGTGAGAGGAGAAGCCTACGGCCCCAAAGTGGACATCTGGTCCCTGGGGATCATGGGGCTGGAAATGGTGGAAGGGGAAGCTCCTTACCAGCGGGAAGCCCGTCTCCGGGTAAGGTGCAGCTTAGCAAGAGGGCTCTGTGTGGAGAGAGCTGTGTGTGGCTAGCAAAGGAGCAGGTGGAGTGTCCTCTTGCATCCATGTGCTGTAGGTTTTTGAACTGCTAGAAAGGAACGGGCCCCCAAAACTGCAGAACCCCAGGCACCACTCGGCTCTCCTGCGCGACTTCCTCCGCTGCTGCCTGCAGGCAGATGAGGACAGGCGCTGGTCTGCCCAGGAGCTCCTACAGGTAAGAAAAAGCAAAGGGGCAAAAAGCCCTGGCAGCTGAGGACACGTGCATGAAGGCATGAGGAGGAGGAGGAGTGTGGGCCACGTGGCACAGAAAGCTGCCAGGACAGGAAGGCGCAGGGGGACATGCTGCCCTCAGTGCTCTTTGTGTGTCTTGCTGGTAGCCAGGGAATCCTGCTTGAGCCCGCGAGGATGTGATCCTGGAAAGTAAGAGTTCCTTTCTTTGTTCTTTTTCCTCTGGGCAGCATCCCTTCGTGACCTCAGGCGATCCTGCCTCCAGCCTGGCTGCTCTGATCATCTCAGCCAAGCGAGTGCAGGAAGACTGGAGAGGAGACACCTGCGCCTGAGGAGGCCCTGATGCCCCGCCAGCCAAGAGGAGGGAAAAGGGGATGTGTCATCTTTAGGCAGAGCTTCAGCCATCCCCCGAGTTTGAAGAGGAGCTGTGCCATAGCTAGGAAACATGATAGTGTAGATATTTGCTCAGTTTAGCTGTTAGGTTAGCTGTTAGGTTAACTGTTAGGTTAGGTTAGCATAGGTTGGATTAGGTTAGGTTAGGTTAGGTTAGGTTAGGTTAGGTTAGGTTAGGTTAGGTTAGGTTAGGTTAGGTTAGATATGTTGTTAGGTTCAATTTAAAGCTCTGTTGTTTTTCTTTCTGCAAAAGATGAAAATGTAAAAAACTTATGAAATATAGGGATCAACTTTTAAGGACTATAGAACGCAGACAGCTTGGATAGTAGAGGATTGTTTAGCTTAGGATTGAGTGTTGAGAATTAGGGAAGCTTTGAAGTAGAAATGAAAGAATTGTCATAATAAGAATTAAGCAGTGAGAGGAAAAGCTGGGCTGCAGCAGAACTGGAGCCTGCAGGCGCTCCAAGCTGTCAGCCTGAGCAGGCCACCTGCAGGACAGAATGATGAAGGTGGAGAAGCAGCGAGGGGATACTTTGTTTCAGCCCCAGTGTCAATAAAAGTCAAAAATATCCCGAGTGTTGTAAGACTCCCTTCCTTGCCAGGCTGTAGCTAAGTGGACAGTCCCTTTCAGAGGCCCAAAGAACATAGTGAGGTAAGCAGCTTTGCTTACCTGAAGTGTGGCATGCCTGTGGGAAGCTGAGAGACCCACAGGTAATGAACACCAGGTAATGTGCTGCCATTCAGGACAACACTAGGAGGCAGATGTGCAGTCCTTTCTGGGCCTCTTGTCTTGATCAGATGTCAGGCTGATCAGCAGCAATCACCATTTGGTTGCCACCCTCCTCTCACTATGTCACCTGTGGGATGGAATGGCATTCTCACAGCGGCATCTGGCATTTCCTCCCTGCTTCTCTTTTCCCCACTTTGCACCCCAGACCCCCAGGGACCCTCTGGGCCAGCCTCATCCCCCGCAGGGGTGTGCAACCACCAGGGCCACCTGCAGAGCCCCATTCCCACTCTGCTGCCTCCTTGGCCTTTTCCCACATCTGGGCCAGCCTGCCGTTGCCAGGTGTTGGAAACATGCAGACAGCATAGCACACCTGTCATTGAGCAATTTGATGCAGGAGCCCATGCTGAGCACGGCTCCCCACCCCGGCCCTTTTCCCACCGAGCTGTGGCTCCATTTCGCCTCCATCTGCTGGCATACCCACTGTGAGCGACTGCTCAGGCACTGGATGCTCCTTGAATGTTGCCCACAGGCCTGATTTCCACGCCTCCCCATTCCTCCTACCCCTAAGGCTGCCTCAGCCGTCTGAACACAATTTTTCTTACTCTAATGGCTTCCTGTGCTTTACTTGATACTGTAAGCAGAAGTACACCGTTTTGATTGTCTTTCTTCTAGAATTAATAAAAATAAGTTGGAAATACTCCTAGATTTTGCCATTTAAAACTTGAGGCAAGTGCAAAAAGTAGAGAAGCTTTCTGTGCAGCTTTTCATTTAATTTGAGGTCTCCTTCCTCTTCACTCACTTTCAGCATATCTGTTGATTTTCCTTTGCTCTCATCTTTTAAGCTTCATCCCTTGTCTATCGATCTGCAAAAATAGCCTGTAAACCCAACGCAAATTTACTATCCTTTGTATTTTTCCTCTTCTGGAAAAGCTGAGGCTCGTGTGATCTTCTCCTGTCATCTAGACTTTGATTCCCATCTTGACTCTGGCTAAGAGCAGAACAAATGTAATTTATTGCCTGCTAGTATGATCTGCTAGCAAAGGTCACATTTAGAGCTAAGCATGATGCTTCTCTCCCTCCGTTGAATACACATCTTTGTGTCAAGGCCTGGTGACTTCCAGGGGCACCTGGAAGCTACTGCCAAGGACAAAAGTCTCACTCTTGCTGGTTTTGACACTCATTGGTTGGTAGGATTTTGATCTACGTCGACAGTGATCTACAGGAACTGGATCCTTGACACCAGGTGCCTTCAAGCAACATTTCTAAGCAGAGTGGGCAATGAAGTCCAGATACTAATGAGTTGTGGTTTGTTTTAACTCTGTCTAACATACGGTACACTATCCCAAAACATGTTATTTTTGAGTGCTTCAGGCATTTAAAACTTAGGTTTATTCTTGTCAACACTTTTCTTTCCTCTCTTCAGAAATCTGCATGTCCAGCTACTAATTTCTTTCTCAGCTTGTTGAAAAGGTACCAGTCAGACAAGACTTGTTGCTTGACCCAGAGATGGTGCAAGCGTCACCGTTAGGCCGGACGTGGCATACACACGTGATCAGGGTCCAAGAAGAAAAAGGTTTGTTTGTTTTATTCTGCATGTTCTCCAGCTTATACACTCTTAAAAAAGCGTGATCTCAAGTCACTAACTACATCACAATAACTTCTTCTATCCATTGGTGCAAAGCAATTAACTTCAATATAACTGGCAAAAGTTTTACAGAAATTTATAAGGCACGTATGCACATCTACTTCGGCACCTAGTCTAGCATACGCAAATTTTCCTGTATCTCTTCTAATGGGTTTCCATGCTGACGGCCTTGTCTTCTTCCTTGCTATGGATACACTCAAAAACCATCAACTGCTATTTCTTCCATGAACTCGGCTTTGCTTGCAGGCCAGCTGTCAAGCCCCTCCATAGGTCAGCATGCACCCGCGTGCTCAAGGAGCAACTGCAGCCTACAATAGTCCTGGAAATTTATTATCTTTGCTTCGTTTGCCATCTAAATGTCACTGAAGAAGTTAGGCTTTTCCAAACCAGCTCGGATGCCACCTAGAAGAAGCAGACTTGCTTTCAGTCAAAGCTTTTGGGACCAAGAGTCATGTTTGCTTGCATTGCTTGGATGCCGCTTGGATTGGCGCATTTTCTGAGTTTGCCTGGCATGCCTTGAGCCCTGCCTTTGTGAGTGAGGAGAATTTCCCAGGCTTTTCTTTTGCATCAGCTGTACAGAAGGTTGTCTTGCTGGGCACAAGAAAGCCACAGAGCAGCTGCCATTGTGAGGTCAAGCCAGAGGTGCCACGTCACAGTGCTGTCAGCACAGCGTTGTCCCGGTGAGCGCCAGGCCTGGTTGTCCAGAGCAGCTCTTCCGCTGGCTCCCTGCAGGAGGATCCTTGTGCTCAAGGAGCTCTCAGCAGACGGCCTGCACCCCGAGAGGAGTCTTGGCTTTCCCTTGGGTGGCACTCAGCGTGCAAACGCGCACAGCGCTGCCAAAATGATCGGGCAAGTCTGTGCCGCCGTTTGCACCGTCTTTTCTGTTGTCTATTCTGGCTACTACCTGACCCAGCTGACTCGTAAGTAAAGGTTTCTCCTGGGGCTGGCATCGCCCGACTTTTGCTTGCCTCTGCTCTTTATGCCGCACCAGTGGCCCAGTTTCTTTGGGAACAAAATGGCCATGAAGGTGCCACCGCTTTGGTCAATGTCCTGCCAGCAGCATCAGCTACAAAGGGGGCATCTGTACTGGGTGGCGCGTGCAGAGTATTTGCCATGCAACCTGCAGCGGTTGCCTTCCCTCCCCGGGAGGGTGCGCGGCAGCGGAGTCTGTCATTTCCTCAGCTTGCTGCTTCAAGCAAGACAAGCTGCAAATTGCAGACTCTGAGGGCAGATCCTCAGAAGTACTTCTACCAACTCAGTGGTTCTCTCCAGGAGTGAAGGAAAGCACCTTTTGCTCCATATTCTGCCCCTCAGAGGCCTTGGCTGCATGACTTGAGCCTTTGATGCTGTGCCAAGACTGCAATTGCCTTGGCGATGCAGCACAAACTCCAGTGCAGGGAGGGTTTGCTGCTGAGCCCAGCAGCTGTTCCTGGGCTGCTTCAGCAGGGAGCTGCCACAGGGAAGGGACCCTTTGTGGAAGCTTTGCTGGGCTATCATCTTCAGCCAAGGGATGGGAATTAGGGCATGCAATTTAAAAGAATGTATATGGAAAATGCCGGAAAGGGAAGAGGGAAATGTAGCTTGAGCTGTTAGGCACAAGAGAAGCTCAAAGTTTTGAAGAGCAGCGGGCATTTCCAGCACCGTCTTCCTATTTCTCTCTTGGCAAAAGAGGCCCAAATGTAGACAGAGGCTCCTCTAGCGTCCATCTTGTTCTCTTGCTTGCTGTGGGAAAGAGCTGTTGCTCCTGGAGGCATGTTGGGAAAGGGAAATGCTCTGTGTTGGGACTGCCTTGTGCTGTGGGAGTGGCCAGCACAGGCACTTTTCTAAGGGCCTCTGGTTCCTTTTGTCTTACTGGCTGCAGGTCACCTGGCACGCGGATGGAGACAAGCCTGTCCTTTGGTGAGTGGCAAAGGAAGCTGTGACGTTGCTGGCGTGTGACAATTGTGCAGCAATTCTACCAGCTTGGCCTGTTGCAGCCGAGTGTGGAGTGCCGGCGTGGGAGGCTGAAGGAAAGGCCAGCTGCCCGGTAGCATCAGCAGTAGCAAAGGGAGCACTGGCTGTTTACTGATTTTCCAGTGAAAAGCCTTTCAAGAGATGAAAGGCAAATGGGACAGCTCCAAGGCATCTTGCTGCTTCTAGGCAGCAGGGAAGCTCAAATGCACAGCAAGATGGAGTAGCAGCTCGTTCAGCCAGCTTCCTCGGGTTTGCGTGACTCAGAGGCCCACTTGTATCAAAGTCTATGATTTGCCCTTCTTCTGGGTCCTTTCCCAGCTCAATAGAAAGCAGCTCCTAAGGCACTGGCTTTTGCCCATCTCTCTCACTTCTGTCTGCCTGCAGGGCACAACAGCAGGGTCAGCAGCTCCTCTGGCTGCCTCTGTCATCGAGGAAGAGGCTGAAGAGGAGCAAAGGAAGATGAAGCCTTCAGCCGCTGTCCCTTCACAGCCGGAACTTGCAGAGCCAGTAAGTGACAGCTGAGCTTGGCACTGCCTTTGCTGCAGGGCCAGGCTACCCGTTTTGGAGCAGCCCTTGTTGCTCGTGGCTGAAGATGCTGGCGGCCATGTGCCTGCTGTGACGTAGTGCGGCTTCAGGCAAGCCGGGGAGCCCTGGCCAATGGGTTCTGAAGTTTGACATTTAAGCTGGGATGCTGAGAGGGCGCCCGAGTGTCTCTTGGCATCAGACAGGAGGCAGCATTCAGTGACTCTCAGTGCAGGAGTCAGCCCCTTGTGCCCGTTGTCAGCGCAGGCTGCCTATGGTCAGCGGACAGCGCGGCCCAAATTCGCAGTTGACAGCCTTGCAGGGTACCTGGGAGACACTGGCCCCTGGAAGGGACCCGCTCTCTCCGTGGACTAATTAGCTTCAGGCTGTGCTTCACTTCCAGCCGGTCAGAGCAGAGTTTGGAGAGGAGAATCCTCGGAAGCCCTGCAGTGTAAAAGGGCGCGTGGGTCCGGGCAGGGCTGGAAAGCGGCTCCCAAGGGCCGCTCCCTAAAGGCTGCCATAGAGAAGGGAAATCAAGTGAAACAGATCAGAGAAGGGACACGCTGCGGGCTTCTGAGCAGACTGTTGCGTGCCAACTCCGGGCTGATTTCATTCCGGCCCAGGAAAAGACAGGAGGAGGAAAGCAGCAAGGCTCTGGGGCCCTGCTCTGATCTCTTTGTGGATCTTGGCAGCCCCATCGATACCTTGTTGCCAGTGTCTTGCAGAAAAGCTGAACAGGTAGAGCATGGAGTTGGTCGGGAGGGGCTGGATCCAAGTAGCCTTTGGGCTTCTCCCGAAGGTGCCTTTGAGAAGGGGACATGGGAACTGCCCCAGCTGGAGAGGCTAGGCCGTGGCTGGCAGCACCTTCCCAAGGCCTTGCTTTTGCTGTGCGCTTAGGGGGGGCATGTGTGCCAGCCACCCTTCTGACGGGCAATCCTTTCTTGTCCCAGCTCAAGACAGGCTCTGCCATTCAACCTGGTGCCGCCGGACCAGCATGGCCTGCAGCAGCCAGCTCAAGCCCCACTGCCGGCACTTCCTGCAGCAGCGCAGCCCAGCAGCCCGAGATGAGGGAGGAGCAGGGCCTGAAGACACTGAGTAAGTCCGTCCGGTGCATTTCTTGTCTGCCAGAGCAGGGTGTTGTGCGAGTGTCTGGGTGTAGGCTGCGCCAGATGCTGCCCTTCGGTCTCAGAGGCACTTAGGCCTCTCTGCAGAAGGTGTTGTTGTGCTCTGAGGCAGCGCGGCAGCGCTCAGGGAGTCCCTGCTGCCTGTGAGGGCGGCTGGGCCTGGCTTGGCCCTGCCTGGGCTGCCTTCTGGGCCAAAGACAAAAGCAGAGATTGTTTCTGCTTGAGCAGAAGGCTGGCACCTAGCAAGTGACTATTGCCCAGGGAGCTGTCTGGCCCCAGCTGTTTTCTGGCTCTGGTTCTTACTCCTCCTCCGGCCCAGACACTTTGTGCCCCTGGCAGTGGACCTGCCAGTGATGGTGGGTGTGACTGCGGAGGCTGCAAAGGCCCTTGGTTACCTCTTAGGGCACCCTTCTTAAGGGCTCTTCATTTTGGCTTATCGTGTGCGATACTGCTCTTGAAAGAAATCAAGGCCTTCTTGGAAAGGCCACCTGATGAAAGGTGGAGAAGATGGCCCTCCCACTTGCTGGTCTCAGCAGCTGGAAGCCGAGGGACCGCAAAGGGCCCAGAGCTGTGGGCAGTGGGGCTGCCTTTGGGACGCTCTGGGCAGCGGCGTCTCTGTGTGCGAGTGAGCGCCCTGCACTGCTTTTGTCTTTCAGGGAGCATCGTGAGTCCGGGCCAGCCAACGGGCAAATACACGGCATTTGAGGAACTCGGGCGAGGGTAAGCGTGACGTCAGCTCATTTTACAAAAATGTGGGCCAGGTCTTTGGCTGGTGCAATATCAAGCGTGAAGTCAGGCAAGCTCCAAACATGGTCAGGCTCTGGCTTGACCTCGTGTCGCCTGCCTGGACTGCTCGGTCAGAGCAATGCAAAGGCCTCATCAAAGACAAGTTGATGCTGGCAGTGTCTTGCTAGCAGCAGTGAGGAGCAGGAGCTGGGAAAACCCCTGGCCCTGCAGCTTTGTGGCCTGAAAGAGCACCTTGCCGTCCAAGAAAGGTCAGATTGTCAAGGACAGTCTTCTGACTCAAATTGTTCTCCCTTTTTTGACACACACATGCATGCACAGCCGCACAAGGAGAGAGTTCCCCTTAGGTTCTGAAATGACCTGGCAGGGTGTGCGCCTTCCAGCGGCCCTTGGTCTTCATGCTGCACCTTAGTGTTCCCTTGGACAGCCTGCCCCACATGGCAGAGGGCTCACGGGCTGACGTGCTGTTGGCCAAAGAGATGCTGCAGCCAGGCATTTTTTCTAAGGAAGGCGTCCAGGCAGCCGGGGGAGATCTGCTGCCTGGGCTTGCTTTCACTGCCAAAGGGATAAAGGTGTCTTTCTGCTGCTTTTGTCTTTCTAGAGGGTTTGGAGCTGTTTATAAAGCCCTTGACACCAGCAGCGGACAACAGGTAAAGTGCCAACAGCCCCATGCCCTTTTGCAGCTCTGGAGCGCTTTGCCCGCTGCTGTGAGCTGTGCTTGGAGGTTTGGGTGGCAGCTCCATGTCTGCAGCAGAGGCTGTTCCTCTGAAATGCAGTCTAGGCTCAGGGGGCAGAATGCATTTGGGATGGCTTTTGGTGCTTCTGCTAAGCTCTGCTGTCTAGTGACAAGGCCCTTTGGCCCAGCGTGCTGCCTCATTGCAGCAGCACTCGCTCCGTGCTCCTTGTGATCTCGAGCAGGGTGCGTCTTCTCAAGGTACCGGTGGCCAATGTCATTGCAGGTGGCAATCAAGATCATGTCACTCGAGGAGGAGATGTCCGAGGAGCTGGCTGCCAATGAAATCCTGGCCATGAGGGACAACAGGAGTCCCAATATCGTTAGCTACTTAGACAGGTTGGCATATTCTGGTGTCAATGTAGCTTTAGCTGGTGCAAGCGCAAAGAGACGATGCCCTTTGGTCGCTGGCAGAGAACAGAGCTGGGGATGATTTCTCTGCTGGTCTCCAGAGCGTGGGAGGAGGTGGAGCTGGTGTTCAATAGTCTCTTGTGGCACACGTAGCTTGGAGAGCAGCTGCAAAAACCTGTCTCAGGCCCTGGGGTGACTGAGGCTGTGCCCATTCTGCTTCTCCATGCCGTGGTTTTCTTCTTTCAGCTACCTGGTGGATGGGGAGCTCTGGCTGGCCATGGAGTTCATGGACGGCGGCACCTTGTTTGATGTGCTGAGGGCAGTGTACCTGGAGGAAGGACAGATAGGCGCTGTCTGTCGGGAGGTGAGGGATCCCACTTGTGCTTGCCCAAGACTGCCCGGATGCTGCTTGTCAGCTGGAGCTTAAGGAGAGCCGAGATTTCTTGCTCTCACCTTTCTTTTGCTGCTGCTGCTGCTGCTGCTGCTGTCACGCCACACAGGAGAAGAAAGAGCATGGGAAGTGTACTGCCTGCCGGTGCCCTCGCACTCCTCAGGCTCTGTTCTTGCACTCTTCCATCCTGTCTGTCCTCTGGCCTTGGTGCTTGCTCACTGGTTCAATTTCTCTTTCTTCCTCTTCTCAGCTTTGCCTGGGAATGTTTGCCTGGAGCCTGTCTGTCTGTCCTACATTGCTTGCCACTGGAAGGCAGCATGCGGGTGGCAGAATTTCAAGCTAAGGGCAAAGAGCTGTCCTCAGCTTCAAAGGACGGCATTGCAGCCTGGATGGCGATGCATTCTGGAACAGCTCGAAGGTGCTGCTGTCACCAGCAGCTTCCTCTTCTGCTGCCACTAGGCTTCCCCAAAATTCTTTGCCGTGCCACCTCCCAGCCAAAGGTGGCGCACTTCCTACCCAAGGCCGGTGGAACTTTTGGGAGCCCAGATGCCTTTGCTTGGAAATCTAGAAAAAACTTCCAAGAGTGTTGAAGCAGCAAGCTCTTCATGGTGACAGCAGCGTGATGTTTCGCCCTGGCTCACAATTCCCTGAGAAAGCCGCCAATCCCGTTGAGCTCTTTCCTTGCGGGTGGGATGAAATCAGATCCTGCACGTTAACTTTCCCTCCCTCCTTTTTCTCTCTCAGTGCCTGCAAGGACTGCATTTCCTTCATTCCCGCCAAGTCATCCACAGAGACATCAAAAGTTGCAACGTCCTGGTGGGCACGGACGGATCCGTCAAGTTGGGTGGGTATCCCTGCTGGGCTGCAGCATGTCCAGCATATGCCGTGCGCTTGCATTTTGGTGACGGCCACTGGGGCAGAAGCGCGGCTTGGCCAGTGCGTGAATGGTCAGGGTGTTTTTGAAGCGGCCGATGCCTCATTTGCCTGGCTCCAGGCACGTGGAAGGAGAGCTCAGCTGCTTTTTCAGTTAGATTCAGCATGGCCTGGTCAGGGCAATGGTTTTGGCCGCTTTGCCAGTGGTAGCTGGCTTTGACAGGCTTTGTTTTTGTCCTCAGGTGACTTTGGCCTCTGTGCTCAGCTCAGCCCTGAGCACAGCAAGCGCAGCTCCAGCGTCGGCACTCCCAGCTGGATGGCACCGGAGGTGGTGAGAGGAGAAGCCTACGGCCCCAAAGTGGACATCTGGTCCCTGGGGATCATGGGGCTGGAAATGGTGGAAGGGGAAGCTCCTTACCAGCGGGAAGCCCGTCTCCGGGTAAGGTGCAGCTTAGCAAGAGGGCTCTGTGTGGAGAGAGCTGTGTGTGGCTAGCAAAGGAGCAGGTGGAGTGTCCTCTTGCATCCATGTGCTGTAGGTTTTTGAACTGCTAGAAAGGAACGGGCCCCCAAAACTGCAGAACCCCAGGCACCACTCGGCTCTCCTGCGCGACTTCCTCCGCTGCTGCCTGCAGGCAGATGAGGACAGGCGCTGGTCTGCCCAGGAGCTCCTACAGGTAAGAAAAAGCAAAGGGGCAAAAAGCCCTGGCAGCTGAGGACACGTGCATGAAGGCATGAGGAGGAGGAGGAGTGTGGGCCACGTGGCACAGAAATCTGCCAGGACAGGAAGGCGCAGGGGGACATGCTGCCCTCAGTGCTCTTTGTGTGTCTTGCTGGTAGCCAGGGAATCCTGCTTGAGCCCGCGAGGATGTGATCCTGGAAAGTAAGAGTTCCTTTCTTTGTTCTTTTTCCTCTGGGCAGCATCCCTTCGTGACCTCAGGCGATCCTGCCTCCAGCCTGGCTGCTCTGATCATCTCAGCCAAGCGAGTGCAGGAAGACTGGAGAGGAGACACCTGCGCCTGAGGAGGCCTTGATGCCCCACCAGCCAAGAGGAGGGAAAAGGGGATGTGTCATCTTTAGGCAGAGCTTCAGCCATCCCCCGAGTTTGAAGAGGAGCTGTGCCATAGCTAGGAAACATGATAGTGTAGATATTTGCTCAGTTTAGCTGTTAGGTTAACTGTTAGGTTAGATGTTAGGTTAGGTTAGCATAGGTTGGATTAGGTTAGGTTAGGTTAGGTTAGATATGTTGTTAGGTTCAATTTAAAGCTCTGTTGTTTTTCTTTCTGCAAAAGATGAAAATGTAAAAAACTTATGAAATATAGGGATCAACTTTTAAGGACTATAGAACGCAGACAGCTTGGATAGTAGAGGATTGTTTAGCTTAGGATAGAGTGTTGAGAATTAGGGAAGCTTTGAAGTAGAAATGAAAGAATTGTCATAATAAGAATTAAGCAGTGAGAGGAAAAGCTGGGCTGCAGCAGAACTGGAGCCTGCAGGCGCTCCAAGCTGTCAGCCTGAGCAGGCCACCTGCAGGACAGAATGATGAAGATGGAGAAGCAGCAAGGGGATACTTTGTTTCAGCCCGAGTGTCAATAAAAGTCAAAAATATCCCGAGTGTTGTAAGACTCCCTTCCTTGCCAGGCTGTAGCTAAGTGGACAGTCCCTTTCAGAGGCCCAAAGAACATAGTGAGGTAAGCAGCTTTGCTTACCTGAAGTGTGGCATGCCTGTGGGAAGCTGAGAGACCCACAGGTAATGAACACCAGGTAATGAGCTGCCATTCAGGACAACACTAGGAGGCAGATGTGCAGTCCTTTCTGGGCCTCTTGTCTTGATCAGATGTCAGGCTGATCAGCAGCAATCACCATTTGGTTGCCACCCTCCTCTCACTATGTCACCTGTGGGATGGAATGGCATTCTCACAGCGGCATCTGGCATTTCCTCCCTGCTTCTCTTTTCCCCACTTTGCACCCCAGACCCCCAGGGACCCTCTGGGCCAGCCTCATCCCCCGCAGGGGTGTGCAACCACCAGGGCCACCTGCAGAGCCCCATTCCCACTCTGCTGCCTCCTTGGCCTTTTCCCACATCTGGGCCAGCCTGCCGTTGCCAGGTGTTGGAAACATGCAGACAGCATAGCACACCTGTCATTGAGCAATTTGATGCAGGAGCCCATGCTGAGCACGGCTCCCCACCCCGGCCCTTTTCCCACCGAGCTGTGGCTCCATTTCGCCTCCATCTGCTGGCATACCCACTGTGAGTGACTGCTCAGGGACTGGATGCTCCTTGAATGTTGCCCACAGGCCTGATTTCCACGCCTCCCCATTCCTCCTACCCCTAAGGCTGCCTCAGCCGTCTGAACACAATTTTTCTTACTCTAATGGCTTCCTGTGCTTTACTTGATACTGTAAGCAGAAGTACACCGTTTTGATTGTCTTTCTTCTAGAATTAATAAAAATAAGTTGGAAATACTCCTAGATTTTGTAATTTAAAACTTGAGGCAAGTGCAAAAAGTAGAGAAGCTTTCTGTGCAGCTTTTCAGTTAATTTGAGGTCTCCTTCCTCTTCACTCACTTTCAGCATATCTGTTGATTTTCCTTTGCTCTCATCTTTTAAGCTTCATCCCTTGTCTATCGATCTGCAAAAATAGCCTGTAAACCCAACGCAAATTTACTATCCTTTGTATTTTTCCTCTTCTGGAAAAGCTGAGGCTCGTGTGATCTTCTCCTGTCATCTAGACTTTGATTCCCATCTTGACTCTGGCTAAGAGCAGAACAAATGTAATTTATTGCCTGCTAGTATGATCTGCTAGCAAAGGTCACATTTAGAGCTAAGCATGATGCTTCTCTCCCTCCGTTGAATACACATCTTTGTGTCAAGGCCTGGTGACTTCCAGGGGCACCTGGAAGCTACTGCCAAGGACAAAAGTCTCACTCTTGCTGGTTTTGACACTCATTGGTTGGTAGGATTTTGATCTACGTCGACAGTGATCTACAGGAACTGGATCCTTGACACCAGGTGCCTTCAAGCAACATTTCTAAGCAGAGTGGGCAATGAAGTCCAGATACTAATGAGTTGTGGTTTGTTTTAACTCTGTCTAACATACGGTACACTATCCCAAAACATGTTATTTTTGAGTGCTTCAGGCATTTAAAACTTAGGTTTATTCTTGTCAACACTTTTCTTTCCTCTCTTCAGAAATCTGCATGTCCAGCTACTAATTTCTTTCTCAGCTTGTTGAAAAGGTACCAGTCAGACAAGACTTGTTGCTTGACCCAGAGATGGTGCAAGCGTCACCGTTAGGCCGGACGTGGCATACACACGTGATCAGGGTCCAAGAAGAAAAAGGTTTGTTTGTTTTATTCTGCATGTTCTCCAGCTTATACACTCTTAAAAAAGCGTGATCTCAAGTCACTAACTACATCACAATAACTTCTTCTATCCATTGGTGCAAAGCAATTAACTTCAATATAACTGGCAAAAGTTTTACAGAAATTTATAAGGCACGTATGCACATCTACTTCGGCATCTAGTCTAGCATACGCAAATTTTCCTGTATCTCTTCTAATGGGTTTCCATGCTGACGGCCTTGTCTTCTTCCTTGCTATGGATACACTCAAAAACCATCAACTGCTATTTCTTCCATGAACTCGGCTTTGCTTGCAGGCCAGCTGTCAAGCCCCTCCATAGGTCAGCATGCACCCGCGTGCTCAAGGAGCAACTGCAGCCTACAATAGTCCTGGAAATTTATTATCTTTGCTTCGTTTGCCATCTAAATGTCACTGAAGAAGTTAGGCTTTTCCAAACCAGCTCGGATGCCACCTAGAAGAAGCAGACTTGCTTTCAGTCAAAGCTTTTGGGACCAAGAGTCATGTTTGCTTGCATTGCTTGGATGCCGCTTGGATTGGCGCATTTTCTGAGTTTGCCTGGCATGCCTTGAGCCCTGCCTTTGTGAGTGAGGAGAATTTCCCAGGCTTTTCTTTTGCATCAGCTGTACAGAAGGTTGTCTTGCTGGGCACAAGAAAGCCACAGAGCAGCTGCCATTGTGAGGTCAAGCCAGAGGTGCCACGTCACAGTGCTGTCAGCACAGCGTTGTCCCGGTGAGCGCCAGGCCTGGTTGTCCAGAGCAGCTCTTCCGCTGGCTCCCTGCAGGAGGATCCTTGTGCTCAAGGAGCTCTCAGCAGACGGCCTGCACCCCGAGAGGAGTCTTGGCTTTCCCTTGGGTGGCACTCAGCGTGCAAACGCGCACAGCGCTGCCAAAATGATCGGGCAAGTCTGTGCCGCCGTTTGCACCGTCTTTTCTGTTGTCTATTCTGGCTACTACCTGACCCAGCTGACTCGTAAGTAAAGGTTTCTCCTGGGGCTGGCATCGCCCGACTTTTGCTTGGCTCTGCTCTTTATGCCGCACCAGTGGCCCAGTTTCTTTGGGAACAAAATGGCCATGAAGGTGCCACCGCTTTGGTCAATGTCCTGCCAGCAGCATCAGCTACAAAGGGGGCATCTGTACTGGGTGGCGCGTGCAGAGTATTTGCCATGCAACCTGCAGCGGTTGCCTTCCCTCCCCGGGAGGGTGCGCGGCAGCGGAGTCTGTCATTTCCTCAGCTTGCTGCTTCAAGCAAGACAAGCTGCAAATTGCAGACTCTGAGGGCAGATCCTCAGAAGTACTTCTACCAACTCAGTGGTTCTCTCCAGGAGTGAAGGAAAGCACCTTTTGCTCCATATTCTGCCCCTCAGAGGCCTTGGCTGCATGACTTGAGCCTTTGATGCTGTGCCAAGACTGCAATTGCCTTGGCGATGCAGCACAAACTCCAGTGCAGGGAGGGTTTGCTGCTGAGCCCAGCAGCTGTTCCTGGGCTGCTTCAGCAGGGAGCTGCCACAGGGAAGGGACCCTTTGTGGAAGCTTTGCTGGGCTATCATCTTCAGCCAAGGGATGGGAATTAGGGCATGCAATTTAAAAGAATGTATATGGAAAATGCCGGAAAGGGAAGAGGGAAATGTAGCTTGAGCTGTTAGGCACAAGAGAAGCTCAAAGTTTTGAAGAGCAGCGGGCATTTCCAGCACCGTCTTCCTATTTCTCTCTTGGCAAAAGAGGCCCAAATGTAGACAGAGGCTCCTCTAGCGTCCATCTTGTTCTCTTGCTTGCTGTGGGAAAGAGCTGTTGCTCCTGGAGGCATATTGGGAAAGGGAAATGCTCTGTGTTGGGACTGCCTTGTGCTGTGGGAGTGGCCAGCACAGGCACTTTTCTAAGGGCCTCTGGTTCCTTTTGTCTTACTGGCTGCAGGTCACCTGGCACGCGGATGGAGACAAGCCTGTCCTTTGGTGAGTGGCAAAGGAAGCTGTGACGTTGCTGGCGTGTGACAATTGTGCAGCAATTCTACCAGCTTGGCCTGTTGCAGCCGAGTGTGGAGTGCCGGCGTGGGAGGCTGAAGGAAAGGCCAGCTGCCCGGTAGCATCAGCAGTAGCAAAGGGAGCACTGGCTGTTTACTGATTTTCCAGTGAAAAGCCTTTCAAGAGATGAAAGGCAAATGGGACAGCTCCAAGGCATCTTGCTGCTTCTAGGCAGCAGGGAAGCTCAAATGCACAGCAAGATGGAGTAGCAGCTCGTTCAGCCAGCTTCCTCGGGTTTGCGTGACTCAGAGGCCCACTTGTATCAAAGTCTATGATTTGCCCTTCTTCTGGGTCCTTTCCCAGCTCAATAGAAAGCAGCTCCTAAGGCACTGGCTTTTGCCCATCTCTCTCACTTCTGTCTGCCTGCAGGGCACAACAGCAGGGTCAGCAGCTCCTCTGGCTGCCTCTGTCATCGAGGAAGAGGCTGAAGAGGAGCAAAGGAAGATGAAGCCTTCAGCCGCTGTCCCTTCACAGCCGGAACTTGCAGAGCCAGTAAGTGACAGCTGAGCTTGGCACTGCCTTTGCTGCAGGGCTAGGCTACCCGTTTTGGAGCAGCCCTTGTTGCTCGTGGCTGAAGATGCTGGCGGCCGTGTGCCTGCTGTGACATAGTGCGGCTTCAGGCAAGCCGGGGAGCCCTGGCCAATGGGTTCTGAAGTTTGACATTTAAGCTGGGATGCTGAGAGGGCGCCCGAGTGTCTCTTGGCATCAGACAGGAGGCAGCATTCAGTGACTCTCAGTGCAGGAGTCAGCCCCTTGTGCCCGTTGTCAGTGCAGGCTGCCTATGGTCAGCGGACAGCGCGGCCCAAATTCGCAGTTGACAGCCTTGCAGGGTACCTGGGAGACACTGGCCCCTGGAAGGGACCCGCTCTCTCCGTGGACTAATTAGCTTCAGGCTGTGCTTCACTTCCAGCCGATCAGAGCAGAGTTTGGAGAGGAGAATCCTCGGAAGCCCTGCAGTGTAAAAGGGCGGGAGGGTCCGGGCAGGGCTGGAAAGCGGCTCCCAAGGGCCGCTCCCTAAAGGCTGCCATAGAGAAGGGAAATCAAGTGAAACAGATCAGAGAAGGGACACGCTGCGGGCTTCTGAGCAGACTGTTGCGCGCCAACTCCGGGCTGATTTCATTCCGGCCCAGGAAAAGACAGGAGGAGGAAAGCAGCAAGGCTCTGGGGCCCTGCTCTGATCTCTTTGTGGATCTTGGCAGCCCCATCGATACCTTGTTGCCAGTGTCTTGCAGAAAAGCTGAACAGGTGGAGCATGGAGTTGGTCGGGAGGGGCTGGATCCAAGTAGCCTTTGGGCTTCTCCCGAAGGTGCCTTTGAGAAGGGGACATGGGAACTGCCCCAGCTGGAGAGGCTAGGCCGTGGCTGGCAGCACCTTCCCAAGGCCTTGCTTTTGCTGTGCGCTTAGGGGGGGCATGTGTGCCAGCCACCCTTCTGACGGGCAATCCTTTCTTGTCCCAGCTCAAGAAAGGCTCTGCCATTCAACCTGGTGCCGCCGGACCAGCATGGCCTGCAGCAGCCAGCTCAAGCCCCGCTGCCGGCACTTCCTGCAGCAGCGCAGCCCAGCAGCCCGAGATGAGGGAGGAGCAGGGCCTGAAGACACTGAGTAAGTCCGTCCGGTGCATTTCTTGTCTGCCAGAGCAGGGTGTTGTGCGAGTGTCTGGGTGTAGGCTGCGCCAGATGCTGCCCTTCGGTCTCAGAGGCACGTAGGCCTCTCTGCAGAAGGTGTTGTTGTGCTCTGAGGCAGCGCGGCAGCGCTCAGGGAGTCCCTGCTGCCTGTGAGGGCGGCTGGGCCTGGCTTGGCCCTGCCTGGGCTGCCTTCTGGGCCAAAGACAAAAGCAGAGATTGTTTCTGCTTGAGCAGAAGGCTGGCACCTAGCAAGTGACTATTGCCCAGGGAGCTGTCTGGCCCCAGCTGTTTTCTGGCTCTGGTTCTTACTCCTCCTCCGGCCCAGACACTTTGTGCCCCTGGCAGTGGACCTGCCAGTGATGGTGGGTGTGACTGCGAAGGCTGCAAAGGCCCTTGGTTACCTCTTAGGGCACCCTTCTTAAGGGCTCTTCATTTTGGCTTATTGTGTGCGATACTGCTCTTGAAAGAAATCAAGGCCTTCTTGGAAAGGCCACCTGATGAAAGGTGGAGAAGATGGCCCTCCCACTTGCTGGTCTCAGCAGCTGGAAGCCGAGGGACCGCAAAGGGCCCAGAGCTGTGGGCAGTGGGGCTGCCTTTGGGACGCTCTGGGCAGCGGCGTCTCTGTGTGCGAGTGAGCGCCCTGCACTGCTTTTGTCTTTCAGGGAGCATCGTGAGTCCGGGCCAGCCAACGGGCAAATACACGGCATTTGAGGAACTCGGGCGAGGGTAAGCGTGACGTCAGCTCATTTTACAAAAGTGTGGGCCAGGTCTTTGGCTGGTGCAATATCAAGCGTGAAGTCAGGCAAGCTCCAAACATGGTCAGGCTCTGGCTTGACCTCGTGTCGCCTGCCTGGACTGCTCGGTCAGAGCAATGCAAAGGCCTCATCAAAGACAAGTTGATGCTGGCAGTGTCTTGCTAGCAGCAGTGAGGAGCAGGAGCTGGGAAAACCCCTGGCCCTGCAGCTTTGTGGCCTGAAAGAGCACCTTGCCGTCCAAGAAAGGTCAGATTGTCAAGGACAGTCTTCTGACTCAAATTGTTCTCCCTTTTTTGACACACACATGCATGCACAGCCGCACAAGGAGAGAGTTCCCCTTAGGTTCTGAAATGACCTGGCAGGGTGTGCGCCTTCCAGCGGCCCTTGGTCTTCATGCTGCACCTTAGTGTTCCCTTGGACAGCCTGCCCCACATGGCAGAGGGCTCACGGGCTGACGTGCTGTTGGCCGAAGAGATGCTGCAGCCAGGCATTTTTTCTAAGGAAGGCGTCCAGGCAGCCGGGGGAGATCTGCTGCCTGGGCTTGCTTTCACTGCCAAAGGGATAAAGGTGTCTTTCTGCTGCTTTTGTCTTTCTAGAGGGTTTGGAGCTGTTTATAAAGCCCTTGACACCAGCAGCGGACAACAGGTAAAGTGCCAACAGCCCCATGCCCTTTTGCAGCTCTGGAGCGCTTTGCCCGCTGCTGTGAGCTGTGCTTGGAGGTTTGGGTGGCAGCTCCATGTCTGCAGCAGAGGCTGTTCCTCTGAAATGCAGTCTAGGCTCAGGGGGCAGAATGCATTTGGGATGGCTTTTGGTGCTTCTGCTAAGCTCTGCTGTCTAGTGACAAGGCCCTTTGGCCCAGCGTGCTGCCTCATTGCAGCAGCACTCGCTCCGTGCTCCTTGTGATCTCGAGCAGGGTGCGTCTTCTCAAGGTACCGGTGGCCAATGTCATTGCAGGTGGCAATCAAGATCATGTCACTCGAGGAGGAGATGTCCGAGGAGCTGGCTGCCAATGAAATCCTGGCCATGAGGGACAACAGGAGTCCCAATATCGTTAGCTACTTAGACAGGTTGGCATATTCTGGTGTCAATGTAGCTTTAGCTGGTGCAAGCGCAAAGAGACGATGCCCTTTGGTCGCTGGCAGAGAACAGAGCTGGGGATGATTTCTCTGCTGGTCTCCAGAGCGTGGGAGGAGGTGGAGCTGGTGTTCAATAGTCTCTTGTGGCACACGTAGCTTGGAGAGCAGCTGCAAAAACCTGTCTCAGGCCCTGGGGTGACTGAGGCTGTGCCCATTCTGCTTCTCCATGCCGTGGTTTTCTTCTTTCAGCTACCTGGTGGATGGGGAGCTCTGGCTGGCCATGGAGTTCATGGACGGCGGCACCTTGTTTGATGTGCTGAGGGCAGTGTACCTGGAGGAAGGACAGATAGGCGCTGTCTGTCGGGAGGTGAGGGATCCCACTTGTGCTTGCCCAAGACTGCCCGGATGCTGCTTGTCAGCTGGAGCTTAAGGAGAGCCGAGATTTCTTGCTCTCACCTTTCTTTTGCTGCTGCTGCTGCTGCTGCTGCTGTCACGCCACACAGGAGAAGAAAGAGCATGGGAAGTGTACTGCCTGCCGGTGCCCTCGCACTCCTCAGGCTCTGTTCTTGCACTCTTCCATCCTGTCTGTCCTCTGGCCTTGGTGCTTGCTCACTGGCTCAATTTCTCTTTCTTCCTCTTCTCAGCTTTGCCTGGGAATGTTTGCCTGGAGCCTGTCTGTCTGTCCTACATTGCTTGCCACTGGAAGGCAGCATGCGGGTGGCAGAATTTCAAGCTAAGGGCAAAGAGCTGTCCTCAGCTTCAAAGGACGGCATTGCAGCCTGGATGGCGATGCATTCTGGAACAGCTCGAAGGTGCTGCTGTCACCAGCAGCTTCCTCTTCTGCTGCCACTAGGCTTCCCCAAAATTCTTTGCCGTGCCACCTCCCAGCCAAAGGTGGCGCACTTCCTACCCAAGGCCGGTGGAACTTTTGGGAGCCCAGATGCCTTTGCTTGGAAATCTAGAAAAAACTTCCAAGAGTGTTGAAGCAGCAAGCTCTTCATGGTGACAGCAGCGTGATGTTTCGCCCTGGCTCACAATTCCCTGAGAAAGCCGCCAATCCCGTTGAGCTCTTTCCTTGCGGGTGGGATGAAATCAGATCCTGCACGTTAACTTTCCCTCCCTCCTTTTTCTCTCTCAGTGCCTGCAAGGACTGCATTTCCTTCATTCCCGCCAAGTCATCCACAGAGACATCAAAAGTTGCAACGTCCTGGTGGGCACGGACGGATCCGTCAAGTTGGGTGGGTATCCCTGCTGGGCTGCAGCATGTCCAGCATATGCCGTGCGCTTGCATTTTGGTGACGGCCACTGGGGCAGAAGCGCGGCTTGGCCAGTGCGTGAATGGTCAGGGTGTTTTTGAAGCGGCCGATGCCTCATTTGCCTGGCTCCAGGCACGTGGAAGGAGAGCTCAGCTGCTTTTTCAGTTAGATTCAGCATGGCCTGGTCAGGGCAATGGTTTTGGCCGCTTTGCCAGTGGTAGCTGGCTTTGACAGGCTTTGTTTTTGTCCTCAGGTGACTTTGGCCTCTGTGCTCAGCTCAGCCCTGAGCACAGCAAGCGCAGCTCCAGCGTTGGCACTCCCAGCTGGATGGCACCGGAGGTGGTGAGAGGAGAAGCCTACGGCCCCAAAGTGGACATCTGGTCCCTGGGGATCATGGGGCTGGAAATGGTGGAAGGGGAAGCTCCTTACCAGCGGGAAGCCCGTCTCCGGGTAAGGTGCAGCTTAGCAAGAGGGCTCTGTGTGGAGAGAGCTGTGTGTGGCTAGCAAAGGAGCAGGTGGAGTGTCCTCTTGCATCCATGTGCTGTAGGTTTTTGAACTGCTAGAAAGGAACGGGCCCCCAAAACTGCAGAACCCCAGGCACCACTCGGCTCTCCTGCGCGACTTCCTCCGCTGCTGCCTGCAGGCAGATGAGGACAGGCGCTGGTCTGCCCAGGAGCTCCTACAGGTAAGAAAAAGCAAAGGGGCAAAAAGCCCTGGCAGCTGAGGACACGTGCATGAAGGCATGAGGAGGAGGAGGAGTGTGGGCCACGTGGCACAGAAATCTGCCAGGACAGGAAGGCGCAGGGGGACATGCTGCCCTCAGTGCTCTTTGTGTGTCTTGCTGGTAGCCAGGGAATCCTGCTTGAGCCCGCGAGGATGTGATCCTGGAAAGTAAGAGTTCCTTTCTTTGTTCTTTTTCCTCTGGGCAGCATCCCTTCGTGACCTCAGGCGATCCTGCCTCCAGCCTGGCTGCTCTGATCATCTCAGCCAAGCGAGTGCAGGAAGACTGGAGAGGAGACACCTGCGCCTGAGGAGGCCTTGATGCCCCACCAGCCAAGAGGAGGGAAAAGGGGATGTGTCATCTTTAGGCAGAGCTTCAGCCATCCCCCGAGTTTGAAGAGGAGCTGTGCCATAGCTAGGAAACATGATAGTGTAGATATTTGCTCAGTTTAGCTGTTAGGTTAACTGTTAGGTTAGATGTTAGGTTAGGTTAGCATAGGTTGGATTAGGTTAGGTTAGGTTAGGTTAGGTTAGGTTAGATATGTTGTTAGGTTCAATTTAAAGCTCTGTTGTTTTTCTTTCTGCAAAAGATGAAAATGTAAAAAACTTATGAAATATAGGGATCAACTTTTAAGGACTATAGAACGCAGACAGCTTGGATAGTAGAGGATTGTTTAGCTTAGGATTGAGTGTTGAGAATTAGGGAAGCTTTGAAGTAGAAATGAAAGAATTGTCATAATAAGAATTAAGCAGTGAGAGGAAAAGCTGGGCTGCAGCAGAACTGGAGCCTGCAGGCGCTCCAAGCTGTCAGCCTGAGCAGGCCACCTGCAGGACAGAATGATGAAGATGGAGAAGCAGCAAGGGGATACTTTGTTTCAGCCCGAGTGTCAATAAAAGTCAAAAATATCCCGAGTGTTGTAAGACTCCCTTCCTTGCCAGGCTGTAGCTAAGTGGACAGTCCCTTTCAGAGGCCCAAAGAACATAGTGAGGTAAGCAGCTTTGCTTACCTGAAGTGTGGCATGCCTGTGGGAAGCTGAGAGACCCACAGGTAATGAACACCAGGTAATGAGCTGCCATTCAAGACAACACTAGGAGGCAGATGTGCAGTCCTTTCTGGGCCTCTTGTCTTGATCAGATGTCAGGCTGATCAGCAGCAATCACCATTTGGTTGCCACCCTCCTCTCACTATGTCACCTGTGGGATGGAATGGCATTCTCACAGCGGCATCTGGCATTTCCTCCCTGCTTCTCTTTTCCCCACTTTGCACCCCAGACCCCCAGGGACCCTCTGGGCCAGCCTCATCCCCCGCAGGGGTGTGCAACCACCAGGGCCACCTGCAGAGCCCCATTCCCACTCTGCTGCCTCCTTGGCCTTTTCCCACATCTGGGCCGGCCTGCCGTTGCCAGGTGTTGGAAACATGCAGACAGCATAGCACACCTGTCATTGAGCAATTTGATGCAGGAGCCCATGCTGAGCACGGCTCCCCACCCCGGCCCTTTTCCCACCGAGCTGTGGCTCCATTTCGCCTCCATCTGCTGGCATACCCACTGTGAGCGACTGCTCAGGCACTGGATGCTCCTTGAATGTTGCCCACAGGCCTGATTTCCACGCCTCCCCATTCCTCCTACCCCTAAGGCTGCCTCAGCTGTCTGAACACAATTTTTCTTACTCTAATGGCTTCCTGTGCTTTACTTGATACTGTAAGCAGAAGTACACCGTTTTGATTGTCTTTCTTCTAGAATTAATAAAAATAAGTTGGAAATACTCCTAGATTTTGTCATTTAAAACTTGAGGCAAGTGCAAAAAGTAGAGAAGCTTTCTGTGCAGCTTTTCAGTTAATTTGAGGTCTCCTTCCTCTTCACTCACTTTCAGCATATCTGTTGATTTTCCTTTGCTCTCATCTTTTAAGCTTCATCCCTTGTCTATCGATCTGCAAAAATAGCCTGTAAACCCAACGCAAATTTACTATCCTTTGTATTTTTCCTCTTCTGGAAAAGCTGAGGCTCGTGTGATCTTCTCCTGTCATCTAGACTTTGATTCCCATCTTGACTCTGGCTAAGAGCAGAACAAATGTAATTTATTGCCTGCTAGTATGATCTGCTAGCAAAGGTCACATTTAGAGCTAAGCATGATGCTTCTCTCCCTCCGTTGAATACACATCTTTGTGTCAAGGCCTGGTGACTTCCAGGGGCACCTGGAAGCTACTGCCAAGGACAAAAGTCTCACTCTTGCTGGTTTTGACACTCATTGGTTGGTAGGATTTTGATCTACGTCGACAGTGATCTACAGGAACTGGATCCTTGACACCAGGTGCCTTCAAGCAACATTTCTAAGCAGAGTGGGCAATGAAGTCCAGATACTAATGAGTTGTGGTTTGTTTTAACTCTGTCTAACATACGGTACACTATCCCAAAACATGTTATTTTTGAGTGCTTCAGGCATTTAAAACTTAGGTTTATTCTTGTCAACACTTTTCTTTCCTCTCTTCAGAAATCTGCATGTCCAGCTACTAATTTCTTTCTCAGCTTGTTGAAAAGGTACCAGTCAGACAAGACTTGTTGCTTGACCCAGAGATGGTGCAAGCGTCACCGTTAGGCCGGACGTGGCATACACACGTGATCAGGGTCCAAGAAGAAAAAGGTTTGTTTGTTTTATTCTGCATGTTCTCCAGCTTATACACTCTTAACAAAGCGTGATCTCAAGTCACTAACTACATCACAATAACTTCTTCTATCCATTGGTGCAAAGCAATTAACTTCAATATAACTGGCAAAAGTTTTACAGAAATTTATAAGGCACGTATGCACATCTACTTCGGCACCTAGTCTAGCATACGCAAATTTTCCTGTATCTCTTCTAATGGGTTTCCATGCTGACGGCCTTGTCTTCTTCCTTGCTATGGATACACTCAAAAACCATCAACTGCTATTTCTTCCATGAACTCGGCTTTGCTTGCAGGCCAGCTGTCAAGCCCCTCCATAGGTCAGCATGCACCCGCGTGCTCAAGGAGCAACTGCAGCCTACAATAGTCCTGGAAATTTATTATCTTTGCTTCGTTTGCCATCTAAATGTCACTGAAGAAGTTAGGCTTTTCCAAACCAGCTCGGATGCCACCTAGAAGAAGCAGACTTGCTTTCAGTCAAAGCTTTTGGGACCAAGAGTCATGTTTGCTTGCATTGCTTGGATGCCGCTTGGATTGGCGCATTTTCTGAGTTTGCCTGGCATGCCTTGAGCCCTGCCTTTGTGAGTGAGGAGAATTTCCCAGGCTTTTCTTTTGCATCAGCTGTACAGAAGGTTGTCTTGCTGGGCACAAGAAAGCCACAGAGCAGCTGCCATTGTGAGGTCAAGCCAGAGGTGCCACGTCACAGTGCTGTCAGCACAGCGTTGTCCCGGTGAGCGCCAGGCCTGGTTGTCCAGAGCAGCTCTTCCGCTGGCTCCCTGCAGGAGGATCCTTGTGCTCAAGGAGCTCTCAGCAGACGGCCTGCACCCCGAGAGGAGTCTTGGCTTTCCCTTGGGTGGCACTCAGCGTGCAAACGCGCACAGCGCTGCCAAAATGATCGGGCAAGTCTGTGCCGCCGTTTGCACCGTCTTTTCTGTTGTCTATTCTGGCTACTACCTGACCCAGCTGACTCGTAAGTAAAGGTTTCTCCTGGGGCTGGCATCGCCCGACTTTTGCTTGGCTCTGCTCTTTATGCCGCACCAGTGGCCCAGTTTCTTTGGGAACAAAATGGCCATGAAGGTGCCACCGCTTTGGTCAATGTCCTGCCAGCAGCATCAGCTACAAAGGGGGCATCTGTACTGGGTGGCGCGTGCAGAGTATTTGCCATGCAACCTGCAGCGGTTGCCTTCCCTCCCCGGGAGGGTGCGCGGCAGCGGAGTCTGTCATTTCCTCAGCTTGCTGCTTCAAGCAAGACAAGCTGCAAATTGCAGACTCTGAGGGCAGATCCTCAGAAGTACTTCTACCAACTCAGTGGTTCTCTCCAGGAGTGAAGGAAAGCACCTTTTGCTCCATATTCTGCCCCTCAGAGGCCTTGGCTGCATGACTTGAGCCTTTGATGCTGTGCCAAGACTGCAATTGCCTTGGCGATGCAGCACAAACTCCAGTGCAGGGAGGGTTTGCTGCTGAGCCCAGCAGCTGTTCCTGGGCTGCTTCAGCAGGGAGCTGCCACAGGGAAGGGACCCTTTGTGGAAGCTTTGCTGGGCTATCATCTTCAGCCAAGGGATGGGAATTAGGGCATGCAATTTAAAAGAATGTATATGGAAAATGCCGGAAAGGGAAGAGGGAAATGTAGCTTGAGCTGTTAGGCACAAGAGAAGCTCAAAGTTTTGAAGAGCAGCGGGCATTTCCAGCACCGTCTTCCTATTTCTCTCTTGGCAAAAGAGGCCCAACTGTAGACAGAGGCTCCTCTAGCGTCCATCTTGTTCTCTTGCTTGCTGTGGGAAAGAGCTGTTGCTCCTGGAGGCATATTGGGAAAGGGAAATGCTCTGTGTTGGGACTGCCTTGTGCTGTGGGAGTGGCCAGCACAGGCACTTTTCTAAGGGCCTCTGGTTCCTTTTGTCTTACTGGCTGCAGGTCACCTGGCACGCGGATGGAGACAAGCCTGTCCTTTGGTGAGTGGCAAAGGAAGCTGTGACGTTGCTGGCGTGTGACAATTGTGCAGCAATTCTACCAGCTTGGCCTGTTGCAGCCGAGT
Source organism: Melospiza georgiana (assembly GCF_028018845.1). Classification (NCBI taxonomy): domain Eukaryota; kingdom Metazoa; phylum Chordata; class Aves; order Passeriformes; family Passerellidae; genus Melospiza; species Melospiza georgiana. Next base: position 62,325,112 of record NC_080465.1, on the reverse strand, counting down.
GTGGAGTGCCGGCGTGGGAGGCTGAAGGAAAGGCCAGCTGCCCGGTAGCATCAGCAGTAGCAAAGGGAGCACTGGCTGTTTACTGATTTTCCAGTGAAAAGCCTTTCAAGAGATGAAAGGCAAATGGGACAGCTCCAAGGCATCTTGCTGCTTCTAGGCAGCAGGGAAGCTCAAATGCACAGCAAGATGGAGTAGCAGCTCGTTCAGCCAGCTTCCTCGGGTTTGCGTGACTCAGAGGCCCACTTGTATCAAAGTCTATGATTTGCCCTTCTTCTGGGTCCTTTCCCAGCTCAATAGAAAGCAGCTCCTAAGGCACTGGCTTTTGCCCATCTCTCTCACTTCTGTCTGCCTGCAGGGCACAACAGCAGGGTCAGCAGCTCCTCTGGCTGCCTCTGTCATCGAGGAAGAGGCTGAAGAGGAGCAAAGGAAGATGAAGCCTTCAGCCGCTGTCCCTTCACAGCCGGAACTTGCAGAGCCAGTAAGTGACAGCTGAGCTTGGCACTGCCTTTGCTGCAGGGCCAGGCTACCCGTTTTGGAGCAGCCCTTGTTGCTCGTGGCTGAAGATGCTGGCGGCCGTGTGCCTGCTGTGACGTAGTGCGGCTTCAGGCAAGCCGGGGAGCCCTGGCCAATGGGTTCTGAAGTTTGACATTTAAGCTGGGATGCTGAGAGGGCGCCCGAGTGTCTCTTGGCATCAGACAGGAGGCAGCATTCAGTGACTCTCAGTGCAGGAGTCAGCCCCTTGTGCCCGTTGTCAGCGCAGGCTGCCTATGGTCAGCGGACAGCGCGGCCCAAATTCGCAGTTGACAGCCTTGCAGGGTACCTGGGAGACACTGGCCCCTGGAAGGGACCCGCTCTCTCCGTGGACTAATTAGCTTCAGGCTGTGCTTCACTTCCAGCCGATCAGAGCAGAGTTTGGAGAGGAGAATCCTCGGAAGCCCTGCAGTGTAAAAGGGCGCGTGGGTCCGGGCAGGGCTGGAAAGCGGCTCCCAAGGGCCGCTCCCTAAAGGCTGCCATAGAGAAGGGAAATCAAGTGAAACAGATCAGAGAAGGGACACGCTGCGGGCTTCTGAGCAGACTGTTGAGCGCCAACTCCGGGCTGATTTCATTCCGGCCCAGGAAAAGACAGGAGGAGGAAAGCAGCAAGGCTCTGGGGCCCTGCTCTGATCTCTTTGTGGATCTTGGCAGCCCCATCGATACCTTGTTGCCAGTGTCTTGCAGAAAAGCTGAACAGGTAGAGCATGGAGTTGGTCGGGAGGGGCTGGATCCAAGTAGCCTTTGGGCTTCTCCCGAAGGTGCCTTTGAGAAGGGGACATGGGAACTGCCCCAGCTGGAGAGGCTAGGCCGTGGCTGGCAGCACCTTCCCAAGGCCTTGCTTTTGCTGTGCGCTTAGGGGGGGCATGTGTGCCAGCCACCCTTCTGACGGGCAATCCTTTCTTGTCCCAGCTCAAGACAGGCTCTGCCATTCAACCTGGTGCCGCCGGACCAGCATGGCCTGCAGCAGCCAGCTCAAGCCCCGCTGCCGGCACTTCCTGCAGCAGCGCAGCCCAGCAGCCCGAGATGAGGGAGGAGCAGGGCCTGAAGACACTGAGTAAGTCCGTCCGGTGCATTTCTTGTCTGCCAGAGCAGGGTGTTGTGCGAGTGTCTGGGTGTAGGCTGCGCCAGATGCTGCCCTTCGGTCTCAGAGGCACTTAGGCCTCTCTGCAGAAGGTGTTGTTGTGCTCTGAGGCAGCGCGGCAGCGCTCAGGGAGTCCCTGCTGCCTGTGAGGGCGGCTGGGCCTGGCTTGGCCCTGCCTGGGCTGCCTTCTGGGCCAAAGACAAAAGCAGAGATTGTTTCTGCTTGAGCAGAAGGCTGGCACCTAGCAAGTGACTATTGCCCAGGGAGCTGTCTGGCCCCAGCTGTTTTCTGGCTCTGGTTCTTACTCCTCCTCCGGCCCAGACACTTTGTGCCCCTGGCAGTGGACCTGCCAGTGATGGTGGGTGTGACTGCGAAGGCTGCAAAGGCCCTTGGTTACCTCTTAGGGCACCCTTCTTAAGGGCTCTTCATTTTGGCTTATTGTGTGCGATACTGCTCTTGAAAGAAATCAAGGCCTTCTTGGAAAGGCCACCTGATGAAAGGTGGAGAAGATGGCCCTCCCACTTGCTGGTCTCAGCAGCTGGAAGCCGAGGGACCGCAAAGGGCCCAGAGCTGTGGGCAGTGGGGCTGCCTTTGGGACGCTCTGGGCAGCGGCGTCTCTGTGTGCGAGTGAGCGCCCTGCACTGCTTTTGTCTTTCAGGGAGCATCGTGAGTCCGGGCCAGCCAACGGGCAAATACACGGCATTTGAGGAACTCGGGCGAGGGTAAGCGTGACGTCAGCTCATTTTACAAAAATGTGGGCCAGGTCTTTGGCTGGTGCAATATCAAGCGTGAAGTCAGGCAAGCTCCAAACATGGTCAGGCTCTGGCTTGACCTCGTGTCGCCTGCCTGGACTGCTCGGTCAGAGCAATGCAAAGGCCTCATCAAAGACAAGTTGATGCTGGCAGTGTCTTGCTAGCAGCAGTGAGGAGCAGGAGCTGGGAAAACCCCTGGCCCTGCAGCTTTGTGGCCTGAAAGAGCACCTTGCCGTCCAAGAAAGGTCAGATTGTCAAGGACAGTCTTCTGACTCAAATTGTTCTCCCTTTTTTGACACACACATGCATGCACAGCCGCACAAGGAGAGAGTTCCCCTTAGGTTCTGAAATGACCTGGCAGGGTGTGCGCCTTCCAGCGGCCCTTGGTCTTCATGCTGCACCTTAGTGTTCCCTTGGACAGCCTGCCCCACATGGCAGAGGGCTCACGGGCTGACGTGCTGTTGGCCAAAGAGATGCTGCAGCCAGGCATTTTTTCTAAGGAAGGCGTCCAGGCAGCCGGGGGAGATCTGCTGCCTGGGCTTGCTTTCACTGCCAAAGGGATAAAGGTGTCTTTCTGCTGCTTTTGTCTTTCTAGAGGGTTTGGAGCTGTTTATAAAGCCCTTGACACCAGCAGCGGACAACAGGTAAAGTGCCAACAGCCCCATGCCCTTTTGCAGCTCTGGAGCGCTTTGCCCGCTGCTGTGAGCTGTGCTTGGAGGTTTGGGTGGCAGCTCCATGTCTGCAGCAGAGGCTGTTCCTCTGAAATGCAGTCTAGGCTCAGGGGGCAGAATGCATTTGGGATGGCTTTTGGTGCTTCTGCTAAGCTCTGCTGTCTAGTGACAAGGCCCTTTGGCCCAGCGTGCTGCCTCATTGCAGCAGCACTCGCTCCGTGCTCCTTGTGATCTCGAGCAGGGTGCGTCTTCTCAAGGTACCGGTGGCCAATGTCATTGCAGGTGGCAATCAAGATCATGTCACTCGAGGAGGAGATGTCCGAGGAGCTGGCTGCCAATGAAATCCTGGCCATGAGGGACAACAGGAGTCCCAATATCGTTAGCTACTTAGACAGGTTGGCATATTCTGGTGTCAATGTAGCTTTAGCTGGTGCAAGCGCAAAGAGACGATGCCCTTTGGTCGCTGGCAGAGAACAGAGCTGGGGATGATTTCTCTGCTGGTCTCCAGAGCGTGGGAGGAGGTGGAGCTGGTGTTCAATAGTCTCTTGTGGCACACGTAGCTTGGAGAGCAGCTGCAAAAACCTGTCTCAGGCCCTGGGGTGACTGAGGCTGTGCCCATTCTGCTTCTCCATGCCGTGGTTTTCTTCTTTCAGCTACCTGGTGGATGGGGAGCTCTGGCTGGCCATGGAGTTCATGGACGGCGGCACCTTGTTTGATGTGCTGAGGGCAGTGTACCTGGAGGAAGGACAGATAGGCGCTGTCTGTCGGGAGGTGAGGGATCCCACTTGTGCTTGCCCAAGACTGCCCGGATGCTGCTTGTCAGCTGGAGCTTAAGGAGAGCCGAGATTTCTTGCTCTCACCTTTCTTTTGCTGCTGCTGCTGCTGCTGCTGCTGCTGCTGCTGCTGCTGCTGTCACGCCACACAGGAGAAGAAAGAGCATGGGAAGTGTACTGCCTGCCGGTGCCCTCGCACTCCTCAGGCTCTGTTCTTGCACTCTTCCATCCTGTCTGTCCTCTGGCCTTGGTGCTTGCTCACTGGCTCAATTTCTCTTTCTTCCTCTTCTCAGCTTTGCCTGGGAATGTTTGCCTGGAGCCTGTCTGTCTGTCCTACATTGCTTGCCACTGGAAGGCAGCATGCGGGTGGCAGAATTTCAAGCTAAGGGCAAAGAGCTGTCCTCAGCTTCAAAGGATAGCATTGCAGCCTGGATGGCAATGCATTCTGGAACAGCTCGAAGGCGCTGCTGTCACCAGCAGCTTCCTCTTCTGCTGCCACTAGGCTTCCCCAAAATTCTTTGCCGTGCCACCTCCCAGCCAAAGGTGGCGCACTTCCTACCCAAGGCCGGTGGAACTTTTGGGAGCCCAGATGCCTTTGCTTGGAAATCTAGAAAAAACTTCCAAGAGTGTTGAAGCAGCAAGCTCTTCATGGTGACAGCAGCGTGATGTTTCGCCCTGGCTCACAATTCCCTGAGAAAGCCGCCAATCCCGTTGAGCTCTTTCCTTGCGGGTGGGATGAAATCAGATCCTGCACGTTAACTTTCCCTCCCTCCTTTTTCTCTCTCAGTGCCTGCAAGGACTGCATTTCCTTCATTCCCGCCAAGTCATCCACAGAGACATCAAAAGTTGCAACGTCCTGGTGGGCACGGACGGATCCGTCAAGTTGGGTGGGTATCCCTGCTGGGCTGCAGCATGTCCAGCATATGCCGTGCGCTTGCATTTTGGTGACGGCCACTGGGGCAGAAGCGCGGCTTGGCCAGTGCGTGAATGGTCAGGGTGTTTTTGAAGCGGCCGATGCCTCATTTGCCTGGCTCCAGGCACGTGGAAGGAGAGCTCAGCTGCTTTTTCAGTTAGATTCAGCATGGCCTGGTCAGGGCAATGGTTTTGGCCGCTTTGCCAGTGGTAGCTGGCTTTGACAGGCTTTGTTTTTGTCCTCAGGTGACTTTGGCCTCTGTGCTCAGCTCAGCCCTGAGCACAGCAAGCGCAGCTCCAGCGTCGGCACTCCCAGCTGGATGGCACCGGAGGTGGTGAGAGGAGAAGCCTACGGCCCCAAAGTGGACATCTGGTCCCTGGGGATCATGGGGCTGGAAATGGTGGAAGGGGAAGCTCCTTACCAGCGGGAAGCCCGTCTCCGGGTAAGGTGCAGCTTAGCAAGAGGGCTCTGTGTGGAGAGAGCTGTGTGTGGCTAGCAAAGGAGCAGGTGGAGTGTCCTCTTGCATCCATGTGCTGTAGGTTTTTGAACTGCTAGAAAGGAACGGGCCCCCAAAACTGCAGAACCCCAGGCACCACTCGGCTCTCCTGCGCGACTTCCTCCGCTGCTGCCTGCAGGCAGATGAGGACAGGCGCTGGTCTGCCCAGGAGCTCCTACAGGTAAGAAAAAGCAAAGGGGCAAAAAGCCCTGGCAGCTGAGGACACCTGCATGAAGGCATGAGGAGGAGGAGGAGTGTGGGCCACGTGGCACAGAAAGCTGCCAGGACAGGAAGGCGCAGGGGGACATGCTGCCCTCAGTGCTCTTTGTGTGTCTTGCTGGTAGCCAGGGAATCCTGCTTGAGCCCGCGAGGATGTGATCCTGGAAAGTAAGAGTTCCTTTCTTTGTTCTTTTTCCTCTGGGCAGCATCCCTTCGTGACCTCAGGCGATCCTGCCTCCAGCCTGGCTGCTCTGATCATCTCAGCCAAGCGAGTGCAGGAAGACTGGACAGGAGACACCTGCGCCTGAGGAGGCCTTGATGCCCCACCAGCCAAGAGGAGGGAAAAGGGGATGTGTCATCTTTAGGCAGAGCTTCAGCCATCCCCCGAGTTTGAAGAGGAGCTGTGCCATAGCTAGGAAACATGATAGTGTAGATATTTGCTCAGTTTAGCTGTTAGGTTAGCTGTTAGGTTAACTGTTAGGTTAGGTTAGCATAGGTTGGATTAGGTTAGGTTAGGTTAGGTTAGGTTAGGTTAGGTTAGGTTAGGTTAGGTTAGGTTAGGTTAGATATGTTGTTAGGTTCAATTTAAAGCTCTGTTGTTTTTCTTTCTGCAAAAGATGAAAATGTAAAAAACTTATGAAATATAGGGATCAACTTTTAAGGACTATAGAACGCAGACAGCTTGGATAGTAGAGGATTGTTTAGCTTAGGATTGAGTGTTGAGAATTAGGGAAGCTTTGAAGTAGAAATGAAAGAATTGTCATAATAAGAATTAAGCAGTGAGAGGAAAAGCTGGGCTGCAGCAGAACTGGAGCCTGCAGGCGCTCCAAGCTGTCAGCCTGAGCAGGCCACCTGCAGGACAGAATGATGAAGATGGAGAAGCAGCAAGGGGATACTTTGTTTCAGCCCGAGTGTCAATAAAAGTCAAAAATATCCCGAGTGTTGTAAGACTCCCTTCCTTGCCAGGCTGTAGCTAAGTGGACAGTCCCTTTCAGAGGCCCAAAGAACATAGTGAGGTAAGCAGCTTTGCTTACCTGAAGTGTGGCATGCCTGTGGGAAGCTGAGAGACCCACAGGTAATGAACACCAGGTAATGAGCTGCCATTCAGGACAACACTAGGAGGCAGATGTGCAGTCCTTTCTGGGCCTCTTGTCTTGATCAGATGTCAGGCTGATCAGCAGCAATCACCATTTGGTTGCCACCCTCCTCTCACTATGTCACCTGTGGGATGGAATGGCATTCTCACAGCGGCATCTGGCATTTCCTCCCTGCTTCTCTTTTCCCCACTTTGCACCCCAGACCCCCAGGGACCCTCTGGGCCAGCCTCATCCCCCGCAGGGGTGTGCAACCACCAGGGCCACCTGCAGAGCCCCATTCCCACTCTGCTGCCTCCTTGGCCTTTTCCCACATCTGGGCCAGCCTGCCGTTGCCAGGTGTTGGAAACATGCAGACAGCATAGCACACCTGTCATTGAGCAATTTGATGCAGGAGCCCATGCTGAGCACGGCTCCCCACCCCGGCCCTTTTCCCACCGAGCTGTGGCTCCATTTCGCCTCCATCTGCTGGCATACCCACTGTGAGCGACTGCTCAGGCACTGGATGCTCCTTGAATGTTGCCCACAGGCCTGATTTCCACGCCTCCCCATTCCTCCTACCCCTAAGGCTGCCTCAGCTGTCTGAACACAATTTTTCTTACTCTAATGGCTTCCTGTGCTTTACTTGATACTGTAAGCAGAAGTACACCGTTTTGATTGTCTTTCTTCTAGAATTAATAAAAATAAGTTGGAAATACTCCTAGATTTTGTCATTTAAAACTTGAGGCAAGTGCAAAAAGTAGAGAAGCTTTCTGTGCAGCTTTTCAGTTAATTTGAGGTCTCCTTCCTCTTCACTCACTTTCAGCATATCTGTTGATTTTCCTTTGCTCTCATCTTTTAAGCTTCATCCCTTGTCTATCGATCTGCAAAAATAGCCTGTAAACCCAACGCAAATTTACTATCCTTTGTATTTTTCCTCTTCTGGAAAAGCTGAGGCTCGTGTGATCTTCTCCTGTCATCTAGACTTTGATTCCCATCTTGACTCTGGCTAAGAGCAGAACAAATGTAATTTATTGCCTGCTAGTATGATCTGCTAGCAAAGGTCACATTTAGAGCTAAGCATGATGCTTCTCTCCCTCCGTTGAATACACATCTTTGTGTCAAGGCCTGGTGACTTCCAGGGGCACCTGGAAGCTACTGCCAAGGACAAAAGTCTCACTCTTGCTGGTTTTGACACTCATTGGTTGGTAGGATTTTGATCTACGTCGACAGTGATCTACAGGAACTGGATCCTTGACACCAGGTGCCTTCAAGCAACATTTCTAAGCAGAGTGGGCAATGAAGTCCAGATACTAATGAGTTGTGGTTTGTTTTAACTCTGTCTAACATACGGTACACTATCCCAAAACATGTTATTTTTGAGTGCTTCAGGCATTTAAAACTTAGGTTTATTCTTGTCAACACTTTTCTTTCCTCTCTTCAGAAATCTGCATGTCCAGCTACTAATTTCTTTCTCAGCTTGTTGAAAAGGTACCAGTCAGACAAGACTTGTTGCTTGACCCAGAGATGGTGCAAGCGTCACCGTTAGGCCGGACGTGGCATACACACGTGATCAGGGTCCAAGAAGAAAAAGGTTTGTTTGTTTTATTCTGCATGTTCTCCAGCTTATACACTCTTAACAAAGCGTGATCTCAAGTCACTAACTACATCACAATAACTTCTTCTATCCATTGGTGCAAAGCAATTAACTTCAATATAACTGGCAAAAGTTTTACAGAAATTTATAAGGCACGTATGCACATCTACTTCGGCACCTAGTCTAGCATACGCAAATTTTCCTGTATCTCTTCTAATGGGTTTCCATGCTGACGGCCTTGTCTTCTTCCTTGCTATGGATACACTCAAAAACCATCAACTGCTATTTCTTCCATGAACTCGGCTTTGCTTGCAGGCCAGCTGTCAAGCCCCTCCATAGGTCAGCATGCACCCGCGTGCTCAAGGAGCAACTGCAGCCTACAATAGTCCTGGAAATTTATTATCTTTGCTTCGTTTGCCATCTAAATGTCACTGAAGAAGTTAGGCTTTTCCAAACCAGCTCGGATGCCACCTAGAAGAAGCAGACTTGCTTTCAGTCAAAGCTTTTGGGACCAAGAGTCATGTTTGCTTGCATTGCTTGGATGCCGCTTGGATTGGCGCATTTTCTGAGTTTGCCTGGCATGCCTTGAGCCCTGCCTTTGTGAGTGAGGAGAATTTCCCAGGCTTTTCTTTTGCATCAGCTGTACAGAAGGTTGTCTTGCTGGGCACAAGAAAGCCACAGAGCAGCTGCCATTGTGAGGTCAAGCCAGAGGTGCCACGTCACAGTGCTGTCAGCACAGCGTTGTCCCGGTGAGCGCCAGGCCTGGTTGTCCAGAGCAGCTCTTCCGCTGGCTCCCTGCAGGAGGATCCTTGTGCTCAAGGAGCTCTCAGCAGACGGCCTGCACCCCGAGAGGAGTCTTGGCTTTCCCTTGGGTGGCACTCAGCGTGCAAACGCGCACAGCGCTGCCAAAATGATCGGGCAAGTCTGTGCCGCCGTTTGCACCGTCTTTTCTGTTGTCTATTCTGGCTACTACCTGACCCAGCTGACTCGTAAGTAAAGGTTTCTCCTGGGGCTGGCATCGCCCGACTTTTGCTTGGCTCTGCTCTTTATGCCGCACCAGTGGCCCAGTTTCTTTGGGAACAAAATGGCCATGAAGGTGCCACCGCTTTGGTCAATGTCCTGCCAGCAGCATCAGCTACAAAGGGGGCATCTGTACTGGGTGGCGCGTGCAGAGTATTTGCCATGCAACCTGCAGCGGTTGCCTTCCCTCCCCGGGAGGGTGCGCGGCAGCGGAGTCTGTCATTTCCTCAGCTTGCTGCTTCAAGCAAGACAAGCTGCAAATTGCAGACTCTGAGGGCAGATCCTCAGAAGTACTTCTACCAACTCAGTGGTTCTCTCCAGGAGTGAAGGAAAGCACCTTTTGCTCCATATTCTGCCCCTCAGAGGCCTTGGCTGCATGACTTGAGCCTTTGATGCTGTGCCAAGACTGCAATTGCCTTGGCGATGCAGCACAAACTCCAGTGCAGGGAGGGTTTGCTGCTGAGCCCAGCAGCTGTTCCTGGGCTGCTTCAGCAGGGAGCTGCCACAGGGAAGGGACCCTTTGTGGAAGCTTTGCTGGGCTATCATCTTCAGCCAAGGGATGGGAATTAGGGCATGCAATTTAAAAGAATGTATATGGAAAATGCCGGAAAGGGAAGAGGGAAATGTAGCTTGAGCTGTTAGGCACAAGAGAAGCTCAAAGTTTTGAAGAGCAGCGGGCATTTCCAGCACCGTCTTCCTATTTCTCTCTTGGCAAAAGAGGCCCAACTGTAGACAGAGGCTCCTCTAGCGTCCATCTTGTTCTCTTGCTTGCTGTGGGAAAGAGCTGTTGCTCCTGGAGGCATATTGGGAAAGGGAAATGCTCTGTGTTGGGACTGCCTTGTGCTGTGGGAGTGGCCAGCACAGGCACTTTTCTAAGGGCCTCTGATTCCTTTTGTCTTACTGGCTGCAGGTCACCTGGCACGCGGATGGAGACAAGCCTGTCCTTTGGTGAGTGGCAAAGGAAGCTGTGACGTTGCTGGCGTGTGACAATTGTGCAGCAATTCTACCAGCTTGGCCTGTTGCAGCCGAGTGTGGAGTGCCGGCGTGGGAGGCTGAAGGAAAGGCCAGCTGCCCGGTAGCATCAGCAGTAGCAAAGGGAGCACTGGCTGTTTACTGATTTTCCAGTGAAAAGCCTTTCAAGAGATGAAAGGCAAATGGGACAGCTCCAAGGGCATCTTGCTGCTTCTAGGCAGCAGGGAAGCTCAAATGCACAGCAAGATGGAGTAGCAGCTCGTTCAGCCAGCTTCCTCGGGTTTGCGTGACTCAGAGGCCCACTTGTATCAAAGTCTATGATTTGCCCTTCTTCTGGGTCCTTTCCCAGCTCAATAGAAAGCAGCTCCTAAGGCACTGGCTTTTGCCCATCTCTCTCACTTCTGTCTGCCTGCAGGGCACAACAGCAGGGTCAGCAGCTCCTCTGGCTGCCTCTGTCATCGAGGAAGAGGCTGAAGAGGAGCAAAGGAAGATGAAGCCTTCAGCCGCTGTCCCTTCACAGCCGGAACTTGCAGAGCCAGTAAGTGACAGCTGAGCTTGGCACTGCCTTTGCTGCAGGGCCAGGCTACCCGTTTTGGAGCAGCCCTTGTTGCTCGTGGCTGAAGATGCTGGCGGCCGTGTGCCTGCTGTGACGTAGTGCGGCTTCAGGCAAGCCGGGGAGCCCTGGCCAATGGGTTCTGAAGTTTGACATTTAAGCTGGGATGCTGAGAGGGCGCCCGAGTGTCTCTTGGCATCAGACAGGAGGCAGCATTCAGTGACTCTCAGTGCAGGAGTCAGCCCCTTGTGCCCGTTGTCAGCGCAGGCTGCCTATGGTCAGCGGACAGCGCGGCCCAAATTCGCAGTTGACAGCCTTGCAGGGTACCTGGGAGACACTGGCCCCTGGAAGGGACCCGCTCTCTCCGTGGACTAATTAGCTTCAGGCTGTGCTTCACTTCCAGCCGATCAGAGCAGAGTTTGGAGAGGAGAATCCTCGGAAGCCCTGCAGTGTAAAAGGGCGCGTGGGTCCGGGCAGGGCTGGAAAGCGGCTCCCAAGGGCCGCTCCCTAAAGGCTGCCATAGAGAAGGGAAATCAAGTGAAACAGATCAGAGAAGGGACACGCTGCGGGCTTCTGAGCAGACTGTTGCGCGCCAACTCCGGGCTGATTTCATTCCGGCCCAGGAAAAGACAGGAGGAGGAAAGCAGCAAGGCTCTGGGGCCCTGCTCTGATCTCTTTGTGGATCTTGGCAGCCCCATCGATACCTTGTTGCCAGTGTCTTGCAGAAAAGCTGAACAGGTAGAGCATGGAGTTGGTCGGGAGGGGCTGGATCCAAGTAGCCTTTGGGCTTCTCCCGAAGGTGCCTTTGAGAAGGGGACATGGGAACTGCCCCAGCTGGAGAGGCTAGGCCGTGGCTGGCAGCACCTTCCCAAGGCCTTGCTTTTGCTGTGCGCTTAGGGGGGGCATGTGTGCCAGCCACCCTTCTGACGGGCAATCCTTTCTTGTCCCAGCTCAAGACAGGCTCTGCCATTCAACCTGGTGCCGCCGGACCAGCATGGCCTGCAGCAGCCAGCTCAAGCCCCGCTGCCGGCACTTCCTGCAGCAGCGCAGCCCAGCAGCCCGAGATGAGGGAGGAGCAGGGCCTGAAGACACTGAGTAAGTCCGTCCGGTGCATTTCTTGTCTGCCAGAGCAGGGTGTTGTGCGAGTGTCTGGGTGTAGGCTGCGCCAGATGCTGCCCTTCGGTCTCAGAGGCACTTAGGCCTCTCTGCAGAAGGTGTTGTTGTGCTCTGAGGCAGCGCGGCAGCGCTCAGGGAGTCCCTGCTGCCTGTGAGGGCGGCTGGGCCTGGCTTGGCCCTGCCTGGGCTGCCTTCTGGGCCAAAGACAAAAGCAGAGATTGTTTCTGCTTGAGCAGAAGGCTGGCACCTAGCAAGTGACTATTGCCCAGGGAGCTGTCTGGCCCCAGCTGTTTTCTGGCTCTGGTTCTTACTCCTCCTCCGGCCCAGACACTTTGTGCCCCTGGCAGTGGACCTGCCAGTGATGGTGGGTGTGACTGCGAAGGCTGCAAAGGCCCTTGGTTACCTCTTAGGGCACCCTTCTTAAGGGCTCTTCATTTTGGCTTATTGTGTGCGATACTGCTCTTGAAAGAAATCAAGGCCTTCTTGGAAAGGCCACCTGATGAAAGGTGGAGAAGATGGCCCTCCCACTTGCTGGTCTCAGCAGCTGGAAGCCGAGGGACCGCAAAGGGCCCAGAGCTGTGGGCAGTGGGGCTGCCTTTGGGACGCTCTGGGCAGCGGCGTCTCTGTGTGCGAGTGAGCGCCCTGCACTGCTTTTGTCTTTCAGGGAGCATCGTGAGTCCGGGCCAGCCAACGGGCAAATACACGGCATTTGAGGAACTCGGGCGAGGGTAAGCGTGACGTCAGCTCATTTTACAAAAATGTGGGCCAGGTCTTTGGCTGGTGCAATATCAAGCGTGAAGTCAGGCAAGCTCCAAACATGGTCAGGCTCTGGCTTGACCTCGTGTCGCCTGCCTGGACTGCTCGGTCAGAGCAATGCAAAGGCCTCATCAAAGACAAGTTGATGCTGGCAGTGTCTTGCTAGCAGCAGTGAGGAGCAGGAGCTGGGAAAACCCCTGGCCCTGCAGCTTTGTGGCCTGAAAGAGCACCTTGCCGTCCAAGAAAGGTCAGATTGTCAAGGACAGTCTTCTGACTCAAATTGTTCTCCCTTTTTTGACACACACATGCATGCACAGCCGCACAAGGAGAGAGTTCCCCTTAGGTTCTGAAATGACCTGGCAGGGTGTGCGCCTTCCAGCGGCCCTTGGTCTTCATGCTGCACCTTAGTGTTCCCTTGGACAGCCTGCCCCACATGGCAGAGGGCTCACGGGCTGACGTGCTGTTGGCCGAAGAGATGCTGCAGCCAGGCATTTTTTCTAAGGAAGGCGTCCAGGCAGCCGGGGGAGATCTGCTGCCTGGGCTTGCTTTCACTGCCAAAGGGATAAAGGTGTCTTTCTGCTGCTTTTGTCTTTCTAGAGGGTTTGGAGCTGTTTATAAAGCCCTTGACACCAGCAGCGGACAACAGGTAAAGTGCCAACAGCCCCATGCCCTTTTGCAGCTCTGGAGCGCTTTGCCCGCTGCTGTGAGCTGTGCTTGGAGGTTTGGGTGGCAGCTCCATGTCTGCAGCAGAGGCTGTTCCTCTGAAATGCAGTCTAGGCTCAGGGGGCAGAATGCATTTGGGATGGCTTTTGGTGCTTCTGCTAAGCTCTGCTGTCTAGTGACAAGGCCCTTTGGCCCAGCGTGCTGCCTCATTGCAGCAGCACTCGCTCCGTGCTCCTTGTGATCTCGAGCAGGGTGCGTCTTCTCAAGGTACCGGTGGCCAATGTCATTGCAGGTGGCAATCAAGATCATGTCACTCGAGGAGGAGATGTCCGAGGAGCTGGCTGCCAATGAAATCCTGGCCATGAGGGACAACAGGAGTCCCAATATCGTTAGCTACTTAGACAGGTTGGCATATTCTGGTGTCAATGTAGCTTTAGCTGGTGCAAGCGCAAAGAGACGATGCCCTTTGGTCGCTGGCAGAGAACAGAGCTGGGGATGATTTCTCTGCTGGTCTCCAGAGCGTGGGAGGAGGTGGAGCTGGTGTTCAATAGTCTCTTGTGGCACACGTAGCTTGGAGAGCAGCTGCAAAAACCTGTCTCAGGCCCTGGGGTGACTGAGGCTGTGCCCATTCTGCTTCTCCATGCCGTGGTTTTCTTCTTTCAGCTACCTGGTGGATGGGGAGCTCTGGCTGGCCATGGAGTTCATGGACGGCGGCACCTTGTTTGATGTGCTGAGGGCAGTGTACCTGGAGGAAGGACAGATAGGCGCTGTCTGTCGGGAGGTGAGGGATCCCACTTGTGCTTGCCCAAGACTGCCCGGATGCTGCTTGTCAGCTGGAGCTTAAGGAGAGCCGAGATTTCTTGCTCTCACCTTTCTTTTGCTGCTGCTGCTGCTGCTGCTGCTGCTGCTGCTGCTGCTGCTGTCACGCCACACAGGAGAAGAAAGAGCATGGGAAGTGTACTGCCTGCCGGTGCCCTCGCACTCCTCAGGCTCTGTTCTTGCACTCTTCCATCCTGTCTGTCCTCTGGCCTTGGTGCTTGCTCACTGGCTCAATTTCTCTTTCTTCCTCTTCTCAGCTTTGCCTGGGAATGTTTGCCTGGAGCCTGTCTGTCTGTCCTACATTGCTTGCCACTGGAAGGCAGCATGCGGGTGGCAGAATTTCAAGCTAAGGGCAAAGAGCTGTCCTCAGCTTCAAAGGATAGCATTGCAGCCTGGATGGCAATGCATTCTGGAACAGCTCGAAGGTGCTGCTGTCACCAGCAGCTTCCTCTTCTGCTGCCACTAGGCTTCCCCAAAATTCTTTGCCGTGCCACCTCCCAGCCAAAGGTGGCGCACTTCCTACCCAAGGCCGGTGGAACTTTTGGGAGCCCAGATGCCTTTGCTTGGAAATCTAGAAAAAACTTCCAAGAGTGTTGAAGCAGCAAGCTCTTCATGGTGACAGCAGCGTGATGTTTCGCCCTGGCTCACAATTCCCTGAGAAAGCCGCCAATCCCGTTGAGCTCTTTCCTTGCGGGTGGGATGAAATCAGATCCTGCACGTTAACTTTCCCTCCCTCCTTTTTCTCTCTCAGTGCCTGCAAGGACTGCATTTCCTTCATTCCCGCCAAGTCATCCACAGAGACATCAAAAGTTGCAACGTCCTGGTGGGCACGGACGGATCCGTCAAGTTGGGTGGGTATCCCTGCTGGGCTGCAGCATGTCCAGCATATGCCGTGCGCTTGCATTTTGGTGACGGCCACTGGGGCAGAAGCGCGGCTTGGCCAGTGCGTGAATGGTCAGGGTGTTTTTGAAGCGGCCGATGCCTCATTTGCCTGGCTCCAGGCACGTGGAAGGAGAGCTCAGCTGCTTTTTCAGTTAGATTCAGCATGGCCTGGTCAGGGCAATGGTTTTGGCCGCTTTGCCAGTGGTAGCTGGCTTTGACAGGCTTTGTTTTTGTCCTCAGGTGACTTTGGCCTCTGTGCTCAGCTCAGCCCTGAGCACAGCAAGCGCAGCTCCAGCGTCGGCACTCCCAGCTGGATGGCACCGGAGGTGGTGAGAGGAGAAGCCTACGGCCCCAAAGTGGACATCTGGTCCCTGGGGATCATGGGGCTGGAAATGGTGGAAGGGGAAGCTCCTTACCAGCGGGAAGCCCGTCTCCGGGTAAGGTGCAGCTTAGCAAGAGGGCTCTGTGTGGAGAGAGCTGTGTGTGGCTAGCAAAGGAGCAGGTGGAGTGTCCTCTTGCATCCATGTGCTGTAGGTTTTTGAACTGCTAGAAAGGAACGGGCCCCCAAAACTGCAGAACCCCAGGCACCACTCGGCTCTCCTGCGCGACTTCCTCCGCTGCTGCCTGCAGGCAGATGAGGACAGGCGCTGGTCTGCCCAGGAGCTCCTACAGGTAAGAAAAAGCAAAGGGGCAAAAAGCCCTGGCAGCTGAGGACACCTGCATGAAGGCATGAGGAGGAGGAGGAGTGTGGGCCACGTGGCACAGAAAGCTGCCAGGACAGGAAGGCGCAGGGGGACATGCTGCCCTCAGTGCTCTTTGTGTGTCTTGCTGGTAGCCAGGGAATCCTGCTTGAGCCCGCGAGGATGTGATCCTGGAAAGTAAGAGTTCCTTTCTTTGTTCTTTTTCCTCTGGGCAGCATCCCTTCGTGACCTCAGGCGATCCTGCCTCCAGCCTGGCTGCTCTGATCATCTCAGCCAAGCGAGTGCAGGAAGACTGGAGAGGAGACACCTGCGCCTGAGGAGGCCTTGATGCCCCACCAGCCAAGAGGAGGGAAAAGGGGATGTGTCATCTTTAGGCAGAGCTTCAGCCATCCCCCGAGTTTGAAGAGGAGCTGTGCCATAGCTAGGAAACATGATAGTGTAGATATTTGCTCAGTTTAGCTGTTAGGTTAGCTGTTAGGTTAACTGTTAGGTTAGGTTAGCATAGGTTGGATTAGGTTAGGTTAGGTTAGGTTAGGTTAGGTTAGGTTAGGTTAGGTTAGGTTAGATATGTTGTTAGGTTCAATTTAAAGCTCTGTTGTTTTTCTTTCTGCAAAAGATGAAAATGTAAAAAACTTATGAAATATAGGGATCAACTTTTAAGGACTATAGAACGCAGACAGCTTGGATAGTAGAGGATTGTTTAGCTTAGGATTGAGTGTTGAGAATTAGGGAAGCTTTGAAGTAGAAATGAAAGAATTGTCATAATAAGAATTAAGCAGTGAGAGGAAAAGCTGGGCTGCAGCAGAACTGGAGCCTGCAGGCGCTCCAAGCTGTCAGCCTGAGCAGGCCACCTGCAGGACAGAATGATGAAGATGGAGAAGCAGCGAGGGGATACTTTGTTTCAGCCCGAGTGTCAATAAAAGTCAAAAATATCCCGAGTGTTGTAAGACTCCCTTCCTTGCCAGGCTGTAGCTAAGTGGACAGTCCCTTTCAGAGGCCCAAAGAACATAGTGAGGTAAGCAGCTTTGCTTACCTGAAGTGTGGCATGCCTGTGGGAAGCTGAGAGACCCACAGGTAATGAACACCAGGTAATGAGCTGCCATTCAGGACAACACTAGGAGGCAGATGTGCAGTCCTTTCTGGGCCTCTTGTCTTGATCAGATGTCAGGCTGATCAGCAGCAATCACCATTTGGTTGCCACCCTCCTCTCACTATGTCACCTGTGGGATGGAATGGCATTCTCACAGCGGCATCTGGCATTTCCTCCCTGCTTCTCTTTTCCCCACTTTGCACCCCAGACCCCCAGGGACCCTCTGGGCCAGCCTCATCCCCCGCAGGGGTGTGCAACCACCAGGGCCACCTGCAGAGCCCCATTCCCACTCTGCTGCCTCCTTGGCCTTTTCCCACATCTGGGCCAGCCTGCCGTTGCCAGGTGTTGGAAACATGCAGACAGCATAGCACACCTGTCATTGAGCAATTTGATGCAGGAGCCCATGCTGAGCACGGCTCCCCACCCCGGCCCTTTTCCCACCGAGCTGTGGCTCCATTTCGCCTCCATCTGCTGGCATACCCACTGTGAGCGACTGCTCAGGCACTGGATGCTCCTTGAATGTTGCCCACAGGCCTGATTTCCACGCCTCCCCATTCCTCCTACCCCTAAGGCTGCCTCAGCTGTCTGAACACAATTTTTCTTACTCTAATGGCTTCCTGTGCTTTACTTGATACTGTAAGCAGAAGTACACCGTTTTGATTGTCTTTCTTCTAGAATTAATAAAAATAAGTTGGAAATACTCCTAGATTTTGTAATTTAAAACTTGAGGCAAGTGCAAAAAGTAGAGAAGCTTTCTGTGCAGCTTTTCAGTTAATTTGAGGTCTCCTTCCTCTTCACTCACTTTCAGCATATCTGTTGATTTTCCTTTGCTCTCATCTTTTAAGCTTCATCCCTTGTCTATCGATCTGCAAAAATAGCCTGTAAACCCAACGCAAATTTACTATCCTTTGTATTTTTCCTCTTCTGGAAAAGCTGAGGCTCGTGTGATCTTCTCCTGTCATCTAGACTTTGATTCCCATCTTGACTCTGGCTAAGAGCAGAACAAATGTAATTTATTGCCTGCTAGTATGATCTGCTAGCAAAGGTCACATTTAGAGCTAAGCATGATGCTTCTCTCCCTCCGTTGAATACACATCTTTGTGTCAAGGCCTGGTGACTTCCAGGGGCACCTGGAAGCTACTGCCAAGGACAAAAGTCTCACTCTTGCTGGTTTTGACACTCATTGGTTGGTAGGATTTTGATCTACGTCGACAGTGATCTACAGGAACTGGATCCTTGACACCAGGTGCCTTCAAGCAACATTTCTAAGCAGAGTGGGCAATGAAGTCCAGATACTAATGAGTTGTGGTTTGTTTTAACTCTGTCTAACATACGGTACACTATCCCAAAACATGTTATTTTTGAGTGCTTCAGGCATTTAAAACTTAGGTTTATTCTTGTCAACACTTTTCTTTCCTCTCTTCAGAAATCTGCATGTCCAGCTACTAATTTCTTTCTCAGCTTGTTGAAAAGGTACCAGTCAGACAAGACTTGTTGCTTGACCCAGAGATGGTGCAAGCGTCACCGTTAGGCCGGACGTGGCATACACACGTGATCAGGGTCCAAGAAGAAAAAGGTTTGTTTGTTTTATTCTGCATGTTCTCCAGCTTATACACTCTTAACAAAGCGTGATCTCAAGTCACTAACTACATCACAATAACTTCTTCTATCCATTGGTGCAAAGCAATTAACTTCAATATAACTGGCAAAAGTTTTACAGAAATTTATAAGGCACGTATGCACATCTACTTCGGCACCTAGTCTAGCATACGCAAATTTTCCTGTATCTCTTCTAATGGGTTTCCATGCTGACGGCCTTGTCTTCTTCCTTGCTATGGATACACTCAAAAACCATCAACTGCTATTTCTTCCATGAACTCGGCTTTGCTTGCAGGCCAGCTGTCAAGCCCCTCCATAGGTCAGCATGCACCCGCGTGCTCAAGGAGCAACTGCAGCCTACAATAGTCCTGGAAATTTATTATCTTTGCTTCGTTTGCCATCTAAATGTCACTGAAGAAGTTAGGCTTTTCCAAACCAGCTCGGATGCCACCTAGAAGAAGCAGACTTGCTTTCAGTCAAAGCTTTTGGGACCAAGAGTCATGTTTGCTTGCATTGCTTGGATGCCGCTTGGATTGGCGCATTTTCTGAGTTTGCCTGGCATGCCTTGAGCCCTGCCTTTGTGAGTGAGGAGAATTTCCCAGGCTTTTCTTTTGCATCAGCTGTACAGAAGGTTGTCTTGCTGGGCACAAGAAAGCCACAGAGCAGCTGCCATTGTGAGGTCAAGCCAGAGGTGCCACGTCACAGTGCTGTCAGCACAGCGTTGTCCCGGTGAGCGCCAGGCCTGGTTGTCCAGAGCAGCTCTTCCGCTGGCTCCCTGCAGGAGGATCCTTGTGCTCAAGGAGCTCTCAGCAGACGGCCTGCACCCCGAGAGGAGTCTTGGCTTTCCCTTGGGTGGCACTCAGCGTGCAAACGCGCACAGCGCTGCCAAAATGATCGGGCAAGTCTGTGCCGCCGTTTGCACCGTCTTTTCTGTTGTCTATTCTGGCTACTACCTGACCCAGCTGACTCGTAAGTAAAGGTTTCTCCTGGGGCTGGCATCGCCCGACTTTTGCTTGGCTCTGCTCTTTATGCCGCACCAGTGGCCCAGTTTCTTTGGGAACAAAATGGCCATGAAGGTGCCACCGCTTTGGTCAATGTCCTGCCAGCAGCATCAGCTACAAAGGGGGCATCTGTACTGGGTGGCGCGTGCAGAGTATTTGCCATGCAACCTGCAGCGGTTGCCTTCCCTCCCCGGGAGGGTGCGCGGCAGCGGAGTCTGTCATTTCCTCAGCTTGCTGCTTCAAGCAAGACAAGCTGCAAATTGCAGACTCTGAGGGCAGATCCTCAGAAGTACTTCTACCAACTCAGTGGTTCTCTCCAGGAGTGAAGGAAAGCACCTTTTGCTCCATATTCTGCCCCTCAGAGGCCTTGGCTGCATGACTTGAGCCTTTGATGCTGTGCCAAGACTGCAATTGCCTTGGCGATGCAGCACAAACTCCAGTGCAGGGAGGGTTTGCTGCTGAGCCCAGCAGCTGTTCCTGGGCTGCTTCAGCAGGGAGCTGCCACAGGGAAGGGACCCTTTGTGGAAGCTTTGCTGGGCTATCATCTTCAGCCAAGGGATGGGAATTAGGGCATGCAATTTAAAAGAATGTATATGGAAAATGCCGGAAAGGGAAGAGGGAAATGTAGCTTGAGCTGTTAGGCACAAGAGAAGCTCAAAGTTTTGAAGAGCAGCGGGCATTTCCAGCACCGTCTTCCTATTTCTCTCTTGGCAAAAGAGGCCCAACTGTAGACAGAGGCTCCTCTAGCGTCCATCTTGTTCTCTTGCTTGCTGTGGGAAAGAGCTGTTGCTCCTGGAGGCATATTGGGAAAGGGAAATGCTCTGTGTTGGGACTGCCTTGTGCTGTGGGAGTGGCCAGCACAGGCACTTTTCTAAGGGCCTCTGGTTCCTTTTGTCTTACTGGCTGCAGGTCACCTGGCACGCGGATGGAGACAAGCCTGTCCTTTGGTGAGTGGCAAAGGAAGCTGTGACGTTGCTGGCGTGTGACAATTGTGCAGCAATTCTACCAGCTTGGCCTGTTGCAGCCGAGTGTGGAGTGCCGGCGTGGGAGGCTGAAGGAAAGGCCAGCTGCCCGGTAGCATCAGCAGTAGCAAAGGGAGCACTGGCTGTTTACTGATTTTCCAGTGAAAAGCCTTTCAAGAGATGAAAGGCAAATGGGACAGCTCCAAGGGCATCTTGCTGCTTCTAGGCAGCAGGGAAGCTCAAATGCACAGCAAGATGGAGTAGCAGCTCGTTCAGCCAGCTTCCTCGGGTTTGCGTGACTCAGAGGCCCACTTGTATCAAAGTCTATGATTTGCCCTTCTTCTGGGTCCTTTCCCAGCTCAATAGAAAGCAGCTCCTAAGGCACTGGCTTTTGCCCATCTCTCTCACTTCTGTCTGCCTGCAGGGCACAACAGCAGGGTCAGCAGCTCCTCTGGCTGCCTCTGTCATCGAGGAAGAGGCTGAAGAGGAGCAAAGGAAGATGAAGCCTTCAGCCGCTGTCCCTTCACAGCCGGAACTTGCAGAGCCAGTAAGTGACAGCTGAGCTTGGCACTGCCTTTGCTGCAGGGCCAGGCTACCCGTTTTGGAGCAGCCCTTGTTGCTCGTGGCTGAAGATGCTGGCGGCCGTGTGCCTGCTGTGACGTAGTGCGGCTTCAGGCAAGCCGGGGAGCCCTGGCCAATGGGTTCTGAAGTTTGACATTTAAGCTGGGATGCTGAGAGGGCGCCCGAGTGTCTCTTGGCATCAGACAGGAGGCAGCATTCAGTGACTCTCAGTGCAGGAGTCAGCCCCTTGTGCCCGTTGTCAGCGCAGGCTGCCTATGGTCAGTGGACAGCGCGGCCCAAATTCGCAGTTGACAGCCTTGCAGGGTACCTGGGAGACACTGGCCCCTGGAAGGGACCCGCTCTCTCCGTGGACTAATTAGCTTCAGGCTGTGCTTCACTTCCAGCCGATCAGAGCAGAGTTTGGAGAGGAGAATCCTCGGAAGCCCTGCAGTGTAAAAGGGCGCGTGGGTCCGGGCAGGGCTGGAAAGCGGCTCCCAAGGGCCGCTCCCTAAAGGCTGCCATAGAGAAGGGAAATCAAGTGAAACAGATCAGAGAAGGGACACGCTGCGGGCTTCTGAGCAGACTGTTGCGCGCCAACTCCGGGCTGATTTCATTCCGGCCCAGGAAAAGACAGGAGGAGGAAAGCAGCAAGGCTCTGGGGCCCTGCTCTGATCTCTTTGTGGATCTTGGCAGCCCCATCGATACCTTGTTGCCAGTGTCTTGCAGAAAAGCTGAACAGGTAGAGCATGGAGTTGGTCGGGAGGGGCTGGATCCAAGTAGCCTTTGGGCTTCTCCCGAAGGTGCCTTTGAGAAGGGGACATGGGAACTGCCCCAGCTGGAGAGGCTAGGCCGTGGCTGGCAGCACCTTCCCAAGGCCTTGCTTTTGCTGTGCGCTTAGGGGGGGCATGTGTGCCAGCCACCCTTCTGACGGGCAATCCTTTCTTGTCCCAGCTCAAGACAGGCTCTGCCATTCAACCTGGTGCCGCCGGACCAGCATGGCCTGCAGCAGCCAGCTCAAGCCCCGCTGCCGGCACTTCCTGCAGCAGCGCAGCCCAGCAGCCCGAGATGAGGGAGGAGCAGGGCCTGAAGACACTGAGTAAGTCCGTCCGGTGCATTTCTTGTCTGCCAGAGCAGGGTGTTGTGCGAGTGTCTGGGTGTAGGCTGCGCCAGATGCTGCCCTTCGGTCTCAGAGGCACTTAGGCCTCTCTGCAGAAGGTGTTGTTGTGCTCTGAGGCAGCGCGGCAGCGCTCAGGGAGTCCCTGCTGCCTGTGAGGGCGGCTGGGCCTGGCTTGGCCCTGCCTGGGCTGCCTTCTGGGCCAAAGACAAAAGCAGAGATTGTTTCTGCTTGAGCAGAAGGCTGGCACCTAGCAAGTGACTATTGCCCAGGGAGCTGTCTGGCCCCAGCTGTTTTCTGGCTCTGGTTCTTACTCCTCCTCCGGCCCAGACACTTTGTGCCCCTGGCAGTGGACCTGCCAGTGATGGTGGGTGTGACTGCGAAGGCTGCAAAGGCCCTTGGTTACCTCTTAGGGCACCCTTCTTAAGGGCTCTTCATTTTGGCTTATTGTGTGCGATACTGCTCTTGAAAGAAATCAAGGCCTTCTTGGAAAGGCCACCTGATGAAAGGTGGAGAAGATGGCCCTCCCACTTGCTGGTCTCAGCAGCTGGAAGCCGAGGGACCGCAAAGGGCCCAGAGCTGTGGGCAGTGGGGCTGCCTTTGGGACGCTCTGGGCAGCGGCGTCTCTGTGTGCGAGTGAGCGCCCTGCACTGCTTTTGTCTTTCAGGGAGCATCGTGAGTCCGGGCCAGCCAACGGGCAAATACACGGCATTTGAGGAACTCGGGCGAGGGTAAGCGTGACGTCAGCTCATTTTACAAAAATGTGGGCCAGGTCTTTGGCTGGTGCAATATCAAGCGTGAAGTCAGGCAAGCTCCAAACATGGTCAGGCTCTGGCTTGACCTCGTGTCGCCTGCCTGGACTGCTCGGTCAGAGCAATGCAAAGGCCTCATCAAAGACAAGTTGATGCTGGCAGTGTCTTGCTAGCAGCAGTGAGGAGCAGGAGCTGGGAAAACCCCTGGCCCTGCAGCTTTGTGGCCTGAAAGAGCACCTTGCCGTCCAAGAAAGGTCAGATTGTCAAGGACAGTCTTCTGACTCAAATTGTTCTCCCTTTTTTGACACACACATGCATGCACAGCCGCACAAGGAGAGAGTTCCCCTTAGGTTCTGAAATGACCTGGCAGGGTGTGCGCCTTCCAGCGGCCCTTGGTCTTCATGCTGCACCTTAGTGTTCCCTTGGACAGCCTGCCCCACATGGCAGAGGGCTCACGGGCTGACGTGCTGTTGGCCAAAGAGATGCTGCAGCCAGGCATTTTTTCTAAGGAAGGCGTCCAGGCAGCCGGGGGAGATCTGCTGCCTGGGCTTGCTTTCACTGCCAAAGGGATAAAGGTGTCTTTCTGCTGCTTTTGTCTTTCTAGAGGGTTTGGAGCTGTTTATAAAGCCCTTGACACCAGCAGCGGACAACAGGTAAAGTGCCAACAGCCCCATGCCCTTTTGCAGCTCTGGAGCGCTTTGCCCGCTGCTGTGAGCTGTGCTTGGAGGTTTGGGTGGCAGCTCCATGTCTGCAGCAGAGGCTGTTCCTCTGAAATGCAGTCTAGGCTCAGGAGGCAGAATGCATTTGGGATGGCTTTTGGTGCTTCTGCTAAGCTCTGCTGTCTAGTGACAAGGCCCTTTGGCCCAGCGTGCTGCCTCATTGCAGCAGCACTCGCTCCGTGCTCCTTGTGATCTCGAGCAGGGTGCGTCTTCTCAAGGTACCGGTGGCCAATGTCATTGCAGGTGGCAATCAAGATCATGTCACTCGAGGAGGAGATGTCCGAGGAGCTGGCTGCCAATGAAATCCTGGCCATGAGGGACAACAGGAGTCCCAATATCGTTAGCTACTTAGACAGGTTGGCATATTCTGGTGTCAATGTAGCTTTAGCTGGTGCAAGCGCAAAGAGACGATGCCCTTTGGTCGCTGGCAGAGAACAGAGCTGGGGATGATTTCTCTGCTGGTCTCCAGAGCGTGGGAGGAGGTGGAGCTGGTGTTCAATAGTCTCTTGTGGCACACGTAGCTTGGAGAGCAGCTGCAAAAACCTGTCTCAGGCCCTGGGGTGACTGAGGCTGTGCCCATTCTGCTTCTCCATGCCGTGGTTTTCTTCTTTCAGCTACCTGGTGGATGGGGAGCTCTGGCTGGCCATGGAGTTCATGGACGGCGGCACCTTGTTTGATGTGCTGAGGGCAGTGTACCTGGAGGAAGGACAGATAGGCGCTGTCTGTCGGGAGGTGAGGGATCCCGCTTGTGCTTGCCCAAGACTGCCCGGATGCTGCTTGTCAGCTGGAGCTTAAGGAGAGCCGAGATTTCTTGCTCTCACCTTTCTTTTGCTGCTGCTGCTGCTGCTGCTGCTGCTGCTGCTGCTGCTGTCACGCCACACAGGAGAAGAAAGAGCATGGGAAGTGTACTGCCTGCCGGTGCCCTCGCACTCCTCAGGCTCTGTTCTTGCACTCTTCCATCCTGTCTGTCCTCTGGCCTTGGTGCTTGCTCACTGGCTCAATTTCTCTTTCTTCCTCTTCTCAGCTTTGCCTGGGAATGTTTGCCTGGAGCCTGTCTGTCTGTCCTACATTGCTTGCCACTGGAAGGCAGCATGCGGGTGGCAGAATTTCAAGCTAAGGGCAAAGAGCTGTCCTCAGCTTCAAAGGATAGCATTGCAGCCTGGATGGCAATGCATTCTGGAACAGCTCGAAGGTGCTGCTGTCACCAGCAGCTTCCTCTTCTGCTGCCACTAGGCTTCCCCAAAATTCTTTGCCGTGCCACCTCCCAGCCAAAGGTGGCGCACTTCCTACCCAAGGCCGGTGGAACTTTTGGGAGCCCAGATGCCTTTGCTTGGAAATCTAGAAAAAACTTCCAAGAGTGTTGAAGCAGCAAGCTCTTCATGGTGACAGCAGCGTGATGTTTCGCCCTGGCTCACAATTCCCTGAGAAAGCCGCCAATCCCGTTGAGCTCTTTCCTTGCGGGTGGGATGAAATCAGATCCTGCACGTTAACTTTCCCTCCCTCCTTTTTCTCTCTCAGTGCCTGCAAGGACTGCATTTCCTTCATTCCCGCCAAGTCATCCACAGAGACATCAAAAGTTGCAACGTCCTGGTGGGCACGGACGGATCCGTCAAGTTGGGTGGGTATCCCTGCTGGGCTGCAGCATGTCCAGCATATGCCGTGCGCTTGCATTTTGGTGACGGCCACTGGGGCAGAAGCGCGGCTTGGCCAGTGCGTGAATGGTCAGGGTGTTTTTGAAGCGGCCGATGCCTCATTTGCCTGGCTCCAGGCACGTGGAAGGAGAGCTCAGCTGCTTTTTCAGTTAGATTCAGCATGGCCTGGTCAGGGCAATGGTTTTGGCCGCTTTGCCAGTGGTAGCTGGCTTTGACAGGCTTTGTTTTTGTCCTCAGGTGACTTTGGCCTCTGTGCTCAGCTCAGCCCTGAGCACAGCAAGCGCAGCTCCAGCGTCGGCACTCCCAGCTGGATGGCACCGGAGGTGGTGAGAGGAGAAGCCTACGGCCCCAAAGTGGACATCTGGTCCCTGGGGATCATGGGGCTGGAAATGGTGGAAGGGGAAGCTCCTTACCAGCGGGAAGCCCGTCTCCGGGTAAGGTGCAGCTTAGCAAGAGGGCTCTGTGTGGAGAGAGCTGTGTGTGGCTAGCAAAGGAGCAGGTGGAGTGTCCTCTTGCATCCATGTGCTGTAGGTTTTTGAACTGCTAGAAAGGAACGGGCCCCCAAAACTGCAGAACCCCAGGCACCACTCGGCTCTCCTGCGCGACTTCCTCCGCTGCTGCCTGCAGGCAGATGAGGACAGGCGCTGGTCTGCCCAGGAGCTCCTACAGGTAAGAAAAAGCAAAGGGGCAAAAAGCCCTGGCAGCTGAGGACACCTGCATGAAGGCATGAGGAGGAGGAGGAGTGTGGGCCACGTGGCACAGAAAGCTGCCAGGACAGGAAGGCGCAGGGGGACATGCTGCCCTCAGTGCTCTTTGTGTGTCTTGCTGGTAGCCAGGGAATCCTGCTTGAGCCCGCGAGGATGTGATCCTGGAAAGTAAGAGTTCCTTTCTTTGTTCTTTTTCCTCTGGGCAGCATCCCTTCGTGACCTCAGGCGATCCTGCCTCCAGCCTGGCTGCTCTGATCATCTCAGCCAAGCGAGTGCAGGAAGACTGGAGAGGAGACACCTGCGCCTGAGGAGGCCTTGATGCCCCACCAGCCAAGAGGAGGGAAAAGGGGATGTGTCATCTTTAGGCAGAGCTTCAGCCATCCCCCGAGTTTGAAGAGGAGCTGTGCCATAGCTAGGAAACATGATAGTGTAGATATTTGCTCAGTTTAGCTGTTAGGTTAGCTGTTAGGTTAACTGTTAGGTTAGGTTAGCATAGGTTGGATTAGGTTAGGTTAGGTTAGGTTAGGTTAGGTTAGGTTAGGTTAGGTTAGGTTAGATATGTTGTTAGGTTCAATTTAAAGCTCTGTTGTTTTTCTTTCTGCAAAAGATGAAAATGTAAAAAACTTATGAAATATAGGGATCAACTTTTAAGGACTATAGAACGCAGACAGCTTGGATAGTAGAGGATTGTTTAGCTTAGGATTGAGTGTTGAGAATTAGGGAAGCTTTGAAGTAGAAATGAAAGAATTGTCATAATAAGAATTAAGCAGTGAGAGGAAAAGCTGGGCTGCAGCAGAACTGGAGCCTGCAGGCGCTCCAAGCTGTCAGCCTGAGCAGGCCACCTGCAGGACAGAATGATGAAGATGGAGAAGCAGCAAGGGGATACTTTGTTTCAGCCCGAGTGTCAATAAAAGTCAAAAATATCCCGAGTGTTGTAAGACTCCCTTCCTTGCCAGGCTGTAGCTAAGTGGACAGTCCCTTTCAGAGGCCCAAAGAACATAGTGAGGTAAGCAGCTTTGCTTACCTGAAGTGTGGCATGCCTGTGGGAAGCTGAGAGACCCACAGGTAATGAACACCAGGTAATGAGCTGCCATTCAGGACAACACTAGGAGGCAGATGTGCAGTCCTTTCTGGGCCTCTTGTCTTGATCAGATGTCAGGCTGATCAGCAGCAATCACCATTTGGTTGCCACCCTCCTCTCACTATGTCACCTGTGGGATGGAATGGCATTCTCACAGCGGCATCTGGCATTTCCTCCCTGCTTCTCTTTTCCCCACTTTGCACCCCAGACCCCCAGGGACCCTCTGGGCCAGCCTCATCCCCCGCAGGGGTGTGCAACCACCAGGGCCACCTGCAGAGCCCCATTCCCACTCTGCTGCCTCCTTGGCCTTTTCCCACATCTGGGCCAGCCTGCCGTTGCCAGGTGTTGGAAACATGCAGACAGCATAGCACACCTGTCATTGAGCAATTTGATGCAGGAGCCCATGCTGAGCACGGCTCCCCACCCCGGCCCTTTTCCCACCGAGCTGTGGCTCCATTTCGCCTCCATCTGCTGGCATACCCACTGTGAGCGACTGCTCAGGCACTGGATGCTCCTTGAATGTTGCCCACAGGCCTGATTTCCACGCCTCCCCATTCCTCCTACCCCTAAGGCTGCCTCAGCTGTCTGAACACAATTTTTCTTACTCTAATGGCTTCCTGTGCTTTACTTGATACTGTAAGCAGAAGTACACCGTTTTGATTGTCTTTCTTCTAGAATTAATAAAAATAAGTTGGAAATACTCCTAGATTTTGTCATTTAAAACTTGAGGCAAGTGCAAAAAGTAGAGAAGCTTTCTGTGCAGCTTTTCAGTTAATTTGAGGTCTCCTTCCTCTTCACTCACTTTCAGCATATCTGTTGATTTTCCTTTGCTCTCATCTTTTAAGCTTCATCCCTTGTCTATCGATCTGCAAAAATAGCCTGTAAACCCAACGCAAATTTACTATCCTTTGTATTTTTCCTCTTCTGGAAAAGCTGAGGCTCGTGTGATCTTCTCCTGTCATCTAGACTTTGATTCCCATCTTGACTCTGGCTAAGAGCAGAACAAATGTAATTTATTGCCTGCTAGTATGATCTGCTAGCAAAGGTCACATTTAGAGCTAAGCATGATGCTTCTCTCCCTCCGTTGAATACACATCTTTGTGTCAAGGCCTGGTGACTTCCAGGGGCACCTGGAAGCTACTGCCAAGGACAAAAGTCTCACTCTTGCTGGTTTTGACACTCATTGGTTGGTAGGATTTTGATCTACGTCGACAGTGATCTACAGGAACTGGATCCTTGACACCAGGTGCCTTCAAGCAACATTTCTAAGCAGAGTGGGCAATGAAGTCCAGATACTAATGAGTTGTGGTTTGTTTTAACTCTGTCTAACATACGGTACACTATCCCAAAACATGTTATTTTTGAGTGCTTCAGGCATTTAAAACTTAGGTTTATTCTTGTCAACACTTTTCTTTCCTCTCTTCAGAAATCTGCATGTCCAGCTACTAATTTCTTTCTCAGCTTGTTGAAAAGGTACCAGTCAGACAAGACTTGTTGCTTGACCCAGAGATGGTGCAAGCGTCACCGTTAGGCCGGACGTGGCATACACACGTGATCAGGGTCCAAGAAGAAAAAGGTTTGTTTGTTTTATTCTGCATGTTCTCCAGCTTATACACTCTTAACAAAGCGTGATCTCAAGTCACTAACTACATCACAATAACTTCTTCTATCCATTGGTGCAAAGCAATTAACTTCAATATAACTGGCAAAAGTTTTACAGAAATTTATAAGGCACGTATGCACATCTACTTCGGCACCTAGTCTAGCATACGCAAATTTTCCTGTATCTCTTCTAATGGGTTTCCATGCTGACGGCCTTGTCTTCTTCCTTGCTATGGATACACTCAAAAACCATCAACTGCTATTTCTTCCATGAACTCGGCTTTGCTTGCAGGCCAGCTGTCAAGCCCCTCCATAGGTCAGCATGCACCCGCGTGCTCAAGGAGCAACTGCAGCCTACAATAGTCCTGGAAATTTATTATCTTTGCTTCGTTTGCCATCTAAATGTCACTGAAGAAGTTAGGCTTTTCCAAACCAGCTCGGATGCCACCTAGAAGAAGCAGACTTGCTTTCAGTCAAAGCTTTTGGGACCAAGAGTCATGTTTGCTTGCATTGCTTGGATGCCGCTTGGATTGGCGCATTTTCTGAGTTTGCCTGGCATGCCTTGAGCCCTGCCTTTGTGAGTGAGGAGAATTTCCCAGGCTTTTCTTTTGCATCAGCTGTACAGAAGGTTGTCTTGCTGGGCACAAGAAAGCCACAGAGCAGCTGCCATTGTGAGGTCAAGCCAGAGGTGCCACGTCACAGTGCTGTCAGCACAGCGTTGTCCCGGTGAGCGCCAGGCCTGGTTGTCCAGAGCAGCTCTTCCGCTGGCTCCCTGCAGGAGGATCCTTGTGCTCAAGGAGCTCTCAGCAGACGGCCTGCACCCCGAGAGGAGTCTTGGCTTTCCCTTGGGTGGCACTCAGCGTGCAAACGCGCACAGCGCTGCCAAAATGATCGGGCAAGTCTGTGCCGCCGTTTGCACCGTCTTTTCTGTTGTCTATTCTGGCTACTACCTGACCCAGCTGACTCGTAAGTAAAGGTTTCTCCTGGGGCTGGCATCGCCCGACTTTTGCTTGGCTCTGCTCTTTATGCCGCACCAGTGGCCCAGTTTCTTTGGGAACAAAATGGCCATGAAGGTGCCACCGCTTTGGTCAATGTCCTGCCAGCAGCATCAGCTACAAAGGGGGCATCTGTACTGGGTGGCGCGTGCAGAGTATTTGCCATGCAACCTGCAGCGGTTGCCTTCCCTCCCCGGGAGGGTGCGCGGCAGCGGAGTCTGTCATTTCCTCAGCTTGCTGCTTCAAGCAAGACAAGCTGCAAATTGCAGACTCTGAGGGCAGATCCTCAGAAGTACTTCTACCAACTCAGTGGTTCTCTCCAGGAGTGAAGGAAAGCACCTTTTGCTCCATATTCTGCCCCTCAGAGGCCTTGGCTGCATGACTTGAGCCTTTGATGCTGTGCCAAGACTGCAATTGCCTTGGCGATGCAGCACAAACTCCAGTGCAGGGAGGGTTTGCTGCTGAGCCCAGCAGCTGTTCCTGGGCTGCTTCAGCAGGGAGCTGCCACAGGGAAGGGACCCTTTGTGGAAGCTTTGCTGGGCTATCATCTTCAGCCAAGGGATGGGAATTAGGGCATGCAATTTAAAAGAATGTATATGGAAAATGCCGGAAAGGGAAGAGGGAAATGTAGCTTGAGCTGTTAGGCACAAGAGAAGCTCAAAGTTTTGAAGAGCAGCGGGCATTTCCAGCACCGTCTTCCTATTTCTCTCTTGGCAAAAGAGGCCCAACTGTAGACAGAGGCTCCTCTAGCGTCCATCTTGTTCTCTTGCTTGCTGTGGGAAAGAGCTGTTGCTCCTGGAGGCATATTGGGAAAGGGAAATGCTCTGTGTTGGGACTGCCTTGTGCTGTGGGAGTGGCCAGCACAGGCACTTTTCTAAGGGCCTCTGGTTCCTTTTGTCTTACTGGCTGCAGGTCACCTGGCACGCGGATGGAGACAAGCCTGTCCTTTGGTGAGTGGCAAAGGAAGCTGTGACGTTGCTGGCGTGTGACAATTGTGCAGCAATTCTACCAGCTTGGCCTGTTGCAGCCGAGTGTGGAGTGCCGGCGTGGGAGGCTGAAGGAAAGGCCAGCTGCCCGGTAGCATCAGCAGTAGCAAAGGGAGCACTGGCTGTTTACTGATTTTCCAGTGAAAAGCCTTTCAAGAGATGAAAGGCAAATGGGACAGCTCCAAGGCATCTTGCTGCTTCTAGGCAGCAGGGAAGCTCAAATGCACAGCAAGATGGAGTAGCAGCTCGTTCAGCCAGCTTCCTCGGGTTTGCGTGACTCAGAGGCCCACTTGTATCAAAGTCTATGATTTGCCCTTCTTCTGGGTCCTTTCCCAGCTCAATAGAAAGCAGCTCCTAAGGCACTGGCTTTTGCCCATCTCTCTCACTTCTGTCTGCCTGCAGGGCACAACAGCAGGGTCAGCAGCTCCTCTGGC
Source organism: Melospiza georgiana (assembly GCF_028018845.1). Classification (NCBI taxonomy): domain Eukaryota; kingdom Metazoa; phylum Chordata; class Aves; order Passeriformes; family Passerellidae; genus Melospiza; species Melospiza georgiana. The sequence continues at coordinate 62,294,266 of NC_080465.1, read as the reverse complement.
TGCCTCTGTCATCGAGGAAGAGGCTGAAGAGGAGCAAAGGAAGATGAAGCCTTCAGCCGCTGTCCCTTCACAGCCGGAACTTGCAGAGCCAGTAAGTGACAGCTGAGCTTGGCACTGCCTTTGCTGCAGGGCCAGGCTACCCGTTTTGGAGCAGCCCTTGTTGCTCGTGGCTGAAGATGCTGGCGGCCGTGTGCCTGCTGTGACGTAGTGCGGCTTCAGGCAAGCCGGGGAGCCCTGGCCAATGGGTTCTGAAGTTTGACATTTAAGCTGGGATGCTGAGAGGGCGCCCGAGTGTCTCTTGGCATCAGACAGGAGGCAGCATTCAGTGACTCTCAGTGCAGGAGTCAGCCCCTTGTGCCCGTTGTCAGCGCAGGCTGCCTATGGTCAGCGGACAGCGCGGCCCAAATTCGCAGTTGACAGCCTTGCAGGGTACCTGGGAGACACTGGCCCCTGGAAGGGACCCGCTCTCTCCGTGGACTAATTAGCTTCAGGCTGTGCTTCACTTCCAGCCGGTCAGAGCAGAGTTTGGAGAGGAGAATCCTCGGAAGCCCTGCAGTGTAAAAGGGCGGGTGGGTCCGGGCAGGGCTGGAAAGCGGCTCCCAAGGGCCGCTCCCTAAAGGCTGCCATAGAGAAGGGAAATCAAGTGAAACAGATCAGAGAAGGGACACGCTGCGGGCTTCTGAGCAGACTGTTGCGCGCCAACTCCGGGCTGATTTCATTCCGGCCCAGGAAAAGACAGGAGGAGGAAAGCAGCAAGGCTCTGGGGCCCTGCTCTGATCTCTTTGTGGATCTTGGCAGCCCCATCGATACCTTGTTGCCAGTGTCTTGCAGAAAAGCTGAACAGGTAGAGCATGGAGTTGGTCGGGAGGGGCTGGATCCAAGTAGCCTTTGGGCTTCTCCCGAAGGTGCCTTTGAGAAGGGGACATGGGAACTGCCGCAGCTGGAGAGGCTAGGCCGTGGCTGGCAGCACCTTCCCAAGGCCTTGCTTTTGCTGTGCGCTTAGGGGGGGCATGTGTGCCAGCCACCCTTCTGACGGGCAATCCTTTCTTGTCCCAGCTCAAGACAGGCTCTGCCATTCAACCTGGTGCCGCCGGACCAGCATGGCCTGCAGCAGCCAGCTCAAGCCCCGCTGCCGGCACTTCCTGCAGCAGCGCAGCCCAGCAGCCCGAGATGAGGGAGGAGCAGGGCCTGAAGACACTGAGTAAGTCCGTCCGGTGCATTTCTTGTCTGCCAGAGCAGGGTGTTGTGCGAGTGTCTGGGTGTAGGCTGCGCCAGATGCTGCCCTTCGGTCTCAGAGGCACTTAGGCCTCTCTGCAGAAGGTGTTGTTGTGCTCTGAGGCAGCGCGGCAGCGCTCAGGGAGTCCCTGCTGCCTGTGAGGGCGGCTGGGCCTGGCTTGGCCCTGCCTGGGCTGCCTTCTGGGCCAAAGACAAAAGCAGAGATTGTTTCTGCTTGAGCAGAAGGCTGGCACCTAGCAAGTGACTATTGCCCAGGGAGCTGTCTGGCCCCAGCTGTTTTCTGGCTCTGGTTCTTACTCCTCCTCCGGCCCAGACACTTTGTGCCCCTGGCAGTGGACCTGCCAGTGATGGTGGGTGTGACTGCGAAGGCTGCAAAGGCCCTTGGTTACCTCTTAGGGCACCCTTCTTAAGGGCTCTTCATTTTGGCTTATTGTGTGCGATACTGCTCTTGAAAGAAATCAAGGCCTTCTTGGAAAGGCCACCTGATGAAAGGTGGAGAAGATGGCCCTCCCACTTGCTGGTCTCAGCAGCTGGAAGCCGAGGGACCGCAAAGGGCCCAGAGCTGTGGGCAGTGGGGCTGCCTTTGGGACGCTCTGGGCAGCGGCGTCTCTGTGTGCGAGTGAGCGCCCTGCACTGCTTTTGTCTTTCAGGGAGCATCGTGAGTCCGGGCCAGCCAACGGGCAAATACACGGCATTTGAGGAACTCGGGCGAGGGTAAGCGTGACGTCAGCTCATTTTACAAAAATGTGGGCCAGGTCTTTGGCTGGTGCAATATCAAGCGTGAAGTCAGGCAAGCTCCAAACATGGTCAGGCTCTGGCTTGACCTCGTGTCGCCTGCCTGGACTGCTCGGTCAGAGCAATGCAAAGGCCTCATCAAAGACAAGTTGATGCTGGCAGTGTCTTGCTAGCAGCAGTGAGGAGCAGGAGCTGGGAAAACCCCTGGCCCTGCAGCTTTGTGGCCTGAAAGAGCACCTTGCCGTCCAAGAAAGGTCAGATTGTCAAGGACAGTCTTCTGACTCAAATTGTTCTCCCTTTTTTGACACACACATGCATGCACAGCCGCACAAGGAGAGAGTTCCCCTTAGGTTCTGAAATGACCTGGCAGGGTGTGCGCCTTCCAGCGGCCCTTGGTCTTCATGCTGCACCTTAGTGTTCCCTTGGACAGCCTGCCCCACATGGCAGAGGGCTCACGGGCTGACGTGCTGTTGGCCGAAGAGATGCTGCAGCCAGGCATTTTTTCTAAGGAAGGCGTCCAGGCAGCCGGGGGAGATCTGCTGCCTGGGCTTGCTTTCACTGCCAAAGGGATAAAGGTGTCTTTCTGCTGCTTTTGTCTTTCTAGAGGGTTTGGAGCTGTTTATAAAGCCCTTGACACCAGCAGCGGACAACAGGTAAAGTGCCAACAGCCCCATGCCCTTTTGCAGCTCTGGAGCGCTTTGCCCGCTGCTGTGAGCTGTGCTTGGAGGTTTGGGTGGCAGCTCCATGTCTGCAGCAGAGGCTGTTCCTCTGAAATGCAGTCTAGGCTCAGGGGGCAGAATGCATTTGGGATGGCTTTTGGTGCTTCTGCTAAGCTCTGCTGTCTAGTGACAAGGCCCTTTGGCCCAGCGTGCTGCCTCATTGCAGCAGCACTCGCTCCGTGCTCCTTGTGATCTCGAGCAGGGTGCGTCTTCTCAAGGTACCGGTGGCCAATGTCATTGCAGGTGGCAATCAAGATCATGTCACTCGAGGAGGAGATGTCCGAGGAGCTGGCTGCCAATGAAATCCTGGCCATGAGGGACAACAGGAGTCCCAATATCGTTAGCTACTTAGACAGGTTGGCATATTCTGGTGTCAATGTAGCTTTAGCTGGTGCAAGCGCAAAGAGACGATGCCCTTTGGTCGCTGGCAGAGAACAGAGCTGGGGATGATTTCTCTGCTGGTCTCCAGAGCGTGGGAGGAGGTGGAGCTGGTGTTCAATAGTCTCTTGTGGCACACGTAGCTTGGAGAGCAGCTGCAAAAACCTGTCTCAGGCCCTGGGGTGACTGAGGCTGTGCCCATTCTGCTTCTCCATGCCGTGGTTTTCTTCTTTCAGCTACCTGGTGGATGGGGAGCTCTGGCTGGCCATGGAGTTCATGGACGGCGGCACCTTGTTTGATGTGCTGAGGGCAGTGTACCTGGAGGAAGGACAGATAGGCGCTGTCTGTCGGGAGGTGAGGGATCCCACTTGTGCTTGCCCAAGACTGCCCGGATGCTGCTTGTCAGCTGGAGCTTAAGGAGAGCCGAGATTTCTTGCTCTCACCTTTCTTTTGCTGCTGCTGCTGCTGCTGCTGCTGCTGCTGCTGCTGCTGCTGTCACGCCACACAGGAGAAGAAAGAGCATGGGAAGTGTACTGCCTGCCGGTGCCCTCGCACTCCTCAGGCTCTGTTCTTGCACTCTTCCATCCTGTCTGTCCTCTGGCCTTGGTGCTTGCTCACTGGCTCAATTTCTCTTTCTTCCTCTTCTCAGCTTTGCCTGGGAATGTTTGCCTGGAGCCTGTCTGTCTGTCCTACATTGCTTGCCACTGGAAGGCAGCATGCGGGTGGCAGAATTTCAAGCTAAGGGCAAAGAGCTGTCCTCAGCTTCAAAGGATAGCATTGCAGCCTGGATGGCAATGCATTCTGGAACAGCTCGAAGGTGCTGCTGTCACCAGCAGCTTCCTCTTCTGCTGCCACTAGGCTTCCCCAAAATTCTTTGCCGTGCCACCTCCCAGCCAAAGGTGGCGCACTTCCTACCCAAGGCCGGTGGAACTTTTGGGAGCCCAGATGCCTTTGCTTGGAAATCTAGAAAAAACTTCCAAGAGTGTTGAAGCAGCAAGCTCTTCATGGTGACAGCAGCGTGATGTTTCGCCCTGGCTCACAATTCCCTGAGAAAGCCGCCAATCCCGTTGAGCTCTTTCCTTGCGGGTGGGATGAAATCAGATCCTGCACGTTAACTTTCCCTCCCTCCTTTTTCTCTCTCAGTGCCTGCAAGGACTGCATTTCCTTCATTCCCGCCAAGTCATCCACAGAGACATCAAAAGTTGCAACGTCCTGGTGGGCACGGACGGATCCGTCAAGTTGGGTGGGTATCCCTGCTGGGCTGCAGCATGTCCAGCATATGCCGTGCGCTTGCATTTTGGTGACGGCCACTGGGGCAGAAGCGCGGCTTGGCCAGTGCGTGAATGGTCAGGGTGTTTTTGAAGCGGCCGATGCCTCATTTGCCTGGCTCCAGGCACGTGGAAGGAGAGCTCAGCTGCTTTTTCAGTTAGATTCAGCATGGCCTGGTCAGGGCAATGGTTTTGGCCGCTTTGCCAGTGGTAGCTGGCTTTGACAGGCTTTGTTTTTGTCCTCAGGTGACTTTGGCCTCTGTGCTCAGCTCAGCCCTGAGCACAGCAAGCGCAGCTCCAGCGTCGGCACTCCCAGCTGGATGGCACCGGAGGTGGTGAGAGGAGAAGCCTACGGCCCCAAAGTGGACATCTGGTCCCTGGGGATCATGGGGCTGGAAATGGTGGAAGGGGAAGCTCCTTACCAGCGGGAAGCCCGTCTCCGGGTAAGGTGCAGCTTAGCAAGAGGGCTCTGTGTGGAGAGAGCTGTGTGTGGCTAGCAAAGGAGCAGGTGGAGTGTCCTCTTGCATCCATGTGCTGTAGGTTTTTGAACTGCTAGAAAGGAACGGGCCCCCAAAACTGCAGAACCCCAGGCACCACTCGGCTCTCCTGCGCGACTTCCTCCGCTGCTGCCTGCAGGCAGATGAGGACAGGCGCTGGTCTGCCCAGGAGCTCCTACAGGTAAGAAAAAGCAAAGGGGCAAAAAGCCCTGGCAGCTGAGGACACCTGCATGAAGGCATGAGGAGGAGGAGGAGTGTGGGCCACGTGGCACAGAAAGCTGCCAGGACAGGAAGGCGCAGGGGGACATGCTGCCCTCAGTGCTCTTTGTGTGTCTTGCTGGTAGCCAGGGAATCCTGCTTGAGCCCGCGAGGATGTGATCCTGGAAAGTAAGAGTTCCTTTCTTTGTTCTTTTTCCTCTGGGCAGCATCCCTTCGTGACCTCAGGCGATCCTGCCTCCAGCCTGGCTGCTCTGATCATCTCAGCCAAGCGAGTGCAGGAAGACTGGAGAGGAGACACCTGCGCCTGAGGAGGCCTTGATGCCCCACCAGCCAAGAGGAGGGAAAAGGGGATGTGTCATCTTTAGGCAGAGCTTCAGCCATCCCCCGAGTTTGAAGAGGAGCTGTGCCATAGCTAGGAAACATGATAGTGTAGATATTTGCTCAGTTTAGCTGTTAGGTTAGCTGTTAGGTTAACTGTTAGGTTAGGTTAGCATAGGTTGGATTAGGTTAGGTTAGGTTAGGTTAGGTTAGGTTAGGTTAGGTTAGGTTAGATATGTTGTTAGGTTCAATTTAAAGCTCTGTTGTTTTTCTTTCTGCAAAAGATGAAAATGTAAAAAACTTATGAAATATAGGGATCAACTTTTAAGGACTATAGAACGCAGACAGCTTGGATAGTAGAGGATTGTTTAGCTTAGGATTGAGTGTTGAGAATTAGGGAAGCTTTGAAGTAGAAATGAAAGAATTGTCATAATAAGAATTAAGCAGTGAGAGGAAAAGCTGGGCTGCAGCAGAACTGGAGCCTGCAGGCGCTCCAAGCTGTCAGCCTGAGCAGGCCACCTGCAGGACAGAATGATGAAGATGGAGAAGCAGCAAGGGGATACTTTGTTTCAGCCCGAGTGTCAATAAAAGTCAAAAATATCCCGAGTGTTGTAAGACTCCCTTCCTTGCCAGGCTGTAGCTAAGTGGACAGTCCCTTTCAGAGGCCCAAAGAACATAGTGAGGTAAGCAGCTTTGCTTACCTGAAGTGTGGCATGCCTGTGGGAAGCTGAGAGACCCACAGGTAATGAACACCAGGTAATGAGCTGCCATTCAGGACAACACTAGGAGGCAGATGTGCAGTCCTTTCTGGGCCTCTTGTCTTGATCAGATGTCAGGCTGATCAGCAGCAATCACCATTTGGTTGCCACCCTCCTCTCACTATGTCACCTGTGGGATGGAATGGCATTCTCACAGCGGCATCTGGCATTTCCTCCCTGCTTCTCTTTTCCCCACTTTGCACCCCAGACCCCCAGGGACCCTCTGGGCCAGCCTCATCCCCCGCAGGGGTGTGCAACCACCAGGGCCACCTGCAGAGCCCCATTCCCACTCTGCTGCCTCCTTGGCCTTTTCCCACATCTGGGCCAGCCTGCCGTTGCCAGGTGTTGGAAACATGCAGACAGCATAGCACACCTGTCATTGAGCAATTTGATGCAGGAGCCCATGCTGAGCACGGCTCCCCACCCCGGCCCTTTTCCCACCGAGCTGTGGCTCCATTTCGCCTCCATCTGCTGGCATACCCACTGTGAGCGACTGCTCAGGCACTGGATGCTCCTTGAATGTTGCCCACAGGCCTGATTTCCACGCCTCCCCATTCCTCCTACCCCTAAGGCTGCCTCAGCTGTCTGAACACAATTTTTCTTACTCTAATGGCTTCCTGTGCTTTACTTGATACTGTAAGCAGAAGTACACCGTTTTGATTGTCTTTCTTCTAGAATTAATAAAAATAAGTTGGAAATACTCCTAGATTTTGTCATTTAAAACTTGAGGCAAGTGCAAAAAGTAGAGAAGCTTTCTGTGCAGCTTTTCAGTTAATTTGAGGTCTCCTTCCTCTTCACTCACTTTCAGCATATCTGTTGATTTTCCTTTGCTCTCATCTTTTAAGCTTCATCCCTTGTCTATCGATCTGCAAAAATAGCCTGTAAACCCAACGCAAATTTACTATCCTTTGTATTTTTCCTCTTCTGGAAAAGCTGAGGCTCGTGTGATCTTCTCCTGTCATCTAGACTTTGATTCCCATCTTGACTCTGGCTAAGAGCAGAACAAATGTAATTTATTGCCTGCTAGTATGATCTGCTAGCAAAGGTCACATTTAGAGCTAAGCATGATGCTTCTCTCCCTCCGTTGAATACACATCTTTGTGTCAAGGCCTGGTGACTTCCAGGGGCACCTGGAAGCTACTGCCAAGGACAAAAGTCTCACTCTTGCTGGTTTTGACACTCATTGGTTGGTAGGATTTTGATCTACGTCGACAGTGATCTACAGGAACTGGATCCTTGACACCAGGTGCCTTCAAGCAACATTTCTAAGCAGAGTGGGCAATGAAGTCCAGATACTAATGAGTTGTGGTTTGTTTTAACTCTGTCTAACATACGGTACACTATCCCAAAACATGTTATTTTTGAGTGCTTCAGGCATTTAAAACTTAGGTTTATTCTTGTCAACACTTTTCTTTCCTCTCTTCAGAAATCTGCATGTCCAGCTACTAATTTCTTTCTCAGCTTGTTGAAAAGGTACCAGTCAGACAAGACTTGTTGCTTGACCCAGAGATGGTGCAAGCGTCACCGTTAGGCCGGACGTGGCATACACACGTGATCAGGGTCCAAGAAGAAAAAGGTTTGTTTGTTTTATTCTGCATGTTCTCCAGCTTATACACTCTTAACAAAGCGTGATCTCAAGTCACTAACTACATCACAATAACTTCTTCTATCCATTGGTGCAAAGCAATTAACTTCAATATAACTGGCAAAAGTTTTACAGAAATTTATAAGGCACGTATGCACATCTACTTCGGCACCTAGTCTAGCATACGCAAATTTTCCTGTATCTCTTCTAATGGGTTTCCATGCTGACGGCCTTGTCTTCTTCCTTGCTATGGATACACTCAAAAACCATCAACTGCTATTTCTTCCATGAACTCGGCTTTGCTTGCAGGCCAGCTGTCAAGCCCCTCCATAGGTCAGCATGCACCCGCGTGCTCAAGGAGCAACTGCAGCCTACAATAGTCCTGGAAATTTATTATCTTTGCTTCGTTTGCCATCTAAATGTCACTGAAGAAGTTAGGCTTTTCCAAACCAGCTCGGATGCCACCTAGAAGAAGCAGACTTGCTTTCAGTCAAAGCTTTTGGGACCAAGAGTCATGTTTGCTTGCATTGCTTGGATGCCGCTTGGATTGGCGCATTTTCTGAGTTTGCCTGGCATGCCTTGAGCCCTGCCTTTGTGAGTGAGGAGAATTTCCCAGGCTTTTCTTTTGCATCAGCTGTACAGAAGGTTGTCTTGCTGGGCACAAGAAAGCCACAGAGCAGCTGCCATTGTGAGGTCAAGCCAGAGGTGCCACGTCACAGTGCTGTCAGCACAGCGTTGTCCCGGTGAGCGCCAGGCCTGGTTGTCCAGAGCAGCTCTTCCGCTGGCTCCCTGCAGGAGGATCCTTGTGCTCAAGGAGCTCTCAGCAGACGGCCTGCACCCCGAGAGGAGTCTTGGCTTTCCCTTGGGTGGCACTCAGCGTGCAAACGCGCACAGCGCTGCCAAAATGATCGGGCAAGTCTGTGCCGCCGTTTGCACCGTCTTTTCTGTTGTCTATTCTGGCTACTACCTGACCCAGCTGACTCGTAAGTAAAGGTTTCTCCTGGGGCTGGCATCGCCCGACTTTTGCTTGCCTCTGCTCTTTATGCCGCACCAGTGGCCCAGTTTCTTTGGGAACAAAATGGCCATGAAGGTGCCACCGCTTTGGTCAATGTCCTGCCAGCAGCATCAGCTACAAAGGGGGCATCTGTACTGGGTGGCGCGTGCAGAGTATTTGCCATGCAACCTGCAGCGGTTGCCTTCCCTCCCCGGGAGGGTGCGCGGCAGCGGAGTCTGTCATTTCCTCAGCTTGCTGCTTCAAGCAAGACAAGCTGCAAATTGCAGACTCTGAGGGCAGATCCTCAGAAGTACTTCTACCAACTCAGTGGTTCTCTCCAGGAGTGAAGGAAAGCACCTTTTGCTCCATATTCTGCCCCTCAGAGGCCTTGGCTGCATGACTTGAGCCTTTGATGCTGTGCCAAGACTGCAATTGCCTTGGCGATGCAGCACAAACTCCAGTGCAGGGAGGGTTTGCTGCTGAGCCCAGCAGCTGTTCCTGGGCTGCTTCAGCAGGGAGCTGCCACAGGGAAGGGACCCTTTGTGGAAGCTTTGCTGGGCTATCATCTTCAGCCAAGGGATGGGAATTAGGGCATGCAATTTAAAAGAATGTATATGGAAAATGCCGGAAAGGGAAGAGGGAAATGTAGCTTGAGCTGTTAGGCACAAGAGAAGCTCAAAGTTTTGAAGAGCAGCGGGCATTTCCAGCACCGTCTTCCTATTTCTCTCTTGGCAAAAGAGGCCCAACTGTAGACAGAGGCTCCTCTAGCGTCCATCTTGTTCTCTTGCTTGCTGTGGGAAAGAGCTGTTGCTCCTGGAGGCATATTGGGAAAGGGAAATGCTCTGTGTTGGGACTGCCTTGTGCTGTGGGAGTGGCCAGCACAGGCACTTTTCTAAGGGCCTCTGGTTCCTTTTGTCTTACTGGCTGCAGGTCACCTGGCACGCGGATGGAGACAAGCCTGTCCTTTGGTGAGTGGCAAAGGAAGCTGTGACGTTGCTGGCGTGTGACAATTGTGCAGCAATTCTACCAGCTTGGCCTGTTGCAGCCGAGTGTGGAGTGCCGGCGTGGGAGGCTGAAGGAAAGGCCAGCTGCCCGGTAGCATCAGCAGTAGCAAAGGGAGCACTGGCTGTTTACTGATTTTCCAGTGAAAAGCCTTTCAAGAGATGAAAGGCAAATGGGACAGCTCCAAGGCATCTTGCTGCTTCTAGGCAGCAGGGAAGCTCAAATGCACAGCAAGATGGAGTAGCAGCTCGTTCAGCCAGCTTCCTCGGGTTTGCGTGACTCAGAGGCCCACTTGTATCAAAGTCTATGATTTGCCCTTCTTCTGGGTCCTTTCCCAGCTCAATAGAAAGCAGCTCCTAAGGCACTGGCTTTTGCCCATCTCTCTCACTTCTGTCTGCCTGCAGGGCACAACAGCAGGGTCAGCAGCTCCTCTGGCTGCCTCTGTCATCGAGGAAGAGGCTGAAGAGGAGCAAAGGAAGATGAAGCCTTCAGCCGCTGTCCCTTCACAGCCGGAACTTGCAGAGCCAGTAAGTGACAGCTGAGCTTGGCACTGCCTTTGCTGCAGGGCCAGGCTACCCGTTTTGGAGCAGCCCTTGTTGCTCGTGGCTGAAGATGCTGGCGGCCGTGTGCCTGCTGTGACGTAGTGCGGCTTCAGGCAAGCCGGGGAGCCCTGGCCAATGGGTTCTGAAGTTTGACATTTAAGCTGGGATGCTGAGAGGGCGCCCGAGTGTCTCTTGGCATCAGACAGGAGGCAGCATTCAGTGACTCTCAGTGCAGGAGTCAGCCCCTTGTGCCCGTTGTCAGCGCAGGCTGCCTATGGTCAGCGGACAGCGCGGCCCAAATTCGCAGTTGACAGCCTTGCAGGGTACCTGGGAGACACTGGCCCCTGGAAGGGACCCGCTCTCTCCGTGGACTAATTAGCTTCAGGCTGTGCTTCACTTCCAGCCGGTCAGAGCAGAGTTTGGAGAGGAGAATCCTCGGAAGCCCTGCAGTGTAAAAGGGCGGGTGGGTCCGGGCAGGGCTGGAAAGCGGCTCCCAAGGGCCGCTCCCTAAAGGCTGCCATAGAGAAGGGAAATCAAGTGAAACAGATCAGAGAAGGGACACGCTGCGGGCTTCTGAGCAGACTGTTGCGCGCCAACTCCGGGCTGATTTCATTCCGGCCCAGGAAAAGACAGGAGGAGGAAAGCAGCAAGGCTCTGGGGCCCTGCTCTGATCTCTTTGTGGATCTTGGCAGCCCCATCGATACCTTGTTGCCAGTGTCTTGCAGAAAAGCTGAACAGGTAGAGCATGGAGTTGGTCGGGAGGGGCTGGATCCAAGTAGCCTTTGGGCTTCTCCCGAAGGTGCCTTTGAGAAGGGGACATGGGAACTGCCCCAGCTGGAGAGGCTAGGCCGTGGCTGGCAGCACCTTCCCAAGGCCTTGCTTTTGCTGTGCGCTTAGGGGGGGCATGTGTGCCAGCCACCCTTCTGACGGGCAATCCTTTCTTGTCCCAGCTCAAGACAGGCTCTGCCATTCAACCTGGTGCCGCCGGACCAGCATGGCCTGCAGCAGCCAGCTCAAGCCCCGCTGCCGGCACTTCCTGCAGCAGCGCAGCCCAGCAGCCCGAGATGAGGGAGGAGCAGGGCCTGAAGACACTGAGTAAGTCCGTCCGGTGCATTTCTTGTCTGCCAGAGCAGGGTGTTGTGCGAGTGGCTGGGTGTAGGCTGCGCCAGATGCTGCCCTTCGGTCTCAGAGGCACTTAGGCCTCTCTGCAGAAGGTGTTGTTGTGCTCTGAGGCAGCGCGGCAGCGCTCAGGGAGTCCCTGCTGCCTGTGAGGGCGGCTGGGCCTGGCTTGGCCCTGCCTGGGCTGCCTTCTGGGCCAAAGACAAAAGCAGAGATTGTTTCTGCTTGAGCAGAAGGCTGGCACCTAGCAAGTGACTATTGCCCAGGGAGCTGTCTGGCCCCAGCTGTTTTCTGGCTCTGGTTCTTACTCCTCCTCCGGCCCAGACACTTTGTGCCCCTGGCAGTGGACCTGCCAGTGATGGTGGGTGTGACTGCGAAGGCTGCAAAGGCCCTTGGTTACCTCTTAGGGCACCCTTCTTAAGGGCTCTTCATTTTGGCTTATTGTGTGCGATACTGCTCTTGAAAGAAATCAAGGCCTTCTTGGAAAGGCCACCTGATGAAAGGTGGAGAAGATGGCCCTCCCACTTGCTGGTCTCAGCAGCTGGAAGCCGAGGGACCGCAAAGGGCCCAGAGCTGTGGGCAGTGGGGCTGCCTTTGGGACGCTCTGGGCAGCGGCGTCTCTGTGTGCGAGTGAGCGCCCTGCACTGCTTTTGTCTTTCAGGGAGCATCGTGAGTCCGGGCCAGCCAACGGGCAAATACACGGCATTTGAGGAACTCGGGCGAGGGTAAGCGTGACGTCAGCTCATTTTACAAAAATGTGGGCCAGGTCTTTGGCTGGTGCAATATCAAGCGTGAAGTCAGGCAAGCTCCAAACATGGTCAGGCTCTGGCTTGACCTCGTGTCGCCTGCCTGGACTGCTCGGTCAGAGCAATGCAAAGGCCTCATCAAAGACAAGTTGATGCTGGCAGTGTCTTGCTAGCAGCAGTGAGGAGCAGGAGCTGGGAAAACCCCTGGCCCTGCAGCTTTGTGGCCTGAAAAAGCACCTTGCCGTCCAAGAAAGGTCAGATTGTCAAGGACAGTCTTCTGACTCAAATTGTTCTCCCTTTTTTGACACACACATGCATGCACAGCCGCACAAGGAGAGAGTTCCCCTTAGGTTCTGAAATGACCTGGCAGGGTGTGCGCCTTCCAGCGGCCCTTGGTCTTCATGCTGCACCTTAGTGTTCCCTTGGACAGCCTGCCCCACATGGCAGAGGGCTCACGGGCTGACGTGCTGTTGGCCAAAGAGATGCTGCAGCCAGGCATTTTTTCTAAGGAAGGCGTCCAGGCAGCCGGGGGAGATCTGCTGCCTGGGCTTGCTTTCACTGCCAAAGGGATAAAGGTGTCTTTCTGCTGCTTTTGTCTTTCTAGAGGGTTTGGAGCTGTTTATAAAGCCCTTGACACCAGCAGCGGACAACAGGTAAAGTGCCAACAGCCCCATGCCCTTTTGCAGCTCTGGAGCGCTTTGCCCGCTGCTGTGAGCTGTGCTTGGAGGTTTGGGTGGCAGCTCCATGTCTGCAGCAGAGGCTGTTCCTCTGAAATGCAGTCTAGGCTCAGGGGGCAGAATGCATTTGGGATGGCTTTTGGTGCTTCTGCTAAGCTCTGCTGTCTAGTGACAAGGCCCTTTGGCCCAGCGTGCTGCCTCATTGCAGCAGCACTCGCTCCGTGCTCCTTGTGATCTCGAGCAGGGTGCGTCTTCTCAAGGTACCGGTGGCCAATGTCATTGCAGGTGGCAATCAAGATCATGTCACTCGAGGAGGAGATGTCCGAGGAGCTGGCTGCCAATGAAATCCTGGCCATGAGGGACAACAGGAGTCCCAATATCGTTAGCTACTTAGACAGGTTGGCATATTCTGGTGTCAATGTAGCTTTAGCTGGTGCAAGCGCAAAGAGACGATGCCCTTTGGTCGCTGGCAGAGAACAGAGCTGGGGATGATTTCTCTGCTGGTCTCCAGAGCGTGGGAGGAGGTGGAGCTGGTGTTCAATAGTCTCTTGTGGCACACGTAGCTTGGAGAGCAGCTGCAAAAACCTGTCTCAGGCCCTGGGGTGACTGAGGCTGTGCCCATTCTGCTTCTCCATGCCGTGGTTTTCTTCTTTCAGCTACCTGGTGGATGGGGAGCTCTGGCTGGCCATGGAGTTCATGGACGGCGGCACCTTGTTTGATGTGCTGAGGGCAGTGTACCTGGAGGAAGGACAGATAGGCGCTGTCTGTCGGGAGGTGAGGGATCCCGCTTGTGCTTGCCCAAGACTGCCCGGATGCTGCTTGTCAGCTGGAGCTTAAGGAGAGCCGAGATTTCTTGCTCTCACCTTTCTTTTGCTGCTGCTGCTGCTGCTGCTGCTGCTGCTGCTGCTGCTGCTGCTGCTGTCACGCCACACAGGAGAAGAAAGAGCATGGGAAGTGTACTGCCTGCCGGTGCCCTCGCACTCCTCAGGCTCTGTTCTTGCACTCTTCCATCCTGTCTGTCCTCTGGCCTTGGTGCTTGCTCACTGGCTCAATTTCTCTTTCTTCCTCTTCTCAGCTTTGCCTGGGAATGTTTGCCTGGAGCCTGTCTGTCTGTCCTACATTGCTTGCCACTGGAAGGCAGCATGCGGGTGGCAGAATTTCAAGCTAAGGGCAAAGAGCTGTCCTCAGCTTCAAAGGACAGCATTGCAGCCTGGATGGCGATGCATTCTGGAACAGCTCGAAGGTGCTGCTGTCACCAGCAGCTTCCTCTTCTGCTGCCACCAGGCTTCCCCAAAATTCTTTGCCGTGCCACCTCCCAGCCAAAGGTGGCGCACTTCCTACCCAAGGCCGGTGGAACTTTTGGGAGCCCAGATGCCTTTGCTTGGAAATCTAGAAAAAACTTCCAAGAGTGTTGAAGCAGCAAGCTCTTCATGGTGACAGCAGCGTGATGTTTCGCCCTGGCTCACAATTCCCTGAGAAAGCCGCCAATCCCGTTGAGCTCTTTCCTTGCGGGTGGGATGAAATCAGATCCTGCACGTTAACTTTCCCTCCCTCCTTTTTCTCTCTCAGTGCCTGCAAGGACTGCATTTCCTTCATTCCCGCCAAGTCATCCACAGAGACATCAAAAGTTGCAACGTCCTGGTGGGCACGGACGGATCCGTCAAGTTGGGTGGGTATCCCTGCTGGGCTGCAGCATGTCCAGCATATGCCGTGCGCTTGCATTTTGGTGATGGCCACTGGGGCAGAAGCGCGGCTTGGCCAGTGCGTGAATGGTCAGGGTGTTTTTGAAGCGGCCGATGCCTCATTTGCCTGGCTCCAGGCATGTGGAAGGAGAGCTCAGCTGCTTTTTCAGTTAGATTCAGCATGGCCTGGTCAGGGCAATGGTTTTGGCCGCTTTGCCAGTGGTAGCTGGCTTTGACAGGCTTTGTTTTTGTCCTCAGGTGACTTTGGCCTCTGTGCTCAGCTCAGCCCTGAGCACAGCAAGCGCAGCGCCAGCGTCGGCACTCCCAGCTGGATGGCACCGGAGGTGGTGAGAGGAGAAGCCTACGGCCCCAAAGTGGACATCTGGTCCCTGGGGATCATGGGGCTGGAAATGGTGGAAGGGGAAGCTCCTTACCAGCGGGAAGCCCGTCTCCGGGTAAGGTGCAGCTTAGCAAGAGGGCTCTGTGTGGAGAGAGCTGTGTGTGGCTAGCAAAGGAGCAGGTGGAGTGTCCTCTTGCATCCATGTGCTGTAGGTTTTTGAACTGCTAGAAAGGAACGGGCCCCCAAAACTGCAGAACCCCAGGCACCACTCGGCTCTCCTGCGCGACTTCCTCCGCTGCTGCCTGCAGGCAGATGAGGACAGGCGCTGGTCTGCCCAGGAGCTCCTACAGGTAAGAAAAAGCAAAGGGGCAAAAAGCCCTGGCAGCTGAGGACACCTGCATGAAGGCATGAGGAGGAGGAGGAGTGTGGGCCACGTGGCACAGAAAGCTGCCAGGACAGGAAGGCGCAGGGGGACATGCTGCCCTCAGTGCTCTTTGTGTGTCTTGCTGGTAGCCAGGGAATCCTGCTTGAGCCCGCGAGGATGTGATCCTGGAAAGTAAGAGTTCCTTTCTTTGTTCTTTTTCCTCTGGGCAGCATCCCTTCGTGACCTCAGGCGATCCTGCCTCCAGCCTGGCTGCTCTGATCATCTCAGCCAAGCGAGTGCAGGAAGACTGGAGAGGAGACACCTGCGCCTGAGGAGGCCCTGATGCCCCGCCAGCCAAGAGGAGGGAAAAGGGGATGTGTCATCTTTAGGCAGAGCTTCAGCCATCCCCCGAGTTTGAAGAGGAGCTGTGCCATAGCTAGGAAACATGATAGTGTAGATATTTGCTCAGTTTAGCTGTTAGGTTAACTGTTAGGTTAGATGTTAGGTTAGGTTAGCATAGGTTGGATTAGGTTAGGTTAGGTTAGGTTAGGTTAGGTTAGGTTAGATATGTTGTTAGGTTCAATTTAAAGCTCTGTTGTTTTTCTTTCTGCAAAAGATGAAAATGTAAAAAACTTATGAAATATAGGGATCAACTTTTAAGGACTATAGAACGCAGACAGCTTGGATAGTAGAGGATTGTTTAGCTTAGGATAGAGTGTTGAGAATTAGGGAAGCTTTGAAGTAGAAATGAAAGAATTGTCATAATAAGAATTAAGCAGTGAGAGGAAAAGCTGGGCTGCAGCAGAACTGGAGCCTGCAGGCGCTCCAAGCTGTCAGCCTGAGCGGGCCACCTGCAGCACAGAATGATGAAGGTGGAGAAGCAGCAAGGGGATACTTTGTTTCAGCCCGAGTGTCAATAAAAGTCAAAAATATCCCGAGTGTTGTAAGACTCCCTTCCTTGCCAGGCTGTAGCTAAGTGGACAGTCCCTTTCAGAGGCCCAAAGAACATAGTGAGGTAAGCAGCTTTGCTTACCTGAAGTGTGGCATGCCTGTGGGAAGCTGAGAGACCCACAGGTAATGAACACCAGGTAATGAGCTGCCATTCAGGACAACACTAGGAGGCAGATGTGCAGTCCTTTCTGGGCCTCTTGTCTTGATCAGATGTCAGGCTGATCAGCAGCAATCACCATTTGGTTGCCACCCTCCTCTCACTATGTCACCTGTGGGATGGAATGGCATTCTCACAGCGGCATCTGGCATTTCCTCCCTGCTTCTCTTTTCCCCACTTTGCACCCCAGACCCCCAGGGACCCTCTGGGCCAGCCTCATCCCCCGCAGGGGTGTGCAACCACCAGGGCCACCTGCAGAGCCCCATTCCCACTCTGCTGCCTCCTTGGCCTTTTCCCACATCTGGGCCAGCCTGCCGTTGCCAGGTGTTGGAAACATGCAGACAGCATAGCACACCTGTCATTGAGCAATTTGATGCAGGAGCCCATGCTGAGCACGGCTCCCCACCCCGGCCCTTTTCCCACCGAGCTGTGGCTCCATTTCGCCTCCATCTGCTGGCATACCCACTGTGAGCGACTGCTCAGGCACTGGATGCTCCTTGAATGTTGCCCACAGGCCTGATTTCCACGCCTCCCCATTCCTCCTACCCCTAAGGCTGCCTCAGCCGTCTGAACACAATTTTTCTTACTCTAATGGCTTCCTGTGCTTTACTTGATACTGTAAGCAGAAGTACACCGTTTTGATTGTCTTTCTTCTAGAATTAATAAAAATAAGTTGGAAATACTCCTAGATTTTGTCATTTAAAACTTGAGGCAAGTGCAAAAAGTAGAGAAGCTTTCTGTGCAGCTTTTCAGTTAATTTGAGGTCTCCTTCCTCTTCACTCACTTTCAGCATATCTGTTGATTTTCCTTTGCTCTCATCTTTTAAGCTTCATCCCTTGTCTATCGATCTGCAAAAATAGCCTGTAAACCCAACGCAAATTTACTATCCTTTGTATTTTTCCTCTTCTGGAAAAGCTGAGGCTCGTGTGATCTTCTCCTGTCATCTAGACTTTGATTCCCATCTTGACTCTGGCTAAGAGCAGAACAAATGTAATTTATTGCCTGCTAGTATGATCTGCTAGCAAAGGTCACATTTAGAGCTAAGCATGATGCTTCTCTCCCTCCGTTGAATACACATCTTTGTGTCAAGGCCTGGTGACTTCCAGGGGCACCTGGAAGCTACTGCCAAGGACAAAAGTCTCACTCTTGCTGGTTTTGACACTCATTGGTTGGTAGGATTTTGATCTACGTCGACAGTGATCTACAGGAACTGGATCCTTGACACCAGGTGCCTTCAAGCAACATTTCTAAGCAGAGTGGGCAATGAAGTCCAGATACTAATGAGTTGTGGTTTGTTTTAACTCTGTCTAACATACGGTACACTATCCCAAAACATGTTATTTTTGAGTGCTTCAGGCATTTAAAACTTAGGTTTATTCTTGTCAACACTTTTCTTTCCTCTCTTCAGAAATCTGCATGTCCAGCTACTAATTTCTTTCTCAGCTTGTTGAAAAGGTACCAGTCAGACAAGACTTGTTGCTTGACCCAGAGATGGTGCAAGCGTCACCGTTAGGCCGGACGTGGCATACACACGTGATCAGGGTCCAAGAAGAAAAAGGTTTGTTTGTTTTATTCTGCATGTTCTCCAGCTTATACACTCTTAACAAAGCGTGATCTCAAGTCACTAACTACATCACAATAACTTCTTCTATCCATTGGTGCAAAGCAATTAACTTCAATATAACTGGCAAAAGTTTTACAGAAATTTATAAGGCACGTATGCACATCTACTTCGGCACCTAGTCTAGCATACGCAAATTTTCCTGTATCTCTTCTAATGGGTTTCCATGCTGACGGCCTTGTCTTCTTCCTTGCTATGGATACACTCAAAAACCATCAACTGCTATTTCTTCCATGAACTCGGCTTTGCTTGCAGGCCAGCTGTCAAGCCCCTCCATAGGTCAGCATGCACCCGCGTGCTCAAGGAGCAACTGCAGCCTACAATAGTCCTGGAAATTTATTATCTTTGCTTCGTTTGCCATCTAAATGTCACTGAAGAAGTTAGGCTTTTCCAAACCAGCTCGGATGCCACCTAGAAGAAGCAGACTTGCTTTCAGTCAAAGCTTTTGGGACCAAGAGTCATGTTTGCTTGCATTGCTTGGATGCCGCTTGGATTGGCGCATTTTCTGAGTTTGCCTGGCATGCCTTGAGCCCTGCCTTTGTGAGTGAGGAGAATTTCCCAGGCTTTTCTTTTGCATCAGCTGTACAGAAGGTTGTCTTGCTGGGCACAAGAAAGCCACAGAGCAGCTGCCATTGTGAGGTCAAGCCAGAGGTGCCACGTCACAGTGCTGTCAGCACAGCGTTGTCCCGGTGAGCGCCAGGCCTGGTTGTCCAGAGCAGCTCTTCCGCTGGCTCCCTGCAGGAGGATCCTTGTGCTCAAGGAGCTCTCAGCAGACGGCCTGCACCCCGAGAGGAGTCTTGGCTTTCCCTTGGGTGGCACTCAGCGTGCAAACGCGCACAGCGCTGCCAAAATGATCGGGCAAGTCTGTGCCGCCGTTTGCACCGTCTTTTCTGTTGTCTATTCTGGCTACTACCTGACCCAGCTGACTCGTAAGTAAAGGTTTCTCCTGGGGCTGGCATCGCCCGACTTTTGCTTGGCTCTGCTCTTTATGCCGCACCAGTGGCCCAGTTTCTTTGGGAACAAAATGGCCATGAAGGTGCCACCGCTTTGGTCAATGTCCTGCCAGCAGCATCAGCTACAAAGGGGGCATCTGTACTGGGTGGCGCGTGCAGAGTATTTGCCATGCAACCTGCAGCGGTTGCCTTCCCTCCCCGGGAGGGTGCGCGGCAGCGGAGTCTGTCATTTCCTCAGCTTGCTGCTTCAAGCAAGACAAGCTGCAAATTGCAGACTCTGAGGGCAGATCCTCAGAAGTACTTCTACCAACTCAGTGGTTCTCTCCAGGAGTGAAGGAAAGCACCTTTTGCTCCATATTCTGCCCCTCAGAGGCCTTGGCTGCATGACTTGAGCCTTTGATGCTGTGCCAAGACTGCAATTGCCTTGGCGATGCAGCACAAACTCCAGTGCAGGGAGGGTTTGCTGCTGAGCCCAGCAGCTGTTCCTGGGCTGCTTCAGCAGGGAGCTGCCACAGGGAAGGGACCCTTTGTGGAAGCTTTGCTGGGCTATCATCTTCAGCCAAGGGATGGGAATTAGGGCATGCAATTTAAAAGAATGTATATGGAAAATGCCGGAAAGGGAAGAGGGAAATGTAGCTTGAGCTGTTAGGCACAAGAGAAGCTCAAAGTTTTGAAGAGCAGCGGGCATTTCCAGCACCGTCTTCCTATTTCTCTCTTGGCAAAAGAGGCCCAAATGTAGACAGAGGCTCCTCTAGCGTCCATCTTGTTCTCTTGCTTGCTGTGGGAAAGAGCTGTTGCTCCTGGAGGCATATTGGGAAAGGGAAATGCTCTGTGTTGGGACTGCCTTGTGCTGTGGGAGTGGCCAGCACAGGCACTTTTCTAAGGGCCTCTGGTTCCTTTTGTCTTACTGGCTGCAGGTCACCTGGCACGCGGATGGAGACAAGCCTGTCCTTTGGTGAGTGGCAAAGGAAGCTGTGACGTTGCTGGCGTGTGACAATTGTGCAGCAATTCTACCAGCTTGGCCTGTTGCAGCCGAGTGTGGAGTGCCGGCGTGGGAGGCTGAAGGAAAGGCCAGCTGCCCGGTAGCATCAGCAGTAGCAAAGGGAGCACTGGCTGTTTACTGATTTTCCAGTGAAAAGCCTTTCAAGAGATGAAAGGCAAATGGGACAGCTCCAAGGCATCTTGCTGCTTCTAGGCAGCAGGGAAGCTCAAATGCACAGCAAGATGGAGTAGCAGCTCGTTCAGCCAGCTTCCTCGGGTTTGCGTGACTCAGAGGCCCACTTGTATCAAAGTCTATGATTTGCCCTTCTTCTGGGTCCTTTCCCAGCTCAATAGAAAGCAGCTCCTAAGGCACTGGCTTTTGCCCATCTCTCTCACTTCTGTCTGCCTGCAGGGCACAACAGCAGGGTCAGCAGCTCCTCTGGCTGCCTCTGTCATCGAGGAAGAGGCTGAAGAGGAGCAAAGGAAGATGAAGCCTTCAGCCGCTGTCCCTTCACAGCCGGAACTTGCAGAGCCAGTAAGTGACAGCTGAGCTTGGCACTGCCTTTGCTGCAGGGCTAGGCTACCCGTTTTGGAGCAGCCCTTGTTGCTCGTGGCTGAAGATGCTGGCGGCCGTGTGCCTGCTGTGACATAGTGCGGCTTCAGGCAAGCCGGGGAGCCCTGGCCAATGGGTTCTGAAGTTTGACATTTAAGCTGGGATGCTGAGAGGGTGCCCGAGTGTCTCTTGGCATCAGACAGGAGGCAGCATTCAGTGACTCTCAGTGCAGGAGTCAGCCCCTTGTGCCCGTTGTCAGTGCAGGCTGCCTATGGTCAGCGGACAGCGCGGCCCAAATTCGCAGTTGACAGCCTTGCAGGGTACCTGGGAGACACTGGCCCCTGGAAGGGACCCGCTCTCTCCGTGGACTAATTAGCTTCAGGCTGTGCTTCACTTCCAGCCGGTCAGAGCAGAGTTTGGAGAGGAGAATCCTCGGAAGCCCTGCAGTGTAAAAGGGCGGGTGGGTCCGGGCAGGGCTGGAAAGCGGCTCCCAAGGGCCGCTCCCTAAAGGCTGCCATAGAGAAGGGAAATCAAGTGAAACAGATCAGAGAAGGGACACGCTGCGGGCTTCTGAGCAGACTGTTGCGCGCCAACTCCGGGCTGATTTCATTGCGGCCCAGGAAAAGACAGGAGGAGGAAAGCAGCAAGGCTCTGGGGCCCTGCTCTGATCTCTTTGTGGATCTTGGCAGCCCCATCGATACCTTGTTGCCAGTGTCTTGCAGAAAAGCTGAACAGGTAGAGCATGGAGTTGGTCGGGAGGGGCTGGATCCAAGTAGCCTTTGGGCTTCTCCCGAAGGTGCCTTTGAGAAGGGGACATGGGAACTGCCCCAGCTGGAGAGGCTAGGCCGTGGCTGGCAGCACCTTCCCAAGGCCTTGCTTTTGCTGTGCGCTTAGGGGGGGCATGTGTGCCAGCCACCCTTCTGACGGGCAATCCTTTCTTGTCCCAGCTCAAGACAGGCTCTGCCATTCAACCTGGTGCCGCCGGACCAGCATGGCCTGCAGCAGCCAGCTCAAGCCCCGCTGCCGGCACTTCCTGCAGCAGCGCAGCCCAGCAGCCCGAGATGAGGGAGGAGCAGGGCCTGAAGACACTGAGTAAGTCCGTCCGGTGCATTTCTTGTCTGCCAGAGCAGGGCTTTGTGCGAGTGTCTGGGTGTAGGCTGCGCCAGATGCTGCCCTTCGGTCTCAGAGGCACTTAGGCCTCTCTGCAGAAGGTGTTGTTGTGCTCTGAGGCAGCGCGGCAGCGCTCAGGGAGTCCCTGCTGCCTGTGAGGGCGGCTGGGCCTGGCTTGGCCCTGCCTGGGCTGCCTTCTGGGCCAAAGACAAAAGCAGAGATTGTTTCTGCTTGAGCAGAAGGCTGGCACCTAGCAAGTGACTATTGCCCAGGGAGCTGTCTGGCCCCAGCTGTTTTCTGGCTCTGGTTCTTACTCCTCCTCCGGCCCAGACACTTTGTGCCCCTGGCAGTGGACCTGCCAGTGATGGTGGGTGTGACTGCGGAGGCTGCAAAGGCCCTTGGTTACCTCTTAGGGCACCCTTCTTAAGGGCTCTTCATTTTGGCTTATCGTGTGCGATACTGCTCTTGAAAGAAATCAAGGCCTTCTTGGAAAGGCCACCTGATGAAAGGTGGAGAAGATGGCCCTCCCACTTGCTGGTCTCAGCAGCTGGAAGCCGAGGGACCGCAAAGGGCCCAGAGCTGTGGGCAGTGGGGCTGCCTTTGGGACGCTCTGGGCAGCGGCGTCTCTGTGTGCGAGTGAGCGCCCTGCACTGCTTTTGTCTTTCAGGGAGCATCGTGAGTCCGGGCCAGCCAACGGGCAAATACACGGCATTTGAGGAACTCGGGCGAGGGTAAGCGTGACGTCAGCTCATTTTACAAAAATGTGGGCCAGGTCTTTGGCTGGTGCAATATCAAGCGTGAAGTCAGGCAAGCTCCAAACATGGTCAGGCTCTGGCTTGACCTCGTGTCGCCTGCCTGGACTGCTCGGTCAGAGCAATGCAAAGGCCTCATCAAAGACAAGTTGATGCTGGCAGTGTCTTGCTAGCAGCAGTGAGGAGCAGGAGCTGGGAAAACCCCTGGCCCTGCAGCTTTGTGGCCTGAAAAAGCACCTTGCCGTCCAAGAAAGGTCAGATTGTCAAGGACAGTCTTCTGACTCAAATTGTTCTCCCTTTTTTGACACACACATGCATGCACAGCCGCACAAGGAGAGAGTTCCCCTTAGGTTCTGAAATGACCTGGCAGGGTGTGCGCCTTCCAGCGGCCCTTGGTCTTCATGCTGCACCTTAGTGTTCCCTTGGACAGCCTGCCCCGCATGGCAGAGGGCTCACGGGCTGACGTGCTGTTGGCCGAAGAGATGCTGCAGCCAGGCATTTTTTCTAAGGAAGGCGTCCAGGCAGCCGGGGGAGATCTGCTGCCTGGGCTTGCTTTCACTGCCAAAGGGATAAAGGTGTCTTTCTGCTGCTTTTGTCTTTCTAGAGGGTTTGGAGCTGTTTATAAAGCCCTTGACACCAGCAGCGGACAACAGGTAAAGTGCCAACAGCCCCATGCCCTTTTGCAGCTCTGGAGCGCTTTGCCCGCTGCTGTGAGCTGTGCTTGGAGGTTTGGGTGGCAGCTCCATGTCTGCAGCAGAGGCTGTTCCTCTGAAATGCAGTCTAGGCTCAGGGGGCAGAATGCATTTGGGATGGCTTTTGGTGCTTCTGCTAAGCTCTGCTGTCTAGTGACAAGGCCCTTTGGCCCAGCGTGCTGCCTCATTGCAGCAGCACTCGCTCCGTGCTCCTTGTGATCTCGAGCAGGGTGCGTCTTCTCAAGGTACCGGTGGCCAATGTCATTGCAGGTGGCAATCAAGATCATGTCACTCGAGGAGGAGATGTCCGAGGAGCTGGCTGCCAATGAAATCCTGGCCATGAGGGACAACAGGAGTCCCAATATCGTTAGCTACTTAGACAGGTTGGCATATTCTGGTGTCAATGTAGCTTTAGCTGGTGCAAGCGCAAAGAGACGATGCCCTTTGGTCGCTGGCAGAGAACAGAGCTGGGGATGATTTCTCTGCTGGTCTCCAGAGCGTGGGAGGAGGTGGAGCTGGTGTTCAATAGTCTCTTGTGGCACACGTAGCTTGGAGAGCAGCTGCAAAAACCTGTCTCAGGCCCTGGGGTGACTGAGGCTGTGCCCATTCTGCTTCTCCATGCCGTGGTTTTCTTCTTTCAGCTACCTGGTGGATGGGGAGCTCTGGCTGGCCATGGAGTTCATGGACGGCGGCACCTTGTTTGATGTGCTGAGGGCAGTGTACCTGGAGGAAGGACAGATAGGCGCTGTCTGTCGGGAGGTGAGGGATCCCACTTGTGCTTGCCCAAGACTGCCCGGATGCTGCTTGTCAGCTGGAGCTTAAGGAGAGCCGAGATTTCTTGCTCTCACCTTTCTTTTGCTGCTGCTGCTGCTGCTGCTGCTGCTGCTGCTGCTGCTGCTGCTGCTGCTGCTGCTGTCACGCCACACAGGAGAAGAAAGAGCATGGGAAGTGTACTGCCTGCCGGTGCCCTCGCACTCCTCAGGCTCTGTTCTTGCACTCTTCCATCCTGTCTGTCCTCTGGCCTTGGTGCTTGCTCACTGGCTCAATTTCTCTTTCTTCCTCTTCTCAGCTTTGCCTGGGAATGTTTGCCTGGAGCCTGTCTGTCTGTCCTACATTGCTTGCCACTGGAAGGCAGCATGCGGGTGGCAGAATTTCAAGCTAAGGGCAAAGAGCTGTCCTCAGCTTCAAAGGATAGCATTGCAGCCTGGATGGCAATGCATTCTGGAACAGCTCGAAGGTGCTGCTGTCACCAGCAGCTTCCTCTTCTGCTGCCACTAGGCTTCCCCAAAATTCTTTGCCGTGCCACCTCCCAGCCAAAGGTGGCGCACTTCCTACCCAAGGCCGGTGGAACTTTTGGGAGCCCAGATGCCTTTGCTTGGAAATCTAGAAAAAACTTCCAAGAGTGTTGAAGCAGCAAGCTCTTCATGGTGACAGCAGCGTGATGTTTCGCCCTGGCTCACAATTCCCTGAGAAAGCCGCCAATCCCGTTGAGCTCTTTCCTTGCGGGTGGGATGAAATCAGATCCTGCACGTTAACTTTCCCTCCCTCCTTTTTCTCTCTCAGTGCCTGCAAGGACTGCATTTCCTTCATTCCCGCCAAGTCATCCACAGAGACATCAAAAGTTGCAACGTCCTGGTGGGCACGGACGGATCCGTCAAGTTGGGTGGGTATCCCTGCTGGGCTGCAGCATGTCCAGCATATGCCGTGCGCTTGCATTTTGGTGACGGCCACTGGGGCAGAAGCGCGGCTTGGCCAGTGCATGAATGGTCAGGGTGTTTTTGAAGCGGCCGATGCCTCATTTGCCTGGCTCCAGGCACGTGGAAGGAGAGCTCAGCTGCTTTTTCAGTTAGATTCAGCATGGCCTGGTCAGGGCAATGGTTTTGGCCGCTTTGCCAGTGGTAGCTGGCTTTGACAGGCTTTGTTTTTGTCCTCAGGTGACTTTGGCCTCTGTGCTCAGCTCAGCCCTGAGCACAGCAAGCGCAGCTCCAGCGTCGGCACTCCCAGCTGGATGGCACCGGAGGTGGTGAGAGGAGAAGCCTACGGCCCCAAAGTGGACATCTGGTCCCTGGGGATCATGGGGCTGGAAATGGTGGAAGGGGAAGCTCCTTACCAGCGGGAAGCCCGTCTCCGGGTAAGGTGCAGCTTAGCAAGAGGGCTCTGTGTGGAGAGAGCTGTGTGTGGCTAGCAAAGGAGCAGGTGGAGTGTCCTCTTGCATCCATGTGCTGTAGGTTTTTGAACTGCTAGAAAGGAACGGGCCCCCAAAACTGCAGAACCCCAGGCACCACTCGGCTCTCCTGCGCGACTTCCTCCGCTGCTGCCTGCAGGCAGATGAGGACAGGCGCTGGTCTGCCCAGGAGCTCCTACAGGTAAGAAAAAGCAAAGGGGCAAAAAGCCCTGGCAGCTGAGGACACCTGCATGAAGGCATGAGGAGGAGGAGGAGTGTGGGCCACGTGGCACAGAAAGCTGCCAGGACAGGAAGGCGCAGGGGGACATGCTGCCCTCAGTGCTCTTTGTGTGTCTTGCTGGTAGCCAGGGAATCCTGCTTGAGCCCGCGAGGATGTGATCCTGGAAAGTAAGAGTTCCTTTCTTTGTTCTTTTTCCTCTGGGCAGCATCCCTTCGTGACCTCAGGCGATCCTGCCTCCAGCCTGGCTGCTCTGATCATCTCAGCCAAGCGAGTGCAGGAAGACTGGAGAGGAGACACCTGCGCCTGAGGAGGCCTTGATGCCCCACCAGCCAAGAGGAGGGAAAAGGGGATGTGTCATCTTTAGGCAGAGCTTCAGCCATCCCCCGAGTTTGAAGAGGAGCTGTGCCATAGCTAGGAAACATGATAGTGTAGATATTTGCTCAGTTTAGCTGTTAGGTTAACTGTTAGGTTAGATGTTAGGTTAGGTTAGCATAGGTTGGATTAGGTTAGGTTAGGTTAGGTTAGGTTAGGTTAGATATGTTGTTAGGTTCAATTTAAAGCTCTGTTGTTTTTCTTTCTGCAAAAGATGAAAATGTAAAAAACTTATGAAATATAGGGATCAACTTTTAAGGACTATAGAACGCAGACAGCTTGGATAGTAGAGGATTGTTTAGCTTAGGATAGAGTGTTGAGAATTAGGGAAGCTTTGAAGTAGAAATGAAAGAATTGTCATAATAAGAATTAAGCAGTGAGAGGAAAAGCTGGGCTGCAGCAGAACTGGAGCCTGCAGGCGCTCCAAGCTGTCAGCCTGAGCGGGCCACCTGCAGCACAGAATGATGAAGGTGGAGAAGCAGCAAGGGGATACTTTGTTTCAGCCCGAGTGTCAATAAAAGTCAAAAATATCCCGAGTGTTGTAAGACTCCCTTCCTTGCCAGGCTGTAGCTAAGTGGACAGTCCCTTTCAGAGGCCCAAAGAACATAGTGAGGTAAGCAGCTTTGCTTACCTGAAGTGTGGCATGCCTGTGGGAAGCTGAGAGACCCACAGGTAATGAACACCAGGTAATGAGCTGCCATTCAGGACAACACTAGGAGGCAGATGTGCAGTCCTTTCTGGGCCTCTTGTCTTGATCAGATGTCAGGCTGATCAGCAGCAATCACCATTTGGTTGCCACCCTCCTCTCACTATGTCACCTGTGGGATGGAATGGCATTCTCACAGCGGCATCTGGCATTTCCTCCCTGCTTCTCTTTTCCCCACTTTGCACCCCAGACCCCCAGGGACCCTCTGGGCCAGCCTCATCCCCCGCAGGGGTGTGCAACCACCAGGGCCACCTGCAGAGCCCCATTCCCACTCTGCTGCCTCCTTGGCCTTTTCCCACATCTGGGCCAGCCTGCCGTTGCCAGGTGTTGGAAACATGCAGACAGCATAGCACACCTGTCATTGAGCAATTTGATGCAGGAGCCCATGCTGAGCACGGCTCCCCACCCCGGCCCTTTTCCCACCGAGCTGTGGCTCCATTTCGCCTCCATCTGCTGGCATACCCACTGTGAGCGACTGCTCAGGGACTGGATGCTCCTTGAATGTTGCCCACAGGCCTGATTTCCACGCCTCCCCATTCCTCCTACCCCTAAGGCTGCCTCAGCCGTCTGAACACAATTTTTCTTACTCTAATGGCTTCCTGTGCTTTACTTGATACTGTAAGCAGAAGTACACCGTTTTGATTGTCTTTCTTCTAGAATTAATAAAAATAAGTTGGAAATACTCCTAGATTTTGTCATTTAAAACTTGAGGCAAGTGCAAAAAGTAGAGAAGCTTTCTGTGCAGCTTTTCAGTTAATTTGAGGTCTCCTTCCTCTTCACTCACTTTCAGCATATCTGTTGATTTTCCTTTGCTCTCATCTTTTAAGCTTCATCCCTTGTCTATCGATCTGCAAAAATAGCCTGTAAACCCAACGCAAATTTACTATCCTTTGTATTTTTCCTCTTCTGGAAAAGCTGAGGCTCGTGTGATCTTCTCCTGTCATCTAGACTTTGATTCCCATCTTGACTCTGGCTAAGAGCAGAACAAATGTAATTTATTGCCTGCTAGTATGATCTGCTAGCAAAGGTCACATTTAGAGCTAAGCATGATGCTTCTCTCCCTCCGTTGAATACACATCTTTGTGTCAAGGCCTGGTGACTTCCAGGGGCACCTGGAAGCTACTGCCAAGGACAAAAGTCTCACTCTTGCTGGTTTTGACACTCATTGGTTGGTAGGATTTTGATCTACGTCGACAGTGATCTACAGGAACTGGATCCTTGACACCAGGTGCCTTCAAGCAACATTTCTAAGCAGAGTGGGCAATGAAGTCCAGATACTAATGAGTTGTGGTTTGTTTTAACTCTGTCTAACATACGGTACACTATCCCAAAACATGTTATTTTTGAGTGCTTCAGGCATTTAAAACTTAGGTTTATTCTTGTCAACACTTTTCTTTCCTCTCTTCAGAAATCTGCATGTCCAGCTACTAATTTCTTTCTCAGCTTGTTGAAAAGGTACCAGTCAGACAAGACTTGTTGCTTGACCCAGAGATGGTGCAAGCGTCACCGTTAGGCCGGACGTGGCATACACACGTGATCAGGGTCCAAGAAGAAAAAGGTTTGTTTGTTTTATTCTGCATGTTCTCCAGCTTATACACTCTTAACAAAGCGTGATCTCAAGTCACTAACTACATCACAATAACTTCTTCTATCCATTGGTGCAAAGCAATTAACTTCAATATAACTGGCAAAAGTTTTACAGAAATTTAAAAGGCACGTATGCACATCTACTTCGGCACCTAGTCTAGCATACGCAAATTTTCCTGTATCTCTTCTAATGGGTTTCCATGCTGACGGCCTTGTCTTCTTCCTTGCTATGGATACACTCAAAAACCATCAACTGCTATTTCTTCCATGAACTCGGCTTTGCTTGCAGGCCAGCTGTCAAGCCCCTCCATAGGTCAGCATGCACCCGCGTGCTCAAGGAGCAACTGCAGCCTACAATAGTCCTGGAAATTTATTATCTTTGCTTCGTTTGCCATCTAAATGTCACTGAAGAAGTTAGGCTTTTCCAAACCAGCTCGGATGCCACCTAGAAGAAGCAGACTTGCTTTCAGTCAAAGCTTTTGGGACCAAGAGTCATGTTTGCTTGCATTGCTTGGATGCCGCTTGGATTGGCGCATTTTCTGAGTTTGCCTGGCATGCCTTGAGCCCTGCCTTTGTGAGTGAGGAGAATTTCCCAGGCTTTTCTTTTGCATCAGCTGTACAGAAGGTTGTCTTGCTGGGCACAAGAAAGCCACAGAGCAGCTGCCATTGTGAGGTCAAGCCAGAGGTGCCACGTCACAGTGCTGTCAGCACAGCGTTGTCCCGGTGAGCGCCAGGCCTGGTTGTCCAGAGCAGCTCTTCCGCTGGCTCCCTGCAGGAGGATCCTTGTGCTCAAGGAGCTCTCAGCAGACGGCCTGCACCCCGAGAGGAGTCTTGGCTTTCCCTTGGGTGGCACTCAGCGTGCAAACGCGCACAGCGCTGCCAAAATGATCGGGCAAGTCTGTGCCGCCGTTTGCACCGTCTTTTCTGTTGTCTATTCTGGCTACTACCTGACCCAGCTGACTCGTAAGTAAAGGTTTCTCCTGGGGCTGGCATCGCCCGACTTTTGCTTGCCTCTGCTCTTTATGCCGCACCAGTGGCCCAGTTTCTTTGGGAACAAAATGGCCATGAAGGTGCCACCGCTTTGGTCAATGTCCTGCCAGCAGCATCAGCTACAAAGGGGGCATCTGTACTGGGTGGCGCGTGCAGAGTATTTGCCATGCAACCTGCAGCGGTTGCCTTCCCTCCCCGGGAGGGTGCGCGGCAGCGGAGTCTGTCATTTCCTCAGCTTGCTGCTTCAAGCAAGACAAGCTGCAAATTGCAGACTCTGAGGGCAGATCCTCAGAAGTACTTCTACCAACTCAGTGGTTCTCTCCAGGAGTGAAGGAAAGCACCTTTTGCTCCATATTCTGCCCCTCAGAGGCCTTGGCTGCATGACTTGAGCCTTTGATGCTGTGCCAAGACTGCAATTGCCTTGGCGATGCAGCACAAACTCCAGTGCAGGGAGGGTTTGCTGCTGAGCCCAGCAGCTGTTCCTGGGCTGCTTCAGCAGGGAGCTGCCACAGGGAAGGGACCCTTTGTGGAAGCTTTGCTGGGCTATCATCTTCAGCCAAGGGATGGGAATTAGGGCATGCAATTTAAAAGAATGTATATGGAAAATGCCGGAAAGGGAAGAGGGAAATGTAGCTTGAGCTGTTAGGCACAAGAGAAGCTCAAAGTTTTGAAGAGCAGCGGGCATTTCCAGCACCATCTTCCTATTTCTCTCTTGGCAAAAGAGGCCCAAATGTAGACAGAGGCTCCTCTAGCGTCCATCTTGTTCTCTTGCTTGCTGTGGGAAAGAGCTGTTGCTCCTGGAGGCATATTGGGAAAGGGAAATGCTCTGTGTTGGGACTGCCTTGTGCTGTGGGAGTGGCCAGCACAGGCACTTTTCTAAGGGCCTCTGGTTCCTTTTGTCTTACTGGCTGCAGGTCACCTGGCACGCGGATGGAGACAAGCCTGTCCTTTGGTGAGTGGCAAAGGAAGCTGTGACGTTGCTGGCGTGTGACAATTGTGCAGCAATTCTACCAGCTTGGCCTGTTGCAGCCGAGTGTGGAGTGCCGGCGTGGGAGGCTGAAGGAAAGGCCAGCTGCCCGGTAGCATCAGCAGTAGCAAAGGGAGCACTGGCTGTTTACTGATTTTCCAGTGAAAAGCCTTTCAAGAGATGAAAGGCAAATGGGACAGCTCCAAGGCATCTTGCTGCTTCTAGGCAGCAGGGAAGCTCAAATGCACAGCAAGATGGAGTAGCAGCTCGTTCAGCCAGCTTCCTCGGGTTTGCGTGACTCAGAGGCCCACTTGTATCAAAGTCTATGATTTGCCCTTCTTCTGGGTCCTTTCCCAGCTCAATAGAAAGCAGCTCCTAAGGCACTGGCTTTTGCCCATCTCTCTCACTTCTGTCTGCCTGCAGGGCACAACAGCAGGGTCAGCAGCTCCTCTGGCTGCCTCTGTCATCGAGGAAGAGGCTGAAGAGGAGCAAAGGAAGATGAAGCCTTCAGCCGCTGTCCCTTCACAGTCGGAACTTGCAGAGCCAGTAAGTGACAGCTGAGCTTGGCACTGCCTTTGCTGCAGGGCTAGGCTACCCGTTTTGGAGCAGCCCTTGTTGCTCGTGGCTGAAGATGCTGGCGGCCGTGTGCCTGCTGTGACATAGTGCGGCTTCAGGCAAGCCGGGGAGCCCTGGCCAATGGGTTCTGAAGTTTGACATTTAAGCTGGGATGCTGAGAGGGTGCCCGAGTGTCTCTTGGCATCAGACAGGAGGCAGCATTCAGTGACTCTCAGTGCAGGAGTCAGCCCCTTGTGCCCGTTGTCAGTGCAGGCTGCCTATGGTCAGCGGACAGCGCGGCCCAAATTCGCAGTTGACAGCCTTGCAGGGTACCTGGGAGACACTGGCCCCTGGAAGGGACCCGCTCTCTCCGTGGACTAATTAGCTTCAGGCTGTGCTTCACTTCCAGCCGGTCAGAGCAGAGTTTGGAGAGGAGAATCCTCGGAAGCCCTGCAGTGTAAAAGGGCGGGTGGGTCCGGGCAGGGCTGGAAAGCGGCTCCCAAGGGCCGCTCCCTAAAGGCTGCCATAGAGAAGGGAAATCAAGTGAAACAGATCAGAGAAGGGACACGCTGCGGGCTTCTGAGCAGACTGTTGCGCGCCAACTCCGGGCTGATTTCATTGCGGCCCAGGAAAAGACAGGAGGAGGAAAGCAGCAAGGCTCTGGGGCCCTGCTCTGATCTCTTTGTGGATCTTGGCAGCCCCATCGATACCTTGTTGCCAGTGTCTTGCAGAAAAGCTGAACAGGTAGAGCATGGAGTTGGTCGGGAGGGGCTGGATCCAAGTAGCCTTTGGGCTTCTCCCGAAGGTGCCTTTGAGAAGGGGACATGGGAACTGCCCCAGCTGGAGAGGCCTGGCCGTGGCTGGCAGCACCTTCCCAAGGCCTTGCTTTTGCTGTGCGCTTAGGGGGGGCATGTGTGCCAGCCACCCTTCTGACGGGCAATCCTTTCTTGTCCCAGCGCAAGACAGGCTCTGCCATTCAACCTGGTGCCGCCGGACCAGCATGGCCTGCAGCAGCCAGCTCAAGCCCCGCTGCCGGCACTTCCTGCAGCAGCGCAGCCCAGCAGCCCGAGATGAGGGAGGAGCAGGGCCTGAAGACACTGAGTAAGTCCGTCCGGTGCATTTCTTGTCTGCCAGAGCAGGGTGTTGTGCGAGTGTCTGGGTGTAGGCTGCGCCAGATGCTGCCCTTCGGTCTCAGAGGCACTTAGGCCTCTCTGCAGAAGGTGTTGTTGTGCTCTGAGGCAGCGCGGCAGCGCTCAGGGAGTCCCTGCTGCCTGTGAGGGTGGCTGGGCCTGGCTTGGCCCTGCCTGGGCTGCCTTCTGGGCCAAAGACAAAAGCAGAGATTGTTTCTGCTTGAGCAGAAGGCTGGCACCTAGCAAGTGACTATTGCCCAGGGAGCTGTCTGGCCCCAGCTGTTTTCTGGCTCTGGTTCTTACTCCTCCTCCGGCCCAGACACTTTGTGCCCCTGGCAGTGGACCTGCCAGTGATGGTGGGTGTGACTGCGGAGGCTGCAAAGGCCCTTGGTTACCTCTTAGGGCACCCTTCTTAAGGGCTCTTCATTTTGGCTTATCGTGTGCGATACTGCTCTTGAAAGAAATCAAGGCCTTCTTGGAAAGGCCACCTGATGAAAGGTGGAGAAGATGGCCCTCCCACTTGCTGGTCTCAGCAGCTGGAAGCCGAGGGACCGCAAAGGGCCCAGAGCTGTGGGCAGTGGGGCTGCCTTTGGGACGCTCTGGGCAGCGGCGTCTCTGTGTGCGAGTGAGCGCCCTGCACTGCTTTTGTCTTTCAGGGAGCATCGTGAGTCCGGGCCAGCCAACGGGCAAATACACGGCATTTGAGGAACTCGGGCGAGGGTAAGCGTGACGTCAGCTCATTTTACAAAAATGTGGGCCAGGTCTTTGGCTGGTGCAATATCAAGCGTGAAGTCAGGCAAGCTCCAAACATGGTCAGGCTCTGGCTTGACCTCGTGTCGCCTGCCTGGACTGCTCGGTCAGAGCAATGCAAAGGCCTCATCAAAGACAAGTTGATGCTGGCAGTGTCTTGCTAGCAGCAGTGAGGAGCAGGAGCTGGGAAAACCCCTGGCCCTGCAGCTTTGTGGCCTGAAAGAGCACCTTGCCGTCCAAGAAAGGTCAGATTGTCAAGGACAGTCTTCTGACTCAAATTGTTCTCCCTTTTTTGACACACACATGCATGCACAGCCGCACAAGGAGAGAGTTCCCCTTAGGTTCTGAAATGACCTGGCAGGGTGTGCGCCTTCCAGCGGCCCTTGGTCTTCATGCTGCACCTTAGTGTTCCCTTGGACAGCCTGCCCCACATGGCAGAGGGCTCACGGGCTGACGTGCTGTTGGCCAAAGAGATGCTGCAGCCAGGCATTTTTTCTAAGGAAGGCGTCCAGGCAGCCGGGGGAGATCTGCTGCCTGGGCTTGCTTTCACTGCCAAAGGGATAAAGGTGTCTTTCTGCTGCTTTTGTCTTTCTAGAGGGTTTGGAGCTGTTTATAAAGCCCTTGACACCAGCAGCGGACAACAGGTAAAGTGCCAACAGCCCCATGCCCTTTTGCAGCTCTGGAGCGCTTTGCCCGCTGCTGTGAGCTGTGCTTGGAGGTTTGGGTGGCAGCTCCATGTCTGCAGCAGAGGCTGTTCCTCTGAAATGCAGTCTAGGCTCAGGGGGCAGAATGCATTTGGGATGGCTTTTGGTGCTTCTGCTAAGCTCTGCTGTCTAGTGACAAGGCCCTTTGGCCCAGCGTGCTGCCTCATTGCAGCAGCACTCGCTCCGTGCTCCTTGTGATCTCGAGCAGGGTGCGTCTTCTCAAGGTACCGGTGGCCAATGTCATTGCAGGTGGCAATCAAGATCATGTCACTCGAGGAGGAGATGTCCGAGGAGCTGGCTGCCAATGAAATCCTGGCCATGAGGGACAACAGGAGTCCCAATATCGTTAGCTACTTAGACAGGTTGGCATATTCTGGTGTCAATGTAGCTTTAGCTGGTGCAAGCGCAAAGAGACGATGCCCTTTGGTCGCTGGCAGAGAACAGAGCTGGGGATGATTTCTCTGCTGGTCTCCAGAGCGTGGGAGGAGGTGGAGCTGGTGTTCAATAGTCTCTTGTGGCACACGTAGCTTGGAGAGCAGCTGCAAAAACCTGTCTCAGGCCCTGGGGTGACTGAGGCTGTGCCCATTCTGCTTCTCCATGCCGTGGTTTTCTTCTTTCAGCTACCTGGTGGATGGGGAGCTCTGGCTGGCCATGGAGTTCATGGACGGCGGCACCTTGTTTGATGTGCTGAGGGCAGTGTACCTGGAGGAAGGACAGATAGGCGCTGTCTGTCGGGAGGTGAGGGATCCCACTTGTGCTTGCCCAAGACTGCCCGGATGCTGCTTGTCAGCTGGAGCTTAAGGAGAGCCGAGATTTCTTGCTCTCACCTTTCTTTTGCTGCTGCTGCTGCTGCTGCTGCTGCTGCTGCTGCTGCTGCTGCTGCTGCTGTCACGCCACACAGGAGAAGAAAGAGCATGGGAAGTGTACTGCCTGCCGGTGCCCTCGCACTCCTCAGGCTCTGTTCTTGCACTCTTCCATCCTGTCTGTCCTCTGGCCTTGGTGCTTGCTCACTGGCTCAATTTCTCTTTCTTCCTCTTCTCAGCTTTGCCTGGGAATGTTTGCCTGGAGCCTGTCTGTCTGTCCTACATTGATTGCCACTGGAAGGCAGCATGCGGGTGGCAGAATTTCAAGCTAAGGGCAAAGAGCTGTCCTCAGCTTCAAAGGATAGCATTGCAGCCTGGATGGCAATGCATTCTGGAACAGCTCGAAGGCGCTGCTGTCACCAGCAGCTTCCTCTTCTGCTGCCACTAGGCTTCCCCAAAATTCTTTGCCGTGCCACCTCCCAGCCAAAGGTGGCGCACTTCCTACCCAAGGCCGGTGGAACTTTTGGGAGCCCAGATGCCTTTGCTTGGAAATCTAGAAAAAACTTCCAAGAGTGTTGAAGCAGCAAGCTCTTCATGGTGACAGCAGCGTGATGTTTCGCCCTGGCTCACAATTCCCTGAGAAAGCCGCCAATCCCGTTGAGCTCTTTCCTTGCGGGTGGGATGAAATCAGATCCTGCACGTTAACTTTCCCTCCCTCCTTTTTCTCTCTCAGTGCCTGCAAGGACTGCATTTCCTTCATTCCCGCCAAGTCATCCACAGAGACATCAAAAGTTGCAACGTCCTGGTGGGCACGGACGGATCCGTCAAGTTGGGTGGGTATCCCTGCTGGGCTGCAGCATGTCCAGCATATGCCGTGCGCTTGCATTTTGGTGACGGCCACTGGGGCAGAAGCGCGGCTTGGCCAGTGCGTGAATGGTCAGGGTGTTTTTGAAGCGGCCGATGCCTCATTTGCCTGGCTCCAGGCACGTGGAAGGAGAGCTCAGCTGCTTTTTCAGTTAGATTCAGCATGGCCTGGTCAGGGCAATGGTTTTGGCCGCTTTGCCAGTGGTAGCTGGCTTTGACAGGCTTTGTTTTTGTCCTCAGGTGACTTTGGCCTCTGTGCTCAGCTCAGCCCTGAGCACAGCAAGCGCAGCTCCAGCGTCGGCACTCCCAGCTGGATGGCACCGGAGGTGGTGAGAGGAGAAGCCTACGGCCCCAAAGTGGACATCTGGTCCCTGGGGATCATGGGGCTGGAAATGGTGGAAGGGGAAGCTCCTTACCAGCGGGAAGCCCGTCTCCGGGTAAGGTGCAGCTTAGCAAGAGGGCTCTGTGTGGAGAGAGCTGTGTGTGGCTAGCAAAGGAGCAGGTGGAGTGTCCTCTTGCATCCATGTGCTGTAGGTTTTTGAACTGCTAGAAAGGAACGGGCCCCCAAAACTGCAGAACCCCAGGCACCACTCGGCTCTCCTGCGCGACTTCCTCCGCTGCTGCCTGCAGGCAGATGAGGACAGGCGCTGGTCTGCCCAGGAGCTCCTACAGGTAAGAAAAAGCAAAGGGGCAAAAAGCCCTGGCAGCTGAGGACACCTGCATGAAGGCATGAGGAGGAGGAGGAGTGTGGGCCACGTGGCACAGAAAGCTGCCAGGACAGGAAGGTGCAGGGGGACATGCTGCCCTCAGTGCTCTTTGTGTATCTTGCTGGTAGCCAGGGAATCCTGCTTGAGCCCGCGAGGATGTGATCCTGGAAAGTAAGAGTTCCTTTCTTTGTTCTTTTTCCTCTGGGCAGCATCCCTTCGTGACCTCAGGCGATCCTGCCTCCAGCCTGGCTGCTCTGATCATCTCAGCCAAGCGAGTGCAGGAAGACTGGAGAGGAGACACCTGCGCCTGAGGAGGCCCTGATGCCCCGCCAGCCAAGAGGAGGGCAAAGGGGATGTGTCATCTTTAGGCAGAGCTTCAGCCATCCCCCGAGTTTGAAGAGGAGCTGTGCCATAGCTAGGAAACATGATAGTGTAGATATTTGCTCAGTTTAGCTGTTAGGTTAGCTGTTAGGTTAACTGTTAGGTTAGGTTAGCATAGGTTGGATTAGGTTAGGTTAGGTTAGGTTAGGTTAGGTTAGGTTAGGTTAGGTTAGGTTAGGTTAGGTTAGGTTAGATATGTTGTTAGGTTCAATTTAAAGCTCTGTTGTTTTTCTTTCTGCAAAAGATGAAAATGTAAAAAACTTATGAAATATAGGGATTAACTTTTAAGGACTATAGAACGCAGACAGCTTGGATAGTAGAGGATTGTTTAGCTTAGGATAGAGTGTTGAGAATTAGGGAAGCTTTGAAGTAGAAATGAAAGAATTGTCATAATAAGAATTAAGCAGAGAGAGGAAAAGCTGGGCTGCAGCAGAACTGGAGCCTGCAGGCGCTCCAAGCTGTCAGCCTGAGCAGGCCACCTGCAGGACAGAATGATGAAGGTGGAGAAGCAGCGAGGGGATACTTTGTTTCAGCCCGAGTGTCAATAAAAGTCAAAAATATCCCGAGTGTTGTAAGACTCCCTTCCTTGCCAGGCTGTAGCTAAGTGGACAGTCCCTTTCAGAGGCCCAAAGAACATAGTGAGGTAAGCAGCTTTGCTTACCTGAAGTGTGGCATGCCTGTGGGAAGCTGAGAGACCCACAGGTAATGAACACCAGGTAATGAGCTGCCATTCAGGACAACACTAGGAGGCAGATGTGCAGTCCTTTCTGGGCCTCTTGTCTTGATCAGATGTCAGGCTGATCAGCAGCAATCACCATTTGGTTGCCACCCTCCTCTCACTATGTCACCTGTGGGATGGAATGGCATTCTCACAGCGGCATCTGGCATTTCCTCCCTGCTTCTCTTTTCCCCACTTTGCACCCCAGACCCCCAGGGACCCTCTGGGCCAGCCTCATCCCCCGCAGGGGTGTGCAACCACCAGGGCCACCTGCAGAGCCCCATTCCCACTCTGCTGCCTCCTTGGCCTTTTCCCACATCTGGGCCAGCCTGCCGTTGCCAGGTGTTGGAAACATGCAGACAGCATAGCACACCTGTCATTGAGCAATTTGATGCAGGAGCCCATGCTGAGCACGGCTCCCCACCCCGGCCCTTTTCCCACCGAGCTGTGGCTCCATTTCGCCTCCATCTGCTGGCATACCCACTGTGAGCGACTGCTCAGGCACTGGATGCTCCTTGAATGTTGCCCACAGGCCTGATTTCCACGCCTCCCCATTCCTCCTACCCCTAAGGCTGCCTCAGCTGTCTGAACACAATTTTTCTTACTCTAATGGCTTCCTGTGCTTTACTTGATACTGTAAGCAGAAGTACACCGTTTTGATTGTCTTTCTTCTAGAATTAATAAAAATAAGTTGGAAATACTCCTAGATTTTGTCATTTAAAACTTGAGGCAAGTGCAAAAAGTAGAGAAGCTTTCTGTGCAGCTTTTCAGTTAATTTGAGGTCTCCTTCCTCTTCACTCACTTTCAGCATATCTGTTGATTTTCCTTTGCTCTCATCTTTTAAGCTTCATCCCTTGTCTATTGATCTGCAAAAATAGCCTGTAAACCCAACGCAAATTTACTATCCTTTGTATTTTTCCTCTTCTGGAAAAGCTGAGGCTCGTGTGATCTTCTCCTGTCATCTAGACTTTGATTCCCATCTTGACTCTGGCTAAGAGCAGAACAAATGTAATTTATTGCCTGCTAGTATGATCTGCTAGCAAAGGTCACATTTAGAGCTAAGCATGATGCTTCTCTCCCTCCGTTGAATACACATCTTTGTGTCAAGGCCTGGTGACTTCCAGGGGCACCTGGAAGCTACTGCCAAGGACAAAAGTCTCACTCTTGCTGGTTTTGACACTCATTGGTTGGTAGGATTTTGATCTACGTCGACAGTGATCTACAGGAACTGGATCCTTGACACCAAGTGCCTTCAAGCAACATTTCTAAGCAGAGTGGGCAATGAAGTCCAGATACTAATGAGTTGTGGTTTGTTTTAACTCTGTCTAACATACGGTACACTATCCCAAAACATGTTATTTTTGAGTGCTTCAGGCATTTAAAACTTAGGTTTATTCTTGTCAACACTTTTCTTTCCTCTCTTCAGAAATCTGCATGTCCAGCTACTAATTTCTTTCTCAGCTTGTTGAAAAGGTACCAGTCAGACAAGACTTGTTGCTTGACCCAGAGATGGTGCAAGCGTCACCGTTAGGCCGGACGTGGCATACACACGTGATCAGGGTCCAAGAAGAAAAAGGTTTGTTTGTTTTATTCTGCATGTTCTCCAGCTTATACACTCTTAAAAAAGCGTGATCTCAAGTCACTAACTACATCACAATAACTTCTTCTATCCATTGGTGCAAAGCAATTAACTTCAATATAACTGGCAAAAGTTTTACAGAAATTTATAAGGCACGTATGCACATCTACTTCGGCACCTAGTCTAGCATACGCAAATTTTCCTGTATCTCTTCTAATGGGTTTCCATGCTGACGGCCTTGTCTTCTTCCTTGCTATGGATACACTCAAAAACCATCAACTGCTATTTCTTCCATGAACTCGGCTTTGCTTGCAGGCCAGCTGTCAAGCCCCTCCATAGGTCAGCATGCACCCGCGTGCTCAAGGAGCAACTGCAGCCTACAATAGTCCTGGAAATTTATTATCTTTGCTTCGTTTGCCATCTAAATGTCACTGAAGAAGTTAGGCTTTTCCAAACCAGCTCGGATGCCACCTAGAAGAAGCAGACTTGCTTTCAGTCAAAGCTTTTGGGACCAAGAGTCATGTTTGCTTGCATTGCTTGGATGCCGCTTGGATTGGCGCATTTTCTGAGTTTGCCTGGCATGCCTTGAGCCCTGCCTTTGTGAGTGAGGAGAATTTCCCAGGCTTTTCTTTTGCATCAGCTGTACAGAAGGTTGTCTTGCTGGGCACAAGAAAGCCACAGAGCAGCTGCCATTGTGAGGTCAAGCCAGAGGTGCCACGTCACAGTGCTGTCAGCACAGCGTTGTCCCGGTGAGCGCCAGGCCTGGTTGTCCAGAGCAGCTCTTCCGCTGGCTCCCTGCAGGAGGATCCTTGTGCTCAAGGAGCTCTCAGCAGAAGCCTGCACCCCGAGAGGAGTCTTGGCTTTCCCTTGGGTGGCACTCAGCGTGCAAACGCGCACAGCGCTGCCAAAATGATCGGGCAAGTCTGTGCCGCCGTTTGCACCGTCTTTTCTGTTGTCTATTCTGGCTACTACCTGACCCAGCTGACTCGTAAGTAAAGGTTTCTCCTGGGGCTGGCATCGCCCGACTTTTGCTTGGCTCTGCTCTTTATGCCGCACCAGTGGCCCAGTTTCTTTGGGAACAAAATGGCCATGAAGGTGCCACCGCTTTGGTCAATGTCCTGCCAGCAGCATCAGCTACAAAGGGGGCATCTGTACTGGGTGGCGCGTGCAGAGTATTTGCCATGCAACCTGCAGCGGTTGCCTTCCCTCCCCGGGAGGGTGCGCGGCAGCGGAGTCTGTCATTTCCTCAGCTTGCTGCTTCAAGCAAGACAAGCTGCAAATTGCAGACTCTGAGGGCAGATCCTCAGAAGTACTTCTACCAACTCAGTGGTTCTCTCCAGGAGTGAAGGAAAGCACCTTTTGCTCCATATTCTGCCCCTCAGAGGCCTTGGCTGCATGACTTGAGCCTTTGATGCTGTGCCAAGACTGCAATTGCCTTGGCGATGCAGCACAAACTCCAGTGCAGGGAGGGTTTGCTGCTGAGCCCAGCAGCTGTTCCTGGGCTGCTTCAGCAGGGAGCTGCCACAGGGAAGGGACCCTTTGTGGAAGCTTTGCTGGGCTATCATCTTCAGCCAAGGGATGGGAATTAGGGCATGCAATTTAAAAGAATGTATATGGAAAATGCCGGAAAGGGAAGAGGGAAATGTAGCTTGAGCTGTTAGGCACAAGAGAAGCTCAAAGTTTTGAAGAGCAGCGGGCATTTCCAGCACCGTCTTCCTATTTCTCTCTTGGCAAAAGAGGCCCAACTGTAGACAGAGGCTCCTCTAGCGTCCATCTTGTTCTCTTGCTTGCTGTGGGAAAGAGCTGTTGCTCCTGGAGGCATATTGGGAAAGGGAAATGCTCTGTGTTGGGACTGCCTTGTGCTGTGGGAGTGGCCAGCACAGGCACTTTTCTAAGGGCCTCTGGTTCCTTTTGTCTTACTGGCTGCAGGTCACCTGGCACGCGGATGGAGACAAGCCTGTCCTTTGGTGAGTGGCAAAGGAAGCTGTGACGTTGCTGGCGTGTGACAATTGTGCAGCAATTCTACCAGCTTGGCCTGTTGCAGCCGAGTGTGGAGTGCCGGCGTGGGAGGCTGAAGGAAAGGCCAGCTGCCCGGTAGCATCAGCAGTAGCAAAGGGAGCACTGGCTGTTTACTGATTTTCCAGTGAAAAGCCTTTCAAGAGATGAAAGGCAAATGGGACAGCTCCAAGGCATCTTGCTGCTTCTAGGCAGCAGGGAAGCTCAAATGCACAGCAAGATGGAGTAGCAGCTCGTTCAGCCAGCTTCCTCGGGTTTGCGTGACTCAGAGGCCCACTTGTATCAAAGTCTATGATTTGCCCTTCTTCTGGGTCCTTTCCCAGCTCAATAGAAAGCAGCTCCTAAGGCACTGGCTTTTGCCCATCTCTCTCACTTCTGTCTGCCTGCAGGGCACAACAGCAGGGTCAGCAGCTCCTCTGGCTGCCTCTGTCATCGAGGAAGAGGCTGAAGAGGAGCAAAGGAAGATGAAGCCTTCAGCCGCTGTCCCTTCACAGTCGGAACTTGCAGAGCCAGTAAGTGACAGCTGAGCTTGGCACTGCCTTTGCTGCAGGGCTAGGCTACCCGTTTTGGAGCAGCCCTTGTTGCTCGTGGCTGAAGATGCTGGCGGCCGTGTGCCTGCTGTGACATAGTGCGGCTTCAGGCAAGCCGGGGAGCCCTGGCCAATGGGTTCTGAAGTTTGACATTTAAGCTGGGATGCTGAGAGGGTGCCCGAGTGTCTCTTGGCATCAGACAGGAGGCAGCATTCAGTGACTCTCAGTGCAGGAGTCAGCCCCTTGTGCCCGTTGTCAGTGCAGGCTGCCTATGGTCAGCGGACAGCGCGGCCCAAATTCGCAGTTGACAGCCTTGCAGGGTACCTGGGAGACACTGGCCCCTGGAAGGGACCCGCTCTCTCCGTGGACTAATTAGCTTCAGGCTGTGCTTCACTTCCAGCCGGTCAGAGCAGAGTTTGGAGAGGAGAATCCTCGGAAGCCCTGCAGTGTAAAAGGGCGGGTGGGTCCGGGCAGGGCTGGAAAGCGGCTCCCAAGGGCCGCTCCCTAAAGGCTGCCATAGAGAAGGGAAATCAAGTGAAACAGATCAGAGAAGGGACACGCTGCGGGCTTCTGAGCAGACTGTTGCGTGCCAACTCCGGGCTGATTTCATTCCGGCCCAGGAAAAGACAGGAGGAGGAAAGCAGCAAGGCTCTGGGGCCCTGCTCTGATCTCTTCGTGGATCTTGGCAGCCCCATCGATACCTTGTTGCCAGTGTCTTGCAGAAAAGCTGAACAGGTAGAGCATGGAGTTGGTCGGGAGGGGCTGGATCCAAGTAGCCTTTGGGCTTCTCCCGAAGGTGCCTTTGAGAAGGGGACATGGGAACTGCCCCAGCTGGAG
Organism: Melospiza georgiana; assembly: GCF_028018845.1. Lineage (NCBI taxonomy): Eukaryota > Metazoa > Chordata > Aves > Passeriformes > Passerellidae > Melospiza > Melospiza georgiana. The sequence continues at coordinate 62,252,716 of NC_080465.1, read as the reverse complement.
AGGCTAGGCCGTGGCTGGCAGCACCTTCCCAAGGCCTTGCTTTTGCTGTGCGCTTAGGGGGGGCATGTGTGCCAGCCACCCTTCTGACGGGCAATCCTTTCTTGTCCCAGCTCAAGACAGGCTCTGCCATTCAACCTGGTGCCGCCGGACCAGCATGGCCTGCAGCAGCCAGCTCAAGCCCCGCTGCCGGCACTTCCTGCAGCAGCGCAGCCCAGCAGCCCGAGATGAGGGAGGAGCAGGGCCTGAAGACACTGAGTAAGTCCGTCCGGTGCATTTCTTGTCTGCCAGAGCAGGGTGTTGTGCGAGTGTCTGGGTGTAGGCTGCGCCAGATGCTGCCCTTCGGTCTCAGAGGCACTTAGGCCTCTCTGCAGAAGGTGTTGTTGTGCTCTGAGGCAGCGCGGCAGCGCTCAGGGAGTCCCTGCTGCCTGTGAGGGCGGCTGGGCCTGGCTTGGCCCTGCCTGGGCTGCCTTTTGGGCCAAAGACAAAAGCAGAGATTGTTTCTGCTTGAGCAGAAGGCTGGCACCTAGCAAGTGACTATTGCCCAGGGAGCTGTCTGGTCCCAGCTGTTTTCTGGCTCTGGTTCTTACTCCTCCTCCGGCCCAGACACTTTGTGCCCCTGGCAGTGGACCTGCCAGTGATGGTGGGTGTGACTGCGGAGGCTGCAAAGGCCCTTGGTTACCTCTTAGGGCACCCTTCTTAAGGGCTCTTCATTTTGGCTTATCGTGTGCGATACTGCTCTTGAAAGAAATCAAGGCCTTCTTGGAAAGGCCACCTGATGAAAGGTGGAGAAGATGGCCCTCCCACTTGCTGGTCTCAGCAGCTGGAAGCCGAGGGACCGCAAAGGGCCCAGAGCTGTGGGCAGTGGGGCTGCCTTTGGGACGCTCTGGGCAGCGGCGTCTCTGTGTGCGAGTGAGCGCCCTGCACTGCTTTTGTCTTTCAGGGAGCATCGTGAGTCCGGGCCAGCCAACGGGCAAATACACGGCATTTGAGGAACTCGGGCGAGGGTAAGCGTGACGTCAGCTCATTTTACAAAAATGTGGGCCAGGTCTTTGGCTGGTGCAATATCAAGCGTGAAGTCAGGCAAGCTCCAAACATGGTCAGGCTCTGGCTTGACCTCGTGTCGCCTGCCTGGACTGCTCGGTCAGAGCAATGCAAAGGCCTCATCAAAGACAAGTTGATGCTGGCAGTGTCTTGCTAGCAGCAGTGAGGAGCAGGAGCTGGGAAAACCCCTGGCCCTGCAGCTTTGTGGCCTGAAAGAGCACCTTGCCGTCCAAGAAAGGTCAGATTGTCAAGGACAGTCTTCTGACTCAAATTGTTCTCCCTTTTTTGACACACACATGCATGCACAGCCGCACAAGGAGAGAGTTCCCCTTAGGTTCTGAAATGACCTGGCAGGGTGTGCGCCTTCCAGCGGCCCTTGGTCTTCATGCTGCACCTTAGTGTTCCCTTGGACAGCCTGCCCCACATGGCAGAGGGCTCACGGGCTGACGTGCTGTTGGCCAAAGAGATGCTGCAGCCAGGCATTTTTTCTAAGGAAGGCGTCCAGGCAGCCGGGGGAGATCTGCTGCCTGGGCTTGCTTTCACTGCCAAAGGGATAAAGGTGTCTTTCTGCTGCTTTTGTCTTTCTAGAGGGTTTGGAGCTGTTTATAAAGCCCTTGACACCAGCAGCGGACAACAGGTAAAGTGCCAACAGCCCCATGCCCTTTTGCAGCTCTGGAGCGCTTTGCCCGCTGCTGTGAGCTGTGCTTGGAGGTTTGGGTGGCAGCTCCATGTCTGCAGCAGAGGCTGTTCCTCTGAAATGCAGTCTAGGCTCAGGGGGCAGAATGCATTTGGGATGGCTTTTGGTGCTTCTGCTAAGCTCTGCTGTCTAGTGACAAGGCCCTTTGGCCCAGCGTGCTGCCTCATTGCAGCAGCACTCGCTCCGTGCTCCTTGTGATCTCGAGCAGGGTGCGTCTTCTCAAGGTACTGGTGGCCAATGTCATTGCAGGTGGCAATCAAGATCATGTCACTCGAGGAGGAGATGTCCGAGGAGCTGGCTGCCAATGAAATCCTGGCCATGAGGGACAACAGGAGTCCCAATATCGTTAGCTACTTAGACAGGTTGGCATATTCTGGTGTCAATGTAGCTTTAGCTGGTGCAAGCGCAAAGAGACGATGCCCTTTGGTCGCTGGCAGAGAACAGAGCTGGGGATGATTTCTCTGCTGGTCTCCAGAGCGTGGGAGGAGGTGGAGCTGGTGTTCAATAGTCTCTTGTGGCACACGTAGCTTGGAGAGCAGCTGCAAAAACCTGTCTCAGGCCCTGGGGTGACTGAGGCTGTGCCCATTCTGCTTCTCCATGCCGTGGTTTTCTTCTTTCAGCTACCTGGTGGATGGGGAGCTCTGGCTGGCCATGGAGTTCATGGACGGCGGCACCTTGTTTGATGTGCTGAGGGCAGTGTACCTGGAGGAAGGACAGATAGGCGCTGTCTGTCGGGAGGTGAGGGATCCCACTTGTGCTTGCCCAAGACTGCCCGGATGCTGCTTGTCAGCTGGAGCTTAAGGAGAGCCGAGATTTCTTGCTCTCACCTTTCTTTTGCTGCTGCTGCTGCTGCTGCTGCTGCTGCTGCTGCTGCTGCTGCTGCTGCTGCTGTCACGCCACACAGGAGAAGAAAGAGCATGGGAAGTGTACTGCCTGCCGGTGCCCTCGCACTCCTCAGGCTCTGTTCTTGCACTCTTCCATCCTGTCTGTCCTCTGGCCTTGGTGCTTGCTCACTGGCTCAATTTCTCTTTCTTCCTCTTCTCAGCTTTGCCTGGGAATGTTTGCCTGGAGCCTGTCTGTCTGTCCTACATTGATTGCCACTGGAAGGCAGCATGCGGGTGGCAGAATTTCAAGCTAAGGGCAAAGAGCTGTCCTCAGCTTCAAAGGATAGCATTGCAGCCTGGATGGCAATGCATTCTGGAACAGCTCGAAGGCGCTGCTGTCACCAGCAGCTTCCTCTTCTGCTGCCACTAGGCTTCCCCAAAATTCTTTGCCGTGCCACCTCCCAGCCAAAGGTGGCGCACTTCCTACCCAAGGCCGGTGGAACTTTTGGGAGCCCAGATGCCTTTGCTTGGAAATCTAGAAAAAACTTCCAAGAGTGTTGAAGCAGCAAGCTCTTCATGGTGACAGCAGCGTGATGTTTCGCCCTGGCTCACAATTCCCTGAGAAAGCCGCCAATCCCGTTGAGCTCTTTCCTTGCGGGTGGGATGAAATCAGATCCTGCACGTTAACTTTCCCTCCCTCCTTTTTCTCTCTCAGTGCCTGCAAGGACTGCATTTCCTTCATTCCCGCCAAGTCATCCACAGAGACATCAAAAGTTGCAACGTCCTGGTGGGCACGGACGGATCCGTCAAGTTGGGTGGGTATCCCTGCTGGGCTGCAGCATGTCCAGCATATGCCGTGCGCTTGCATTTTGGTGACGGCCACTGGGGCAGAAGCGCGGCTTGGCCAGTGCGTGAATGGTCAGGGTGTTTTTGAAGCGGCCGATGCCTCATTTGCCTGGCTCCAGGCACGTGGAAGGAGAGCTCAGCTGCTTTTTCAGTTAGATTCAGCATGGCCTGGTCAGGGCAATGGTTTTGGCCGCTTTGCCAGTGGTAGCTGGCTTTGACAGGCTTTGTTTTTGTCCTCAGGTGACTTTGGCCTCTGTGCTCAGCTCAGCCCTGAGCACAGCAAGCGCAGCTCCAGCGTCGGCACTCCCAGCTGGATGGCACCGGAGGTGGTGAGAGGAGAAGCCTACGGCCCCAAAGTGGACATCTGGTCCCTGGGGATCATGGGGCTGGAAATGGTGGAAGGGGAAGCTCCTTACCAGCGGGAAGCCCGTCTCCGGGTAAGGTGCAGCTTAGCAAGAGGGCTCTGTGTGGAGAGAGCTGTGTGTGGCTAGCAAAGGAGCAGGTGGAGTGTCCTCTTGCATCCATGTGCTGTAGGTTTTTGAACTGCTAGAAAGGAACGGGCCCCCAAAACTGCAGAACCCCAGGCACCACTCGGCTCTCCTGCGCGACTTCCTCCGCTGCTGCCTGCAGGCAGATGAGGACAGGCGCTGGTCTGCCCAGGAGCTCCTACAGGTAAGAAAAAGCAAAGGGGCAAAAAGCCCTGGCAGCTGAGGACACCTGCATGAAGGCATGAGGAGGAGGAGGAGTGTGGGCCACGTGGCACAGAAAGCTGCCAGGACAGGAAGGTGCAGGGGGACATGCTGCCCTCAGTGCTCTTTGTGTGTCTTGCTGGTAGCCAGGGAATCCTGCTTGAGCCCGCGAGGATGTGATCCTGGAAAGTAAGAGTTCCTTTCTTTGTTCTTTTTCCTCTGGGCAGCATCCCTTCGTGACCTCAGGCGATCCTGCCTCCAGCCTGGCTGCTCTGATCATCTCAGCCAAGCGAGTGCAGGAAGACTGGAGAGGAGACACCTGCGCCTGAGGAGGCCCTGATGCCCCGCCAGCCAAGAGGAGGGCAAAGGGGATGTGTCATCTTTAGGCAGAGCTTCAGCCATCCCCCGAGTTTGAAGAGGAGCTGTGCCATAGCTAGGAAACATGATAGTGTAGATATTTGCTCAGTTTAGCTGTTAGGTTAGCTGTTAGGTTAACTGTTAGGTTAGGTTAGCATAGGTTGGATTAGGTTAGGTTAGGTTAGGTTAGGTTAGGTTAGGTTAGGTTAGGTTAGGTTAGGTTAGGTTAGGTTAGATATGTTGTTAGGTTCAATTTAAAGCTCTGTTGTTTTTCTTTCTGCAAAAGATGAAAATGTAAAAAACTTATGAAATATAGGGATTAACTTTTAAGGACTATAGAACGCAGACAGCTTGGATAGTAGAGGATTGTTTAGCTTAGGATAGAGTGTTGAGAATTAGGGAAGCTTTGAAGTAGAAATGAAAGAATTGTCATAATAAGAATTAAGCAGTGAGAGGAAAAGCTGGGCTGCAGCAGAACTGGAGCCTGCAGGCGCTCCAAGCTGTCAGCCTGAGCAGGCCACCTGCAGGACAGAATGATGAAGGTGGAGAAGCAGCGAGGGGATACTTTGTTTCAGCCCGAGTGTCAATAAAAGTCAAAAATATCCCGAGTGTTGTAAGACTCCCTTCCTTGCCAGGCTGTAGCTAAGTGGACAGTCCCTTTCAGAGGCCCAAAGAACATAGTGAGGTAAGCAGCTTTGCTTACCTGAAGTGTGGCATGCCTGTGGGAAGCTGAGAGACCCACAGGTAATGAACACCAGGTAATGAGCTGCCATTCAGGACAACACTAGGAGGCAGATGTGCAGTCCTTTCTGGGCCTCTTGTCTTGATCAGATGTCAGGCTGATCAGCAGCAATCACCATTTGGTTGCCACCCTCCTCTCACTATGTCACCTGTGGGATGGAATGGCATTCTCACAGCGGCATCTGGCATTTCCTCCCTGCTTCTCTTTTCCCCACTTTGCACCCCAGACCCCCAGGGACCCTCTGGGCCAGCCTCATCCCCCGCAGGGGTGTGCAACCACCAGGGCCACCTGCAGAGCCCCATTCCCACTCTGCTGCCTCCTTGGCCTTTTCCCACATCTGGGCCAGCCTGCCGTTGCCAGGTGTTGGAAACATGCAGACAGCATAGCACACCTGTCATTGAGCAATTTGATGCAGGAGCCCATGCTGAGCACGGCTCCCCACCCCGGCCCTTTTCCCACCGAGCTGTGGCTCCATTTCGCCTCCATCTGCTGGCATACCCACTGTGAGCGACTGCTCAGGCACTGGATGCTCCTTGAATGTTGCCCACAGGCCTGATTTCCACGCCTCCCCATTCCTCCTACCCCTAAGGCTGCCTCAGCTGTCTGAACACAATTTTTCTTACTCTAATGGCTTCCTGTGCTTTACTTGATACTGTAAGCAGAAGTACACCGTTTTGATTGTCTTTCTTCTAGAATTAATAAAAATAAGTTGGAAATACTCCTAGATTTTGTCATTTAAAACTTGAGGCAAGTGCAAAAAGTAGAGAAGCTTTCTGTGCAGCTTTTCAGTTAATTTGAGGTCTCCTTCCTCTTCACTCACTTTCAGCATATCTGTTGATTTTCCTTTGCTCTCATCTTTTAAGCTTCATCCCTTGTCTATTGATCTGCAAAAATAGCCTGTAAACCCAACGCAAATTTACTATCCTTTGTATTTTTCCTCTTCTGGAAAAGCTGAGGCTCGTGTGATCTTCTCCTGTCATCTAGACTTTGATTCCCATCTTGACTCTGGCTAAGAGCAGAACAAATGTAATTTATTGCCTGCTAGTATGATCTGCTAGCAAAGGTCACATTTAGAGCTAAGCATGATGCTTCTCTCCCTCCGTTGAATACACATCTTTGTGTCAAGGCCTGGTGACTTCCAGGGGCACCTGGAAGCTACTGCCAAGGACAAAAGTCTCACTCTTGCTGGTTTTGACACTCATTGGTTGGTAGGATTTTGATCTACGTCGACAGTGATCTACAGGAACTGGATCCTTGACACCAGGTGCCTTCAAGCAACATTTCTAAGCAGAGTGGGCAATGAAGTCCAGATACTAATGAGTTGTGGTTTGTTTTAACTCTGTCTAACATACGGTACACTATCCCAAAACATGTTATTTTTGAGTGCTTCAGGCATTTAAAACTTAGGTTTATTCTTGTCAACACTTTTCTTTCCTCTCTTCAGAAATCTGCATGTCCAGCTACTAATTTCTTTCTCAGCTTGTTGAAAAGGTACCAGTCAGACAAGACTTGTTGCTTGACCCAGAGATGGTGCAAGCGTCACCGTTAGGCCGGACGTGGCATACACACGTGATCAGGGTCCAAGAAGAAAAAGGTTTGTTTGTTTTATTCTGCATGTTCTCCAGCTTATACACTCTTAACAAAGCGTGATCTCAAGTCACTAACTACATCACAATAACTTCTTCTATCCATTGGTGCAAAGCAATTAACTTCAATATAACTGGCAAAAGTTTTACAGAAATTTATAAGGCACGTATGCACATCTACTTCGGCACCTAGTCTAGCATACGCAAATTTTCCTGTATCTCTTCTAATGGGTTTCCATGCTGACGGCCTTGTCTTCTTCCTTGCTATGGATACACTCAAAAACCATCAACTGCTATTTCTTCCATGAACTCGGCTTTGCTTGCAGGCCAGCTGTCAAGCCCCTCCATAGGTCAGCATGCACCCGCGTGCTCAAGGAGCAACTGCAGCCTACAATAGTCCTGGAAATTTATTATCTTTGCTTCGTTTGCCATCTAAATGTCACTGAAGAAGTTAGGCTTTTCCAAACCAGCTCGGATGCCACCTAGAAGAAGCAGACTTGCTTTCAGTCAAAGCTTTTGGGACCAAGAGTCATGTTTGCTTGCATTGCTTGGATGCCGCTTGGATTGGCGCATTTTCTGAGTTTGCCTGGCATGCCTTGAGCCCTGCCTTTGTGAGTGAGGAGAATTTCCCAGGCTTTTCTTTTGCATCAGCTGTACAGAAGGTTGTCTTGCTGGGCACAAGAAAGCCACAGAGCAGCTGCCATTGTGAGGTCAAGCCAGAGGTGCCACGTCACAGTGCTGTCAGCACAGCGTTGTCCCGGTGAGCGCCAGGCCTGGTTGTCCAGAGCAGCTCTTCCGCTGGCTCCCTGCAGGAGGATCCTTGTGCTCAAGGAGCTCTCAGCAGACGGCCTGCACCCCGAGAGGAGTCTTGGCTTTCCCTTGGGTGGCACTCAGCGTGCAAACGCGCACAGCGCTGCCAAAATGATCGGGCAAGTCTGTGCCGCCGTTTGCACCGTCTTTTCTGTTGTCTATTCTGGCTACTACCTGACCCAGCTGACTCGTAAGTAAAGGTTTCTCCTGGGGCTGGCATCGCCCGACTTTTGCTTGGCTCTGCTCTTTATGCCGCACCAGTGGCCCAGTTTCTTTGGGAACAAAATGGCCATGAAGGTGCCACCGCTTTGGTCAATGTCCTGCCAGCAGCATCAGCTACAAAGGGGGCATCTGTACTGGGTGGCGCGTGCAGAGTATTTGCCATGCAACCTGCAGCGCTTGCCTTCCCTCCCCGGGAGGGTGCGCGGCAGCGGAGTCTGTCATTTCCTCAGCTTGCTGCTTCAAGCAAGACAAGCTGCAAATTGCAGACTCTGAGGGCAGATCCTCAGAAGTACTTCTACCAACTCAGTGGTTCTCTCCAGGAGTGAAGGAAAGCACCTTTTGCTCCATATTCTGCCCCTCAGAGGCCTTGGCTGCATGACTTGAGCCTTTGATGCTGTGCCAAGACTGCAATTGCCTTGGCGATGCAGCACAAACTCCAGTGCAGGGAGGGTTTGCTGCTGAGCCCAGCAGCTGTTCCTGGGCTGCTTCAGCAGGGAGCTGCCACAGGGAAGGGACCCTTTGTGGAAGCTTTGCTGGGCTATCATCTTCAGCCAAGGGATGGGAATTAGGGCATGCAATTTAAAAGAATGTATATGGAAAATGCCGGAAAGGGAAGAGGGAAATGTAGCTTGAGCTGTTAGGCACAAGAGAAGCTCAAAGTTTTGAAGAGCAGCGGGCATTTCCAGCACCGTCTTCCTATTTCTCTCTTGGCAAAAGAGGCCCAACTGTAGACAGAGGCTCCTCTAGCGTCCATCTTGTTCTCTTGCTTGCTGTGGGAAAGAGCTGTTGCTCCTGGAGGCATATTGGGAAAGGGAAATGCTCTGTGTTGGGACTGCCTTGTGCTGTGGGAGTGGCCAGCACAGGCACTTTTCTAAGGGCCTCTGGTTCCTTTTGTCTTACTGGCTGCAGGTCACCTGGCACGCGGATGGAGACAAGCCTGTCCTTTGGTGAGTGGCAAAGGAAGCTGTGACGTTGCTGGCGTGTGACAATTGTGCAGCAATTCTACCAGCTTGGCCTGTTGCAGCCGAGTGTGGAGTGCCGGCGTGGGAGGCTGAAGGAAAGGCCAGCTGCCCGGTAGCATCAGCAGTAGCAAAGGGAGCACTGGCTGTTTACTGATTTTCCAGTGAAAAGCCTTTCAAGAGATGAAAGGCAAATGGGACAGCTCCAAGGCATCTTGCTGCTTCTAGGCAGCAGGGAAGCTCAAATGCACAGCAAGATGGAGTAGCAGCTCGTTCAGCCAGCTTCCTCGGGTTTGCGTGACTCAGAGGCCCACTTGTATCAAAGTCTATGATTTGCCCTTCTTCTGGGTCCTTTCCCAGCTCAATAGAAAGCAGCTCCTAAGGCACTGGCTTTTGCCCATCTCTCTCACTTCTGTCTGCCTGCAGGGCACAACAGCAGGGTCAGCAGCTCCTCTGGCTGCCTCTGTCATCGAGGAAGAGGCTGAAGAGGAGCAAAGGAAGATGAAGCCTTCAGCCGCTGTCCCTTCACAGCCGGAACTTGCAGAGCCAGTAAGTGACAGCTGAGCTTGGCACTGCCTTTGCTGCAGGGCCAGGCTACCCGTTTTGGAGCAGCCCTTGTTGCTCGTGGCTGAAGATGCTGGCAGCCGTGTGCCTGCTGTGACATAGTGCGGCTTCAGGCAAGCCGGGGAGCCCTGGCCAATGGGTTCTGAAGTTTGACATTTAAGCTGGGATGCTGAGAGGGCGCCCGAGTGTCTCTTGGCATCAGACAGGAGGCAGCATTCAGTGACTCTCAGTGCAGGAGTCAGCCCCTTGTGCCCGTTGTCAGCGCAGGCTGCCTATGGTCAGCGGACAGCGCGGCCCAAATTCGCAGTTGACAGCCTTGCAGGGTACCTGGGAGACACTGACCCCTGGAAGGGACCCGCTCTCTCCGTGGACTAATTAGCTTCAGGCTGTGCTTCACTTCCAGCCGATCAGAGCAGAGTTTGGAGAGGAGAATCCTCGGAAGCCCTGCAGTGTAAAAGGGCGGGTGGGTCCGGGCAGGGCTGGAAAGCGGCTCCCAAGGGCCGCTCCCTAAAGGCTGCCATAGAGAAGGGAAATCAAGTGAAACAGATCAGAGAAGGGACACGCTGCGGGCTTCTGAGCAGACTGTTGCGCGCCAACTCCGGGCTGATTTCATTCCGGCCCAGGAAAAGACAGGAGGAGGAAAGCAGCAAGGCTCTGGGGCCCTGCTCTGATCTCTTTGTGGATCTTGGCAGCCCCATCGATACCTTGTTGCCAGTGTCTTGCAGAAAAGCTGAACAGGTAGAGCATGGAGGTGGTCGGGAGGGGCTGGATCCAAGTAGCCTTTGGGCTTCTCCCGAAGGTGCCTTTGAGAAGGGGACATGGGAACTGCCCCAGCTGGAGAGGCCTGGCCGTGGCTGGCAGCACCTTCCCAAGGCCTTGCTTTTGCTGTGCGCTTAGGGGGGCATGTGTGCCAGCCACCCTTCTGACGGGCAATCCTTTCTTGTCCCAGCGCAAGACAGGCTCTGCCATTCAACCTGGTGCCGCCGGACCAGCATGGCCTGCAGCAGCCAGCTCAAGCCCCGCTGCCGGCACTTCCTGCAGCAGCGCAGCCCAGCAGCCCGAGATGAGGGAGGAGCAGGGCCTGAAGACACTGAGTAAGTCCGTCCGGTGCATTTCTTGTCTGCCAGAGCAGGGTGTTGTGCGAGTGTCTGGGTGTAGGCTGCGCCAGATGCTGCCCTTCGGTCTCAGAGGCACTTAGGCCTCTCTGCAGAAGGTGTTGTTGTGCTCTGAGGCAGCGCGGCAGCGCTCAGGGAGTCCCTGCTGCCTGTGAGGGCGGCTGGGCCTGGCTTGGCCCTGCCTGGGCTGCCTTTTGGGCCAAAGACAAAAGCAGAGATTGTTTCTGCTTGAGCAGAAGGCTGGCACCTAGCAAGTGACTATTGCCCAGGGAGCTGTCTGGCCCCAGCTGTTTTCTGGCTCTGGTTCTTACTCCTCCTCCGGCCCAGACACTTTGTGCCCCTGGCAGTGGACCTGCCAGTGATGGTGGGTGTGACTGCGGAGGCTGCAAAGGCCCTTGGTTACCTCTTAGGGCACCCTTCTTAAGGGCTCTTCATTTTGGCTTATCGTGTGCGATACTGCTCTTGAAAGAAATCAAGGCCTTCTTGGAAAGGCCACCTGATGAAAGGTGGAGAAGATGGCCCTCCCACTTGCTGGTCTCAGCAGCTGGAAGCCGAGGGACCGCAAAGGGCCCAGAGCTGTGGGCAGTGGGGCTGCCTTTGGGACGCTCTGGGCAGCGGCGTCTCTGTGTGCGAGTGAGCGCCCTGCACTGCTTTTGTCTTTCAGGGAGCATCGTGAGTCCGGGCCAGCCAACGGGCAAATACACGGCATTTGAGGAACTCGGGCGAGGGTAAGCGTGACGTCAGCTCATTTTACAAAAGTGTGGGCCAGGTCTTTGGCTGGTGCAATATCAAGCGTGAAGTCAGGCAAGCTCCAAACATGGTCAGGCTCTGGCTTGACCTCGTGTCGCCTGCCTGGACTGCTCGGTCAGAGCAATGCAAAGGCCTCATCAAAGACAAGTTGATGCTGGCAGTGTCTTGCTAGCAGCAGTGAGGAGCAGGAGCTGGGAAAACCCCTGGCCCTGCAGCTTTGTGGCCTGAAAGAGCATCTTGCCGTCCAAGAAAGGTCAGATTGTCAAGGACAGTCTTCTGACTCAAATTGTTCTCCCTTTTTTGACACACACATGCATGCACAGCCGCACAAGGAGAGAGTTCCCCTTAGGTTCTGAAATGACCTGGCAGGGTGTGCGCCTTCCAGCGGCCCTTGGTCTTCATGCTGCACCTTAGTGTTCCCTTGGACAGCCTGCCCCACATGGCAGAGGGCTCACGGGCTGACGTGCTGTTGGCCGAAGAGATGCTGCAGCCAGGCATTTTTTCTAAGGAAGGCGTCCAGGCAGCCGGGGGAGATCTGCTGCCTGGGCTTGCTTTCACTGCCAAAGGGATAAAGGTGTCTTTCTGCTGCTTTTGTCTTTCTAGAGGGTTTGGAGCTGTTTATAAAGCCCTTGACACCAGCAGCGGACAACAGGTAAAGTGCCAACAGCCCCATGCCCTTTTGCAGCTCTGGAGCGCTTTGCCCGCTGCTGTGAGCTGTGCTTGGAGGTTTGGGTGGCAGCTCCATGTCTGCAGCAGAGGCTGTTCCTCTGAAATGCAGTCTAGGCTCAGGGGGCAGAATGCATTTGGGATGGCTTTTGGTGCTTCTGCTAAGCTCTGCTGTCTAGTGACAAGGCCCTTTGGCCCAGCGTGCTGCCTCATTGCAGCAGCACTCGCTCCGTGCTCCTTGTGATCTCGAGCAGGGTGCGTCTTCTCAAGGTACCGGTGGCCAATGTCATTGCAGGTGGCAATCAAGATCATGTCACTCGAGGAGGAGATGTCCGAGGAGCTGGCTGCCAATGAAATCCTGGCCATGAGGGACAACAGGAGTCCCAATATCGTTAGCTACTTAGACAGGTTGGCATATTCTGGTGTCAATGTAGCTTTAGCTGGTGCAAGCGCAAAGAGACGATGCCCTTTGGTCGCTGGCAGAGAACAGAGCTGGGGATGATTTCTCTGCTGGTCTCCAGAGCGTGGGAGGAGGTGGAGCTGGTGTTCAATAGTCTCTTGTGGCACACGTAGCTTGGAGAGCAGCTGCAAAAACCTGTCTCAGGCCCTGGGGTGACTGAGGCTGTGCCCATTCTGCTTCTCCATGCCGTGGTTTTCTTCTTTCAGCTACCTGGTGGATGGGGAGCTCTGGCTGGCCATGGAGTTCATGGACGGCGGCACCTTGTTTGATGTGCTGAGGGCAGTGTACCTGGAGGAAGGACAGATAGGCGCTGTCTGTCGGGAGGTGAGGGATCCCACTTGTGCTTGCCCAAGACTGCCCGGATGCTGCTTGTCAGCTGGAGCTTAAGGAGAGCCGAGATTTCTTGCTCTCACCTTTCTTTTGCTGCTGCTGCTGCTGCTGCTGCTGCTGCTGCTGCTGCTGCTGCTGCTGCTGCTGCTGCTGTCACGCCACACAGGAGAAGAAAGAGCATGGGAAGTGTACTGCCTGCCGGTGCCCTCGCACTCCTCAGGCTCTGTTCTTGCACTCTTCCATCCTGTCTGTCCTCTGGCCTTGGTGCTTGCTCACTGGCTCAATTTCTCTTTCTTCCTCTTCTCAGCTTTGCCTGGGAATGTTTGCCTGGAGCCTGTCTGTCTGTCCTACATTGCTTGCCACTGGAAGGCAGCATGCGGGTGGCAGAATTTCAAGCTAAGGGCAAAGAGCTGTCCTCAGCTTCAAAGGATAGCATTGCAGCCTGGATGGCAATGCATTCTGGAACAGCTCGAAGGCGCTGCTGTCACCAGCAGCTTCCTCTTCTGCTGCCACCAGGCTTCCCCAAAATTCTTTGCCGTGCCACCTCCCAGCCAAAGGTGGCGCACTTCCTACCCAAGGCCGGTGGAACTTTTGGGAGCCCAGATGCCTTTGCTTGGAAATCTAGAAAAAACTTCCAAGAGTGTTGAAGCAGCAAGCTCTTCATGGTGACAGCAGCGTGATGTTTCGCCCTGGCTCACAATTCCCTGAGAAAGCCGCCAATCCCGTTGAGCTCTTTCCTTGCGGGTGGGATGAAATCAGATCCTGCACGTTAACTTTCCCTCCCTCCTTTTTCTCTCTCAGTGCCTGCAAGGACTGCATTTCCTTCATTCCCGCCAAGTCATCCACAGAGACATCAAAAGTTGCAACGTCCTGGTGGGCACGGACGGATCCGTCAAGTTGGGTGGGTATCCCTGCTGGGCTGCAGCATGTCCAGCATATGCCGTGCGCTTGCATTTTGGTGACGGCCACTGGGGCAGAAGCGCGGCTTGGCCAGTGCGTGAATGGTCAGGGTGTTTTTGAAGCGGCCGATGCCTCATTTGCCTGGCTCCAGGCACGTGGAAGGAGAGCTCAGCTGCTTTTTCAGTTAGATTCAGCATGGCCTGGTCAGGGCAATGGTTTTGGCCGCTTTGCCAGTGGTAGCTGGCTTTGACAGGCTTTGTTTTTGTCCTCAGGTGACTTTGGCCTCTGTGCTCAGCTCAGCCCTGAGCACAGCAAGCGCAGCTCCAGCGTCGGCACTCCCAGCTGGATGGCACCGGAGGTGGTGAGAGGAGAAGCCTACGGCCCCAAAGTGGACATCTGGTCCCTGGGGATCATGGGGCTGGAAATGGTGGAAGGGGAAGCTCCTTACCAGCGGGAAGCCCGTCTCCGGGTAAGGTGCAGCTTAGCAAGAGGGCTCTGTGTGGAGAGAGCTGTGTGTGGCTAGCAAAGGAGCAGGTGGAGTGTCCTCTTGCATCCATGTGCTGTAGGTTTTTGAACTGCTAGAAAGGAACGGGCCCCCAAAACTGCAGAACCCCAGGCACCACTCGGCTCTCCTGCGCGACTTCCTCCGCTGCTGCCTGCAGGCAGATGAGGACAGGCGCTGGTCTGCCCAGGAGCTCCTACAGGTAAGAAAAAGCAAAGGGGCAAAAAGCCCTGGCAGCTGAGGACACCTGCATGAAGGCATGAGGAGGAGGAGGAGTGTGGGCCACGTGGCACAGAAAGCTGCCAGGACAGGAAGGCGCAGGGGGACATGCTGCCCTCAGTGCTCTTTGTGTGTCTTGCTGGTAGCCAGGGAATCCTGCTTGAGCCCGCGAGGATGTGATCCTGGAAAGTAAGAGTTCCTTTCTTTGTTCTTTTTCCTCTGGGCAGCATCCCTTCGTGACCTCAGGCGATCCTGCCTCCAGCCTGGCTGCTCTGATCATCTCAGCCAAGCGAGTGCAGGAAGACTGGAGAGGAGACACCTGCGCCTGAGGAGGCCCTGATGCCCCGCCAGCCAAGAGGAGGGAAAAGGGGATGTGTCATCTTTAGGCAGAGCTTCAGCCATCCCCCGAGTTTGAAGAGGAGCTGTGCCATAGCTAGGAAACATGATAGTGTAGATATTTGCTCAGTTTAGCTGTTAGGTTAGCTGTTAGGTTAACTGTTAGGTTAGGTTAGCATAGGTTGGATTAGGTTAGGTTAGGTTAGGTTAGGTTAGGTTAGGTTAGGTTAGGTTAGATATGTTGTTAGGTTCAATTTAAAGCTCTGTTGTTTTTCTTTCTGCAAAAGATGAAAATGTAAAAAACTTAGGAAATATAGGGATTAACTTTTAAGGACTATAGAACGCAGACAGCTTGGATAGTAGAGGATTGTTTAGCTTAGGATAGAGTGTTGAGAATTAGGGAAGCTTTGAAGTAGAAATGAAAGAATTGTCATAATAAGAATTAAGCAGTGAGAGGAAAAGCTGGGCTGCAGCAGAACTGGAGCCTGCAGGCGCTCCAAGCTGTCAGCCTGAGCAGGCCACCTGCAGGACAGAATGATGAAGATGGAGAAGCAGCAAGGGGATACTTTGTTTCAGCCCGAGTGTCAATAAAAGTCAAAAATATCCCGAGTGTTGTAAGACTCCCTTCCTTGCCAGGCTGTAGCTAAGTGGACAGTCCCTTTCAGAGGCCCAAAGAACATAGTGAGGTAAGCAGCTTTGCTTACCTGAAGTGTGGCATGCCTGTGGGAAGCTGAGAGACCCACAGGTAATGAACACCAGGTAATGAGCTGCCATTCAGGACAACACTAGGAGGCAGATGTGCAGTCCTTTCTGGGCCTCTTGTCTTGATCAGATGTCAGGCTGATCAGCAGCAATCACCATTTGGTTGCCACCCTCCTCTCACTATGTCACCTGTGGGATGGAATGGCATTCTCACAGCGGCATCTGGCATTTCCTCCCTGCTTCTCTTTTCCCCACTTTGCACCCCAGACCCCCAGGGACCCTCTGGGCCAGCCTCATCCCCCGCAGGGGTGTGCAACCACCAGGGCCACCTGCAGAGCCCCATTCCCACTCTGCTGCCTCCTTGGCCTTTTCCCACATCTGGGCCAGCCTGCCGTTGCCAGGTGTTGGAAACATGCAGACAGCATAGCACACCTGTCATTGAGCAATTTGATGCAGGAGCCCATGCTGAGCACGGCTCCCCACCCCGGCCCTTTTCCCACCGAGCTGTGGCTCCATTTCGCCTCCATCTGCTGGCATACCCACTGTGAGTGACTGCTCAGGCACTGGATGCTCCTTGAATGTTGCCCACAGGCCTGATTTCCACGCCTCCCCATTCCTCCTACCCCTAAGGCTGCCTCAGCCGTCTGAACACAATTTTTCTTACTCTAATGGCTTCCTGTGCTTTACTTGATACTGTAAGCAGAAGTACACCATTTTGATTGTCTTTCTTCTAGAATTAATAAAAATAAGTTGGAAATACTCCTAGATTTTGTCATTTAAAACTTGAGGCAAGTGCAAAAAGTAGAGAAGCTTTCTGTGCAGCTTTTCAGTTAATTTGAGGTCTCCTTCCTCTTCACTCACTTTCAGCATATCTGTTGATTTTCCTTTGCTCTCATCTTTTAAGCTTCATCCCTTGTCTATTGATCTGCAAAAATAGCCTGTAAACCCAACGCAAATTTACTATCCTTTGTATTTTTCCTCTTCTGGAAAAGCTGAGGCTCGTGTGATCTTCTCCTGTCATCTAGACTTTGATTCCCATCTTGACTCTGGCTAAGAGCAGAACAAATGTAATTTATTGCCTGCTAGTATGATCTGCTAGCAAAGGTCACATTTAGAGCTAAGCATGATGCTTCTCTCCCTCCGTTGAATACACATCTTTGTGTCAAGGCCTGGTGACTTCCAGGGGCACCTGGAAGCTACTGCCAAGGACAAAAGTCTCACTCTTGCTGGTTTTGACACTCATTGGTTGGTAGGATTTTGATCTACGTCGACAGTGATCTACAGGAACTGGATCCTTGACACCAGGTGCCTTCAAGCAACATTTCTAAGCAGAGTGGGCAATGAAGTCCAGATACTAATGAGTTGTGGTTTGTTTTAACTCTGTCTAACATACGGTACACTATCCCAAAACATGTTATTTTTGAGTGCTTCAGGCATTTAAAACTTAGGTTTATTCTTGTCAACACTTTTCTTTCCTCTCTTCAGAAATCTGCATGTCCAGCTACTAATTTCTTTCTCAGCTTGTTGAAAAGGTACCAGTCAGACAAGACTTGTTGCTTGACCCAGAGATGGTGCAAGCGTCACCGTTAGGCCGGACGTGGCATACACACGTGATCAGGGTCCAAGAAGAAAAAGGTTTGTTTGTTTTATTCTGCATGTTCTCCAGCTTATACACTCTTAAAAAAGCGTGATCTCAAGTCACTAACTACATCACAATAACTTCTTCTATCCATTGGTGCAAAGCAATTAACTTCAATATAACTGGCAAAAGTTTTACAGAAATTTATAAGGCACGTATGCACATCTACTTCGGCACCTAGTCTAGCATACGCAAATTTTCCTGTATCTCTTCTAATGGGTTTCCATGCTGACGGCCTTGTCTTCTTCCTTGCTATGGATACACTCAAAAACCATCAACTGCTATTTCTTCCATGAACTCGGCTTTGCTTGCAGGCCAGCTGTCAAGCCCCTCCATAGGTCAGCATGCACCCGCGTGCTCAAGGAGCAACTGCAGCCTACAATAGTCCTGGAAATTTATTATCTTTGCT
Source organism: Melospiza georgiana (assembly GCF_028018845.1). Taxonomy (NCBI): domain Eukaryota; kingdom Metazoa; phylum Chordata; class Aves; order Passeriformes; family Passerellidae; genus Melospiza; species Melospiza georgiana. The sequence continues at coordinate 62,235,351 of NC_080465.1, read as the reverse complement.
TCGTTTGCTATCTAAATGTCACTGAAGAAGTTAGGCTTTTCCAAACCAGCTCGGATGCCACCTAGAAGAAGCAGACTTGCTTTCAGTCAAAGCTTTTGGGACCAAGAGTCATGTTTGCTTGCATTGCTTGGATGCCGCTTGGATTGGCGCATTTTCTGAGTTTGCCTGGCATGCCTTGAGCCCTGCCTTTGTGAGTGAGGAGAATTTCCCAGGCTTTTCTTTTGCATCAGCTGTACAGAAGGTTGTCTTGCTGGGCACAAGAAAGCCACAGAGCAGCTGCCATTGTGAGGTCAAGCCAGAGGTGCCACGTCACAGTGCTGTCAGCACAGCGTTGTCCCGGTGAGCGCCAGGCCTGGTTGTCCAGAGCAGCTCTTCCGCTGGCTCCCTGCAGGAGGATCCTTGTGCTCAAGGAGCTCTCAGCAGACGGCCTGCACCCCGAGAGGAGTCTTGGCTTTCCCTTGGGTGGCACTCAGCGTGCAAACGCGCACAGCGCTGCCAAAATGATCGGGCAAGTCTGTGCCGCCGTTTGCACCGTCTTTTCTGTTGTCTATTCTGGCTACTACCTGACCCAGCTGACTCGTAAGTAAAGGTTTCTCCTGGGGCTGGCATCGCCCGACTTTTGCTTGCCTCTGCTCTTTATGCCGCACCAGTGGCCCAGTTTCTTTGGGAACAAAATGGCCATGAAGGTGCCACCGCTTTGGTCAATGTCCTGCCAGCAGCATCAGCTACAAAGGGGGCATCTGTACTGGGTGGCGCGTGCAGAGTATTTGCCATGCAACCTGCAGCGGTTGCCTTCCCTCCCCGGGAGGGTGCGCGGCAGCGGAGTCTGTCATTTCCTCAGCTTGCTGCTTCAAGCAAGACAAGCTGCAAATTGCAGACTCTGAGGGCAGATCCTCAGAAGTACTTCTACCAACTCAGTGGTTCTCTCCAGGAGTGAAGGAAAGCACCTTTTGCTCCATATTCTGCCCCTCAGAGGCCTTGGCTGCATGACTTGAGCCTTTGATGCTGTGCCAAGACTGCAATTGCCTTGGCGATGCAGCACAAACTCCAGTGCAGGGAGGGTTTGCTGCTGAGCCCAGCAGCTGTTCCTGGGCTGCTTCAGCAGGGAGCTGCCACAGGGAAGGGACCCTTTGTGGAAGCTTTGCTGGGCTATCATCTTCAGCCAAGGGATGGGAATTAGGGCATGCAATTTAAAAGAATGTATATGGAAAATGCCGGAAAGGGAAGAGGGAAATGTAGCTTGAGCTGTTAGGCACAAGAGAAGCTCAAAGTTTTGAAGAGCAGCGGGCATTTCCAGCACCGTCTTCCTATTTCTCTCTTGGCAAAAGAGGCCCAAATGTAGACAGAGGCTCCTCTAGCGTCCATCTTGTTCTCTTGCTTGCTGTGGGAAAGAGCTGTTGCTCCTGGAGGCATATTGGGAAAGGGAAATGCTCTGTGTTGGGACTGCCTTGTGCTGTGGGAGTGGCCAACACAGGCACTTTTCTAAGGGCCTCTGGTTCCTTTTGTCTTACTGGCTGCAGGTCACCTGGCACGCGGATGGAGACAAGCCTGTCCTTTGGTGAGTGGCAAAGGAAGCTGTGACGTTGCTGGCGTGTGACAATTGTGCAGCAATTCTACCAGCTTGGCCTGTTGCAGCCGAGTGTGGAGTGCCGGCGTGGGAGGCTGAAGGAAAGGCCAGCTGCCCGGTAGCATCAGCAGTAGCAAAGGGAGCACTGGCTGTTTACTGATTTTCCAGTGAAAAGCCTTTCAAGAGATGAAAGGCAAATGGGACAGCTCCAAGGCATCTTGCTGCTTCTAGGCAGCAGGGAAGCTCAAATGCACAGCAAGATGGAGTAGCAGCTCGTTCAGCCAGCTTCCTCGGGTTTGCGTGACTCAGAGGCCCACTTGTATCAAAGTCTATGATTTGCCCTTCTTCTGGGTCCTTTCCCAGCTCAATAGAAAGCAGCTCCTAAGGCACTGGCTTTTGCCCATCTCTCTCACTTCTGTCTGCCTGCAGGGCACAACAGCAGGGTCAGCAGCTCCTCTGGCTGCCTCTGTCATCGAGGAAGAGGCTGAAGAGGAGCAAAGGAAGATGAAGCCTTCAGCCGCTGTCCCTTCACAGCCGGAACTTGCAGAGCCAGTAAGTGACAGCTGAGCTTGGCACTGCCTTTGCTGCAGGGCCAGGCTACCCGTTTTGGAGCAGCCCTTGTTGCTCGTGGCTGAAGATGCTGGCGGCCGTGTGCCTGCTGTGACGTAGTGCGGCTTCAGGCAAGCCGGGGAGCCCTGGCCAATGGGTTCTGAAGTTTGACATTTAAGCTGGGATGCTGAGAGGGCGCCCGAGTGTCTCTTGGCATCAGACAGGAGGCAGCATTCAGTGACTCTCAGTGCAGGAGTCAGCCCCTTGTGCCCGTTGTCAGCGCAGGCTGCCTATGGTCAGCGGACAGCGCGGCCCAAATTCGCAGTTGACAGCCTTGCAGGGTACCTGGGAGACACTGACCCCTGGAAGGGACCCGCTCTCTCCGTGGACTAATTAGCTTCAGGCTGTGCTTCACTTCCAGCCGATCAGAGCAGAGTTTGGAGAGGAGAATCCTCGGAAGCCCTGCAGTGTAAAAGGGCGGGTGGGTCCGGGCAGGGCTGGAAAGCGGCTCCCAAGGGCCGCTCCCTAAAGGCTGCCATAGAGAAGGGAAATCAAGTGAAACAGATCAGAGAAGGGACACGCTGCGGGCTTCTGAGCAGACTGTTGCGCGCCAACTCCGGGCTGATTTCATTCCGGCCCAGGAAAAGACAGGAGGAGGAAAGCAGCAAGGCTCTGGGGCCCTGCTCTGATCTCTTTGTGGATCTTGGCAGCCCCATCGATACCTTGTTGCCAGTGTCTTGCAGAAAAGCTGAACAGGTGGAGCATGGAGGTGGTCGGGAGGGGCTGGATCCAAGTAGCCTTTGGGCTTCTCCCGAAGGTGCCTTTGAGAAGGGGACATGGGAACTGCCCCAGCTGGAGAGGCTAGGCCGTGGCTGGCAGCACCTTCCCAAGGCCTTGCTTTTGCTGTGCGCTTAGGGGGGCATGTGTGCCAGCCACCCTTCTGACGGGCAATCCTTTCTTGTCCCAGCGCAAGACAGGCTCTGCCATTCAACCTGGTGCCGCCGGACCAGCATGGCCTGCAGCAGCCAGCTCAAGCCCCGCTGCCGGCACTTCCTGCAGCAGCGCAGCCCAGCAGCCCGAGATGAGGGAGGAGCAGGGCCTGAAGACACTGAGTAAGTCCGTCCGGTGCATTTCTTGTCTGCCAGAGCAGGGTGTTGTGCGAGTGTCTGGGTGTAGGCTGCGCCAGATGCTGCCCTTCGGTCTCAGAGGCACTTAGGCCTCTCTGCAGAAGGTGTTGTTGTGCTCTGAGGCAGCGCGGCAGCGCTCAGGGAGTCCCTGCTGCCTGTGAGGGCGGCTGGGCCTGGCTTGGCCCTGCCTGGGCTGCCTTTTGGGCCAAAGACAAAAGCAGAGATTGTTTCTGCTTGAGCAGAAGGCTGGCACCTAGCAAGTGACTATTGCCCAGGGAGCTGTCTGGTCCCAGCTGTTTTCTGGCTCTGGTTCTTACTCCTCCTCCGGCCCAGACACTTTGTGCCCCTGGCAGTGGACCTGCCAGTGATGGTGGGTGTGACTGCGGAGGCTGCAAAGGCCCTTGGTTACCTCTTAGGGCACCCTTCTTAAGGGCTCTTCATTTTGGCTTATCGTGTGCGATACTGCTCTTGAAAGAAATCAAGGCCTTCTTGGAAAGGCCACCTGATGAAAGGTGGAGAAGATGGCCCTCCCACTTGCTGGTCTCAGCAGCTGGAAGCCGAGGGACCGCAAAGGGCCCAGAGCTGTGGGCAGTGGGGCTGCCTTTGGGACGCTCTGGGCAGCGGCGTCTCTGTGTGCGAGTGAGCGCCCTGCACTGCTTTTGTCTTTCAGGGAGCATCGTGAGTCCGGGCCAGCCAACGGGCAAATACACGGCATTTGAGGAACTCGGGCGAGGGTAAGCGTGACGTCAGCTCATTTTACAAAAGTGTGGGCCAGGTCTTTGGCTGGTGCAATATCAAGCGTGAAGTCAGGCAAGCTCCAAACATGGTCAGGCTCTGGCTTGACCTCGTGTCGCCTGCCTGGACTGCTCGGTCAGAGCAATGCAAAGGCCTCATCAAAGACAAGTTGATGCTGGCAGTGTCTTGCTAGCAGCAGTGAGGAGCAGGAGCTGGGAAAACCCCTGGCCCTGCAGCTTTGTGGCCTGAAAGAGCACCTTGCCGTCCAAGAAAGGTCAGATTGTCAAGGACAGTCTTCTGACTCAAATTGTTCTCCCTTTTTTGACACACACATGCATGCACAGCCGCACAAGGAGAGAGTTCCCCTTAGGTTCTGAAATGACCTGGCAGGGTGTGCGCCTTCCAGCGGCCCTTGGTCTTCATGCTGCACCTTAGTGTTCCCTTGGACAGCCTGCCCCACATGGCAGAGGGCTCACGGGCTGACGTGCTGTTGGCCGAAGAGATGCTGCAGCCAGGCATTTTTTCTAAGGAAGGCGTCCAGGCAGCCGGGGGAGATCTGCTGCCTGGGCTTGCTTTCACTGCCAAAGGGATAAAGGTGTCTTTCTGCTGCTTTTGTCTTTCTAGAGGGTTTGGAGCTGTTTATAAAGCCCTTGACACCAGCAGCGGACAACAGGTAAAGTGCCAACAGCCCCATGCCCTTTTGCAGCTCTGGAGCGCTTTGCCCGCTGCTGTGAGCTGTGCTTGGAGGTTTGGGTGGCAGCTCCATGTCTGCAGCAGAGGCTGTTCCTCTGAAATGCAGTCTAGGCTCAGGGGGCAGAATGCATTTGGGATGGCTTTTGGTGCTTCTGCTAAGCTCTGCTGTCTAGTGACAAGGCCCTTTGGCCCAGCGTGCTGCCTCATTGCAGCAGCACTCGCTCCGTGCTCCTTGTGATCTCGAGCAGGGTGCGTCTTCTCAAGGTACCGGTGGCCAATGTCATTGCAGGTGGCAATCAAGATCATGTCACTCGAGGAGGAGATGTCCGAGGAGCTGGCTGCCAATGAAATCCTGGCCATGAGGGACAACAGGAGTCCCAATATCGTTAGCTACTTAGACAGGTTGGCATATTCTGGTGTCAATGTAGCTTTAGCTGGTGCAAGCGCAAAGAGACGATGCCCTTTGGTCGCTGGCAGAGAACAGAGCTGGGGATGATTTCTCTGCTGGTCTCCAGAGCGTGGGAGGAGGTGGAGCTGGTGTTCAATAGTCTCTTGTGGCACACGTAGCTTGGAGAGCAGCTGCAAAAACCTGTCTCAGGCCCTGGGGTGACTGAGGCTGTGCCCATTCTGCTTCTCCATGCCGTGGTTTTCTTCTTTCAGCTACCTGGTGGATGGGGAGCTCTGGCTGGCCATGGAGTTCATGGACGGCGGCACCTTGTTTGATGTGCTGAGGGCAGTGTACCTGGAGGAAGGACAGATAGGCGCTGTCTGTCGGGAGGTGAGGGATCCCGCTTGTGCTTGCCCAAGACTGCCCGGATGCTGCTTGTCAGCTGGAGCTTAAGGAGAGCCGAGATTTCTTGCTCTCACCTTTCTTTTGCTGCTGCTGCTGCTGCTGCTGCTGCTGCTGCTGCTGCTGCTGCTGCTGCTGCTGCTGCTGTCACGCCACACAGGAGAAGAAAGAGCATGGGAAGTGTACTGCCTGCCGGTGCCCTCGCACTCCTCAGGCTCTGTTCTTGCACTCTTCCATCCTGTCTGTCCTCTGGCCTTGGTGCTTGCTCACTGGCTCAATTTCTCTTTCTTCCTCTTCTCAGCTTTGCCTGGGAATGTTTGCCTGGAGCCTGTCTGTCTGTCCTACATTGCTTGCCACTGGAAGGCAGCATGCGGGTGGCAGAATTTCAAGCTAAGGGCAAAGAGCTGTCCTCAGCTTCAAAGGACAGCATTGCAGCCTGGATGGCGATGCATTCTGGAACAGCTCGAAGGCGCTGCTGTCACCAGCAGCTTCCTCTTCTGCTGCCACCAGGCTTCCCCAAAATTCTTTGCCGTGCCACCTCCCAGCCAAAGGTGGCGCGCTTCCTACCCAAGGCCGGTGGAACTTTTGGGAGCCCAGATGCCTTTGCTTGGAAATCTAGAAAAAACTTCCAAGAGTGTTGAAGCAGCAAGCTCTTCATGGTGACAGCAGCGTGATGTTTCGCCCTGGCTCACAATTCCCTGAGAAAGCCGCCAATCCCGTTGAGCTCTTTCCTTGCGGGTGGGATGAAATCAGATCCTGCACGTTAACTTTCCCTCCCTCCTTTTTCTCTCTCAGTGCCTGCAAGGACTGCATTTCCTTCATTCCCGCCAAGTCATCCACAGAGACATCAAAAGTTGCAACGTCCTGGTGGGCACGGACGGATCCGTCAAGTTGGGTGGGTATCCCTGCTGGGCTGCAGCATGTCCAGCATATGCCGTGCGCTTGCATTTTGGTGATGGCCACTGGGGCAGAAGCGCGGCTTGGCCAGTGCGTGAATGGTCAGGGTGTTTTTGAAGCGGCTGATGCCTCATTTGCCTGGCTCCAGGCACGTGGAAGGAGAGCTCAGCTGCTTTTTCAGTTAGATTCAGCATGGCCTGGTCAGGGCAATGGTTTTGGCCGCTTTGCCAGTGGTAGCTGGCTTTGACAGGCTTTGTTTTTGTCCTCAGGTGACTTTGGCCTCTGTGCTCAGCTCAGCCCTGAGCACAGCAAGCGCAGCTCCAGCGTCGGCACTCCCAGCTGGATGGCACCGGAGGTGGTGAGAGGAGAAGCCTACGGCCCCAAAGTGGACATCTGGTCCCTGGGGATCATGGGGCTGGAAATGGTGGAAGGGGAAGCTCCTTACCAGCGGGAAGCCCGTCTCCGGGTAAGGTGCAGCTTAGCAAGAGGGCTCTGTGTGGAGAGAGCTGTGTGTGGCTAGCAAAGGAGCAGGTGGAGTGTCCTCTTGCATCCATGTGCTGTAGGTTTTTGAACTGCTAGAAAGGAACGGGCCCCCAAAACTGCAGAACCCCAGGCACCACTCGGCTCTCCTGCGCGACTTCCTCCGCTGCTGCCTGCAGGCAGATGAGGACAGGCGCTGGTCTGCCCAGGAGCTCCTACAGGTAAGAAAAAGCAAAGGGGCAAAAAGCCCTGGCAGCTGAGGACACCTGCATGAAGGCATGAGGAGGAGGAGGAGTGTGGGCCACGTGGCACAGAAAGCTGCCAGGACAGGAAGGTGCAGGGGGACATGCTGCCCTCAGTGCTCTTTGTGTGTCTTGCTGGTAGCCAGGGAATCCTGCTTGAGCCCGCGAGGATGTGATCCTGGAAAGTAAGAGTTCCTTTCTTTGTTCTTTTTCCTCTGGGCAGCATCCCTTCGTGACCTCAGGCGATCCTGCCTCCAGCCTGGCTGCTCTGATCATCTCAGCCAAGCGAGTGCAGGAAGACTGGAGAGGAGACACCTGCGCCTGAGGAGGCCCTGATGCCCCGCCAGCCAAGAGGAGGGAAAAGGGGATGTGTCATCTTTAGGCAGAGCTTCAGCCATCCCCCGAGTTTGAAGAGGAGCTGTGCCATAGCTAGGAAACATGATAGTGTAGATATTTGCTCAGTTTAGCTGTTAGGTTAGCTGTTAGGTTAACTGTTAGGTTAGGTTAGCATAGGTTGGATTAGGTTAGGTTAGGTTAGGTTAGGTTAGGTTAGGTTAGGTTAGGTTAGGTTAGGTTAGATATGTTGTTAGGTTCAATTTAAAGCTCTGTTGTTTTTCTTTCTGCAAAAGATGAAAATGTAAAAAACTTAGGAAATATAGGGATTAACTTTTAAGGACTATAGAACGCAGACAGCTTGGATAGTAGAGGATTGTTTAGCTTAGGATAGAGTGTTGAGAATTAGGGAAGCTTTGAAGTAGAAATGAAAGAATTGTCATAATAAGAATTAAGCAGTGAGAGGAAAAGCTGGGCTGCAGCAGAACTGGAGCCTGCAGGCGCTCCAAGCTGTCAGCCTGAGCAGGCCACCTGCAGGACAGAATGATGAAGGTGGAGAAGCAGCGAGGGGATACTTTGTTTCAGCCCGAGTGTCAATAAAAGTCAAAAATATCCCGAGTGTTGTAAGACTCCCTTCCTTGCCAGGCTGTAGCTAAGTGGACAGTCCCTTTCAGAGGCCCAAAGAACATAGTGAGGTAAGCAGCTTTGCTTACCTGAAGTGTGGCATGCCTGTGGGAAGCTGAGAGACCCACAGGTAATGAACACCAGGTAATGAGCTGCCATTCAGGACAACACTAGGAGGCAGATGTGCAGTCCTTTCTGGGCCTCTTGTCTTGATCAGATGTCAGGCTGATCAGCAGCAATCACCATTTGGTTGCCACCCTCCTCTCACTATGTCACCTGTGGGATGGAATGGCATTCTCACAGCGGCATCTGGCATTTCCTCCCTGCTTCTCTTTTCCCCACTTTGCACCCCAGACCCCCAGGGACCCTCTGGGCCAGCCTCATCCCCCGCAGGGGTGTGCAACCACCAGGGCCACCTGCAGAGCCCCATTCCCACTCTGCTGCCTCCTTGGCCTTTTCCCACATCTGGGCCAGCCTGCCGTTGCCAGGTGTTGGAAACATGCAGACAGCATAGCACACCTGTCATTGAGCAATTTGATGCAGGAGCCCATGCTGAGCACGGCTCCCCACCCCGGCCCTTTTCCCACCGAGCTGTGGCTCCATTTCGCCTCCATCTGCTGGCATACCCACTGTGAGCGACTGCTCAGGCACTGGATGCTCCTTGAATGTTGCCCACAGGCCTGATTTCCACGCCTCCCCATTCCTCCTACCCCTAAGGCTGCCTCAGCCGTCTGAACACAATTTTTCTTACTCTAATGGCTTCCTGTGCTTTACTTGATACTGTAAGCAGAAGTACACCGTTTTGATTGTCTTTCTTCTAGAATTAATAAAAATAAGTTGGAAATACTCCTAGATTTTGTCATTTAAAACTTGAGGCAAGTGCAAAAAGTAGAGAAGCTTTCTGTGCAGCTTTTCAGTTAATTTGAGGTCTCCTTCCTCTTCACTCACTTTCAGCATATCTGTTGATTTTCCTTTGCTCTCATCTTTTAAGCTTCATCCCTTGTCTATTGATCTGCAAAAATAGCCTGTAAACCCAACGCAAATTTACTATCCTTTGTATTTTTCCTCTTCTGGAAAAGCTGAGGCTCGTGTGATCTTCTCCTGTCATCTAGACTTTGATTCCCATCTTGACTCTGGCTAAGAGCAGAACAAATGTAATTTATTGCCTGCTAGTATGATCTGCTAGCAAAGGTCACATTTAGAGCTAAGCATGATGCTTCTCTCCCTCCGTTGAATACACATCTTTGTGTCAAGGCCTGGTGACTTCCAGGAGCACCTGGAAGCTACTGCCAAGGACAAAAGTCTCACTCTTGCTGGTTTTGACACTCATTGGTTGGTAGGATTTTGATCTACGTCGACAGTGATCTACAGGAACTGGATCCTTGACACCAGGTGCCTTCAAGCAACATTTCTAAGCAGAGTGGGCAATGAAGTCCAGATACTAATGAGTTGTGGTTTGTTTTAACTCTGTCTAACATACGGTACACTATCCCAAAACATGTTATTTTTGAGTGCTTCAGGCATTTAAAACTTAGGTTTATTCTTGTCAACACTTTTCTTTCCTCTCTTCAGAAATCTGCATGTCCAGCTACTAATTTCTTTCTCAGCTTGTTGAAAAGGTACCAGTCAGACAAGACTTGTTGCTTGACCCAGAGATGGTGCAAGCGTCACCGTTAGGCCGGACGTGGCATACACACGTGATCAGGGTCCAAGAAGAAAAAGGTTTGTTTGTTTTATTCTGCATGTTCTCCAGCTTATACACTCTTAACAAAGCGTGATCTCAAGTCACTAACTACATCACAATAACTTCTTCTATCCATTGGTGCAAAGCAATTAACTTCAATATAACTGGCAAAAGTTTTACAGAAATTTATAAGGCACGTATGCACATCTACTTCGGCACCTAGTCTAGCATACGCAAATTTTCCTGTATCTCTTCTAATGGGTTTCCATGCTGACGGCCTTGTCTTCTTCCTTGCTATGGATACACTCAAAAACCATCAACTGCTATTTCTTCCATGAACTCGGCTTTGCTTGCAGGCCAGCTGTCAAGCCCCTCCATAGGTCAGCATGCACCCGCGTGCTCAAGGAGCAACTGCAGCCTACAATAGTCCTGGAAATTTATTATCTTTGCTTCGTTTGCCATCTAAATGTCACTGAAGAAGTTAGGCTTTTCCAAACCAGCTCGGATGCCACCTAGAAGAAGCAGACTTGCTTTCAGTCAAAGCTTTTGGGACCAAGAGTCATGTTTGCTTGCATTGCTTGGATGCCGCTTGGATTGGCGCATTTTCTGAGTTTGCCTGGCATGCCTTGAGCCCTGCCTTTGTGAGTGAGGAGAATTTCCCAGGCTTTTCTTTTGCATCAGCTGTACAGAAGGTTGTCTTGCTGGGCACAAGAAAGCCACAGAGCAGCTGCCATTGTGAGGTCAAGCCAGAGGTGCCACGTCACAGTGCTGTCAGCACAGCGTTGTCCCGGTGAGCGCCAGGCCTGGTTGTCCAGAGCAGCTCTTCCGCTGGCTCCCTGCAGGAGGATCCTTGTGCTCAAGGAGCTCTCAGCAGACGGCCTGCACCCCGAGAGGAGTCTTGGCTTTCCCTTGGGTGGCACTCAGCGTGCAAACGCGCACAGCGCTGCCAAAATGATCGGGCAAGTCTGTGCCGCCGTTTGCACCGTCTTTTCTGTTGTCTATTCTGGCTACTACCTGACCCAGCTGACTCGTAAGTAAAGGTTTCTCCTGGGGCTGGCATCGCCCGACTTTTGCTTGGCTCTGCTCTTTATGCCGCACCAGTGGCCCAGTTTCTTTGGGAACAAAATGGCCATGAAGGTGCCACCGCTTTGGTCAATGTCCTGCCAGCAGCATCAGCTACAAAGGGGGCATCTGTACTGGGTGGCGCGTGCAGAGTATTTGCCATGCAACCTGCAGCGGTTGCCTTCCCTCCCCGGGAGGGTGCGCGGCAGCGGAGTCTGTCATTTCCTCAGCTTGCTGCTTCAAGCAAGACAAGCTGCAAATTGCAGACTCTGAGGGCAGATCCTCAGAAGTACTTCTACCAACTCAGTGGTTCTCTCCAGGAGTGAAGGAAAGCACCTTTTGCTCCATATTCTGCCCCTCAGAGGCCTTGGCTGCATGACTTGAGCCTTTGATGCTGTGCCAAGACTGCAATTGCCTTGGCGATGCAGCACAAACTCCAGTGCAGGGAGGGTTTGCTGCTGAGCCCAGCAGCTGTTCCTGGGCTGCTTCAGCAGGGAGCTGCCACAGGGAAGGGACCCTTTGTGGAAGCTTTGCTGGGCTATCATCTTCAGCCAAGGGATGGGAATTAGGGCATGCAATTTAAAAGAATGTATATGGAAAATGCCGGAAAGGGAAGAGGGAAATGTAGCTTGAGCTGTTAGGCACAAGAGAAGCTCAAAGTTTTGAAGAGCAGCGGGCATTTCCAGCACCGTCTTCCTATTTCTCTCTTGGCAAAAGAGGCCCAAATGTAGACAGAGGCTCCTCTAGCGTCCATCTTGTTCTCTTGCTTGCTGTGGGAAAGAGCTGTTGCTCCTGGAGGCATGTTGGGAAAGAGAAATGCTCTGTGTTGGGACTGCCTTGTGCTGTGGGAGTGGCCAGCACAGGCACTTTTCTAAGGGCCTCTGGTTCCTTTTGTCTTACTGGCTGCAGGTCACCTGGCACGTGGATGGAGACAAGCCTGTCCTTTGGTGAGTGGCAAAGGAAGCTGTGATGTTGCTGGCGTGTGACAATTGTGCAGCAATTCTACCAGCTTGGCCTGTTGCAGCCGAGTGTGGAGTGCCGGCGTGGGAGGCTGAAGGAAAGGCCAGCTGCCCGGTAGCATCAGCAGTAGCAAAGGGAGCACTGGCTGTTTACTGATTTTCCAGTGAAAAGCCTTTCAAGAGATGAAAGGCAAATGGGACAGCTCCAAGGCATCTTGCTGCTTCTAGGCAGCAGGGAAGCTCAAATGCACAGCAAGATGGAGTAGCAGCTCGTTCAGCCAGCTTCCTCGGGTTTGCGTGACTCAGAGGCCCACTTGTATCAAAGTCTATGATTTGCCCTTCTTCTGGGTCCTTTCCCAGCTCAATAGAAAGCAGCTCCTAAGGCACTGGCTTTTGCCCATCTCTCTCACTTCTGTCTGCCTGCAGGGCACAACAGCAGGGTCAGCAGCTCCTCTGGCTGCCTCTGTCATCGAGGAAGAGGCTGAAGAGGAGCAAAGGAAGATGAAGCCTTCAGCCGCTGTCCCTTCACAGCCGGAACTTGCAGAGCCAGTAAGTGACAGCTGAGCTTGGCACTGCCTTTGCTGCAGGGCCAGGCTACCCGTTTTGGAGCAGCCCTTGTTGCTCGTGGCTGAAGATGCTGGCGGCCGTGTGCCTGCTGTGACGTAGTGCGGCTTCAGGCAAGCCGGGGAGCCCTGGCCAATGGGTTCTGAAGTTTGACATTTAAGCTGGGATGCTGAGAGGGTGCCCGAGTGTCTCTTGGCATCAGACAGGAGGCAGCATTCAGTGACTCTCAGTGCAGGAGTCAGCCCCTTGTGCCCGTTGTCAGCGCAGGCTGCCTATGGTCAGCGGACAGCGCGGCCCAAATTCGCAGTTGACAGCCTTGCAGGGTACCTGGGAGACACTGGCCCCTGGAAGGGACCCGCTCTCTCCGTGGACTAATTAGCTTCAGGCTGTGCTTCACTTCCAGCCGATCAGAGCAGAGTTTGGAGAGGAGAATCCTCGGAAGCCCTGCAGTGTAAAAGGGCGGGTGGGTCCGGGCAGGGCTGGAAAGCGGCTCCCAAGGGCCGCTCCCTAAAGGCTGCCATAGAGAAGGGAAATCAAGTGAAACAGATCAGAGAAGGGACACGCTGCGGGCTTCTGAGCAGACTGTTGCGCGCCAACTCCGGGCTGATTTCATTCCGGCCCAGGAAAAGACAGGAGGAGGAAAGCAGCAAGGCTCTGGGGCCCTGCTCTGATCTCTTTGTGGATCTTGGCAGCCCCATCGATACCTTGTTGCCAGTGTCTGGCAGAAAAGCTGAACAGGTGGAGCATGGAGGTGGTCGGGAGGGGCTGGATCCAAGTAGCCTTTGGGCTTCTCCCGAAGGTGCCTTTGAGAAGGGGACATGGGAACTGCCCCAGCTGGAGAGGCTAGGCCGTGGCTGGCAGCACCTTCCCAAGGCCTTGCTTTTGCTGTGCGCTTAGGGGGGCATGTGTGCCAGCCACCCTTCTGACGGGCAATCCTTTCTTGTCCCAGCGCAAGACAGGCTCTGCCATTCAACCTGGTGCCGCCGGACCAGCATGGCCTGCAGCAGCCAGCTCAAGCCCCGCTGCCGGCACTTCCTGCAGCAGCGCAGCCCAGCAGCCCGAGATGAGGGAGGAGCAGGGCCTGAAGACACTGAGTAAGTCCGTCCGGTGCATTTCTTGTCTGCCAGAGCAGGGTGTTGTGCGAGTGTCTGGGTGTAGGCTGCACCAGATGCTGCCCTTCGGTCTCAGAGGCACTTAGGCCTCTCTGCAGAAGGTGTTGTTGTGCTCTGAGGCAGCGCGGCAGCGCTCAGGGAGTCCCTGCTGCCTGTGAGGGCGGCTGGGCCTGGCTTGGCCCTGCCTGGGCTGCCTTCTGGGCCAAAGACAAAAGCAGAGATTGTTTCTGCTTGAGCAGAAGGCTGGCACCTAGCAAGTGACTATTGCCCAGGGAGCTGTCTGGTCCCAGCTGTTTTCTGGCTCTGGTTCTTACTCCTCCTCCGGCCCAGACACTTTGTGCCCCTGGCAGTGGACCTGCCAGTGATGGTGGGTGTGACTGCGGAGGCTGCAAAGGCCCTTGGTTACCTCTCAGGGCACCCTTCTTAAGGGCTCTTCATTTTGGCTTATCGTGTGCGATACTGCTCTTGAAAGAAATCAAGGTCTTCTTGGAAAGGCCACCTGATGAAAGGTGGAGAAGATGGCCCTCCCACTTGCTGGTCTCAGCAGCTGGAAGCCGAGGGACCGCAAAGGGCCCAGAGCTGCGGGCAGTGGGGCTGCCTTTGGGACGCTCTGGGCAGCGGCGTCTCTGTGTGCGAGTGAGCGCCCTGCACTGCTTTTGTCTTTCAGGGAGCATCGTGAGTCCGGGCCAGCCAACGGGCAAATACACGGCATTTGAGGAACTCGGGCGAGGGTAAGCGTGACGTCAGCTCATTTTACAAAAGTGTGGGCCAGGTCTTTGGCTGGTGCAATATCAAGCGTGAAGTCAGGCAAGCTCCAAACATGGTCAGGCTCTGGCTTGACCTCGTGTCGCCTGCCTGGACTGCTCGGTCAGAGCAATGCAAAGGCCTCATCAAAGACAAGTTGATGCTGGCAGTGTCTTGCTAGCAGCAGTGAGGAGCAGGAGCTGGGAAAACCCCTGGCCCTGCAGCTTTGTGGCCTGAAAGAGCATCTTGCCGTCCAAGAAAGGTCAGATTGTCAAGGACAGTCTTCTGACTCAAATTGTTCTCCCTTTTTTGACACACACATGCATGCACAGCCGCACAAGGAGAGAGTTCCCCTTAGGTTCTGAAATGACCTGGCAGGGTGTGCGCCTTCCAGCGGCCCTTGGTCTTCATGCTGCACCTTAGTGTTCCCTTGGACAGCCTGCCCCACATGGCAGAGGGCTCACGGGCTGACGTGCTGTTGGCCGAAGAGATGCTGCAGCCAGGCATTTTTTCTAAGGAAGGCGTCCAGGCAGCCGGGGGAGATCTGCTGCCTGGGCTTGCTTTCACTGCCAAAGGGATAAAGGTGTCTTTCTGCTGCTTTTGTCTTTCTAGAGGGTTTGGAGCTGTTTATAAAGCCCTTGACACCAGCAGCGGACAACAGGTAAAGTGCCAACAGCCCCATGCCCTTTTGCAGCTCTGGAGCGCTTTGCCCGCTGCTGTGAGCTGTGCTTGGAGGTTTGGGTGGCAGCTCCATGTCTGCAGCAGAGGCTGTTCCTCTGAAATGCAGTCTAGGCTCAGGGGGCAGAATGCATTTGGGATGGCTTTTGGTGCTTCTGCTAAGCTCTGCTGTCTAGTGACAAGGCCCTTTGGCCCAGCGTGCTGCCTCATTGCAGCAGCACTCGCTTCGTGCTCCTTGTGATCTCGAGCAGGGTGCGTCTTCTCAAGGTACCGGTGGCCAATGTCATTGCAGGTGGCAATCAAGATCATGTCACTCGAGGAGGAGATGTCCGAGGAGCTGGCTGCCAATGAAATCCTGGCCATGAGGGACAACAGGAGTCCCAATATCGTTAGCTACTTAGACAGGTTGGCATATTCTGGTGTCAATGTAGCTTTAGCTGGTGCAAGCGCAAAGAGACGATGCCCTTTGGTCGCTGGCAGAGAACAGAGCTGGGGATGATTTCTCTGCTGGTCTCCAGAGCGTGGGAGGAGGTGGAGCTGGTGTTCAATAGTCTCTTGTGGCACACGTAGCTTGGAGAGCAGCTGCAAAAACCTGTCTCAGGCCCTGGGGTGACTGAGGCTGTGCCCATTCTGCTTCTCCATGCCGTGGTTTTCTTCTTTCAGCTACCTGGTGGATGGGGAGCTCTGGCTGGCCATGGAGTTCATGGACGGCGGCACCTTGTTTGATGTGCTGAGGGCAGTGTACCTGGAGGAAGGACAGATAGGCGCTGTCTGTCGGGAGGTGAGGGATCCCACTTGTGCTTGCCCAAGACTGCCCGGATGCTGCTTGTCAGCTGGAGCTTAAGGAGAGCCGAGATTTCTTGCTCTCACCTTTCTTTTGCTGCTGCTGCTGCTGCTGCTGCTGCTGCTGCTGCTGCTGCTGCTGTCACGCCACACAGGAGAAGAAAGAGCATGGGAAGTGTACTGCCTGCCGGTGCCCTCGCACTCCTCAGGCTCTGTTCTTGCACTCTTCCATCCTGTCTGTCCTCTGGCCTTGGTGCTTGCTCACTGGCTCAATTTCTCTTTCTTCCTCTTCTCAGCTTTGCCTGGGAATGTTTGCCTGGAGCCTGTCTGTCTGTCCTACATTGCTTGCCACTGGAAGGCAGCATGCGGGTGGCAGAATTTCAAGCTAAGGGCAAAGAGCTGTCCTCAGCTTCAAAGGACAGCATTGCAGCCTGGATGGCGATGCATTCTGGAACAGCTCGAAGGCGCTGCTGTCACCAGCAGCTTCCTCTTCTGCTGCCACCAGGCTTCCCCAAAATTCTTTGCCGTGCCACCTCCCAGCCAAAGGTGGCGCACTTCCTACCCAAGGCCGGTGGAACTTTTGGGAGCCCAGATGCCTTTGCTTGGAAATCTAGAAAAAACTTCCAAGAGTGTTGAAGCAGCAAGCTCTTCATGGTGACAGCAGCGTGATGTTTCGCCCTGGCTCACAATTCCCTGAGAAAGCCGCCAATCCCGTTGAGCTCTCTCCTTGCGGGTGGGATGAAATCAGATCCTGCACGTTAACTTTCCCTCCCTCCTTTTTCTCTCTCAGTGCCTGCAAGGACTGCATTTCCTTCATTCCCGCCAAGTCATCCACAGAGACATCAAAAGTTGCAACGTCCTGGTGGGCACGGACGGATCCGTCAAGTTGGGTGGGTATCCCTGCTGGGCTGCAGCATGTCCAGCATATGCCGTGCGCTTGCATTTTGGTGACGGCCACTGGGGCAGAAGCGCGGCTTGGCCAGTGCGTGAATGGTCAGGGTGTTTTTGAAGCGGCCGATGCCTCATTTGCCTGGCTCCAGGCACGTGGAAGGAGAGCTCAGCTGCTTTTTCAGTTAGATTCAGCATGGCCTGGTCAGGGCAATGGTTTTGGCCGCTTTGCCAGTGGTAGCTGGCTTTGACAGGCTTTGTTTTTGTCCTCAGGTGACTTTGGCCTCTGTGCTCAGCTCAGCCCTGAGCACAGCAAGCGCAGCTCCAGCGTCGGCACTCCCAGCTGGATGGCACCGGAGGTGGTGAGAGGAGAAGCCTACGGCCCCAAAGTGGACATCTGGTCCCTGGGGATCATGGGGCTGGAAATGGTGGAAGGGGAAGCTCCTTACCAGCGGGAAGCCCGTCTCCGGGTAAGGTGCAGCTTAGCAAGAGGGCTCTGTGTGGAGAGAGCTGTGTGTGGCTAGCAAAGGAGCAGGTGGAGTGTCCTCTTGCATCCATGTGCTGTAGGTTTTTGAACTGCTAGAAAGGAACGGGCCCCCAAAACTGCAGAACCCCAGGCACCACTCGGCTCTCCTGCGCGACTTCCTCCGCTGCTGCCTGCAGGCAGATGAGGACAGGCGCTGGTCTGCCCAGGAGCTCCTACAGGTAAGAAAAAGCAAAGGGGCAAAAAGCCCTGGCAGCTGAGGACACCTGCATGAAGGCATGAGGAGGAGGAGGAGTGTGGGCCACGTGGCACAGAAAGCTGCCAGGACAGGAAGGTGCAGGGGGACATGCTGCCCTCAGTGCTCTTTGTGTGTCTTGCTGGTAGCCAGGGAATCCTGCTTGAGCCCGCGAGGATGTGATCCTGGAAAGTAAGAGTTCCTTTCTTTGTTCTTTTTCCTCTGGGCAGCATCCCTTCGTGACCTCAGGCGATCCTGCCTCCAGCCTGGCTGCTCTGATCATCTCAGCCAAGCGAGTGCAGGAAGACTGGAGAGGAGACACCTGCGCCTGAGGAGGCCCTGATGCCCCGCCAGCCAAGAGGAGGGAAAAGGGGATGTGTCATCTTTAGGCAGAGCTTCAGCCATCCCCCGAGTTTGAAGAGGAGCTGTGCCATAGCTAGGAAACATGATAGTGTAGATATTTGCTCAGTTTAGCTGTTAGGTTAGCTGTTAGGTTAACTGTTAGGTTAGGTTAGCATAGGTTGGATTAGGTTAGGTTAGGTTAGGTTAGGTTAGGTTAGGTTAGGTTAGGTTAGGTTAGGTTAGGTTAGGTTAGGTTAGATATGTTGTTAGGTTCAATTTAAAGCTCTGTTGTTTTTCTTTCTGCAAAAGATGAAAATGTAAAAAACTTAGGAAATATAGGGATTAACTTTTAAGGACTATAGAACGCAGACAGCTTGGATAGTAGAGGATTGTTTAGCTTAGGATTGAGTGTTGAGAATTAGGGAAGCTTTGAAGTAGAAATGAAAGAATTGTCATAATAAGAATTAAGCAGTGAGAGGAAAAGCTGGGCTGCAGCAGAACTGGAGCCTGCAGGCGCTCCAAGCTGTCAGCCTGAGCAGGCCACCTGCAGGACAGAATGATGAAGATGGAGAAGCAGCGAGGGGATACTTTGTTTCAGCCCGAGTGTCAATAAAAGTCAAAAATATCCCGAGTGTTGTAAGACTCCCTTCCTTGCCAGGCTGTAGCTAAGTGGACAGTCCCTTTCAGAGGCCCAAAGAACATAGTGAGGTAAGCAGCTTTGCTTACCTGAAGTGTGGCATGCCTGTGGGAAGCTGAGAGACCCACAGGTAATGAACACCAGGTAATGTGCTGCCATTCAGGACAACACTAGGAGGCAGATGTGCAGTCCTTTCTGGGCCTCTTGTCTTGATCAGATGTCAGGCTGATCAGCAGCAATCACCATTTGGTTGCCACCCTCCTCTCACTATGTCACCTGTGGGATGGAATGGCATTCTCACAGCGGCATCTGGCATTTCCTCCCTGCTTCTCTTTTCCCCACTTTGCACCCCAGACCCCCAGGGACCCTCTGGGCCAGCCTCATCCCCCGCAGGGGTGTGCAACCACCAGGGCCACCTGCAGAGCCCCATTCCCACTCTGCTGCCTCCTTGGCCTTTTCCCACATCTGGGCCAGCCTGCCGTTGCCAGGTGTTGGAAACATGCAGACAGCATAGCACACCTGTCATTGAGCAATTTGATGCAGGAGCCCATGCTGAGCACGGCTCCCCACCCCGGCCCTTTTCCCACTGAGCTGTGGCTCCATTTCGCCTCCATCTGCTGGCATACCCACTGTGAGCGACTGCTCAGGGACTGGATGCTCCTTGAATGTTGCCCACAGGCCTGATTTCCACGCCTCCCCATTCCTCCTACCCCTAAGGCTGCCTCAGCCGTCTGAACACAATTTTTCTTACTCTAATGGCTTCCTGTGCTTTACTTGATACTGTAAGCAGAAGTACACCGTTTTGATTGTCTTTCTTCTAGAATTAATAAAAATAAGTTGGAAATACTCCTAGATTTTGTCATTTAAAACTTGAGGCAAGTGCAAAAAGTAGAGAAGCTTTCTGTGCAGCTTTTCAGTTAATTTGAGGTCTCCTTCCTCTTCACTCACTTTCAGCATATCTGTTGATTTTCCTTTGCTCTCATCTTTTAAGCTTCATCCCTTGTCTATTGATCTGCAAAAATAGCCTGTAAACCCAACGCAAATTTACTATCCTTTGTATTTTTCCTCTTCTGGAAAAGCTGAGGCTTGTGTGATCTTCTCCTGTCATCTAGACTTTGATTCCCATCTTGACTCTGGCTAAGAGCAGAACAAATGTAATTTATTGCCTGCTAGTATGATCTGCTAGCAAAGGTCACATTTAGAGCTAAGCATGATGCTTCTCTCCCTCCGTTGAATACACATCTTTGTGTCAAGGCCTGGTGACTTCCAGGGGCACCTGGAAGCTACTGCCAAGGACAAAAGTCTCACTCTTGCTGATTTTGACACTCATTGGTTGGTAGGATTTTGATCTACGTCGACAGTGATCTACAGGAACTGGATCCTTGACACCAGGTGCCTTCAAGCAACATTTCTAAGCAGAGTGGGCAATGAAGTCCAGATACTAATGAGTTGTGGTTTGTTTTAACTCTGTCTAACATACGGTACACTATCCTAAAACATGTTATTTTTGAGTGCTTCAGGCATTTAAAACTTAGGTTTATTCTTGTCAACACTTTTCTTTCCTCTCTTCAGAAATCTGCATGTCCAGCTACTAATTTCTTTCTCAGCTTGTTGAAAAGGTACCAGTCAGACAAGACTTGTTGCTTGACCCAGAGATGGTGCAAGCGTCACCGTTAGGCCGGACGTGGCATACACACGTGATCAGGGTCCAAGAAGAAAAAGGTTTGTTTGTTTTATTCTGCATGTTCTCCAGCTTATACACTCTTAAAAAAGCGTGATCTCAAGTCACTAACTACATCACAATAACTTCTTCTATCCATTGGTGCAAAGCAATTAACTTCAATATAACTGGCAAAAGTTTTACAGAAATTTATAAGGCACGTATGCACATCTACTTCGGCACCTAGTCTAGCATACGCAAATTTTCCTGTATCTCTTCTAATGGGTTTCCATGCTGACGGCCTTGTCTTCTTCCTTGCTATGGATACACTCAAAAACCATCAACTGCTATTTCTTCCATGAACTCGGCTTTGCTTGCAGGCCAGCTGTCAAGCCCCTCCATAGGTCAGCATGCACCCGCGTGCTCAAGGAGCAACTGCAGCCTACAATAGTCCTGGAAATTTATTATCTTTGCTTCGTTTGCCATCTAAATGTCACTGAAGAAGTTAGGCTTTTCCAAACCAGCTCGGATGCCACCTAGAAGAAGCAGACTTGCTTTCAGTCAAAGCTTTTGGGACCAAGAGTCATGTTTGCTTGCATTGCTTGGATGCCGCTTGGATTGGCGCATTTTCTGAGTTTGCCTGGCATGCCTTGAGCCCTGCCTTTGTGAGTGAGGAGAATTTCCCAGGCTTTTCTTTTGCATCAGCTGTACAGAAGGTTGTCTTGCTGGGCACAAGAAAGCCACAGAGCAGCTGCCATTGTGAGGTCAAGCCAGAGGTGCCACGTCACAGTGCTGTCAGCACAGCGTTGTCCCGGTGAGCGCCAGGCCTGGTTGTCCAGAGCAGCTCTTCCGCTGGCTCCCTGCAGGAGGATCCTTGTGCTCAAGGAGCTCTCAGCAGACGGCCTGCACCCCGAGAGGAGTCTTGGCTTTCCCTTGGGTGGCACTCAGCGTGCAAACGCGCACAGTGCTGCCAAAATGATCGGGCAAGTCTGTGCCGCCGTTTGCACCGTCTTTTCTGTTGTCTATTCTGGCTACTACCTGACCCAGCTGACTCGTAAGTAAAGGTTTCTCCTGGGGCTGGCATCGCCCGACTTTTGCTTGCCTCTGCTCTTTATGCCGCACCAGTGGCCCAGTTTCTTTGGGAACAAAATGGCCATGAAGGTGCCACCGCTTTGGTCAATGTCCTGCCAGCAGCATCAGCTACAAAGGGGGCATCTGTACTGGGTGGCGCGTGCAGAGTATTTGCCATGCAACCTGCAGCGGTTGCCTTCCCTCCCCGGGAGGGTGCGCGGCAGCGGAGTCTGTCATTTCCTCAGCTTGCTGCTTCAAGCAAGACAAGCTGCAAATTGCAGACTCTGAGGGCAGATCCTCAGAAGTACTTCTACCAACTCAGTGGTTCTCTCCAGGAGTGAAGGAAAGCACCTTTTGCTCCATATTCTGCCCCTCAGAGGCCTTGGCTGCATGACTTGAGCCTTTGATGCTGTGCCAAGACTGCAATTGCCTTGGCGATGCAGCACAAACTCCAGTGCAGGGAGGGTTTGCTGCTGAGCCCAGCAGCTGTTCCTGGGCTGCTTCAGCAGGGAGCTGCCACAGGGAAGGGACCCTTTGTGGAAGCTTTGCTGGGCTATCATCTTCAGCCAAGGGATGGGAATTAGGGCATGCAATTTAAAAGAATGTATATGGAAAATGCCGGAAAGGGAAGAGGGAAATGTAGCTTGAGCTGTTAGGCACAAGAGAAGCTCAAAGTTTTGAAGAGCAGCGGGCATTTCCAGCACCGTCTTCCTATTTCTCTCTTGGCAAAAGAGGCCCAAATGTAGACAGAGGCTCCTCTAGCGTCCATCTTGTTCTCTTGCTTGCTGTGGGAAAGAGCTGTTGCTCCTGGAGGCATATTGGGAAAGGGAAATGCTCTGTGTTGGGACTGCCTTGTGCTGTGGGAGTGGCCAGCACAGGCACTTTTCTAAGGGCCTCTGGTTCCTTTTGTCTTACTGGCTGCAGGTCACCTGGCACGCGGATGGAGACAAGCCTGTCCTTTGGTGAGTGGCAAAGGAAGCTGTGACGTTGCTGGCGTGTGACAATTGTGCAGCAATTCTACCAGCTTGGCCTGTTGCAGCCGAGTGTGGAGTGCCGGCGTGGGAGGCTGAAGGAAAGGCCAGCTGCCGGGTAGCATCAGCAGTAGCAAAGGGAGCACTGGCTGTTTACTGATTTTCCAGTGAAAAGCCTTTCAAGAGATGAAAGGCAAATGGGACAGCTCCAAGGCATCTTGCTGCTTCTAGGCAGCAGGGAAGCTCAAATGCACAGCAAGATGGAGTAGCAGCTCGTTCAGCCAGCTTCCTCGGGTTTGTGTGACTCAGAGGCCCACTTGTATCAAAGTCTATGATTTGCCCTTCTTCTGGGTCCTTTCCCAGCTCAATAGAAAGCAGCTCCTAAGGCACTGGCTTTTGCCCATCTCTCTCACTTCTGTCTGCCTGCAGGGCACAACAGCAGGGTCAGCAGCTCCTCTGGCTGCCTCTGTCATCGAGGAAGAGGCTGAAGAGGAGCAAAGGAAGATGAAGCCTTCAGCCGCTGTCCCTTCACAGCCGGAACTTGCAGAGCCAGTAAGTGACAGCTGAGCTTGGCACTGCCTTTGCTGCAGGGCCAGGCTACCCGTTTTGGAGCAGCCCTTGTTGCTCGTGGCTGAAGATGCTGGCGGCCGTGTGCCTGCTGTGACATAGTGCGGCTTCAGGCAAGCCGGGGAGCCCTGGCCAATGGGTTCTGAAGTTTGACATTTAAGCTGGGATGCTGAGAGGGCGCCCGAGTGTCTCTTGGCATCAGACAGGAGGCAGCATTCAGTGACTCTCAGTGCAGGAGTCAGCCCCTTGTGCCCGTTGTCAGCGCAGGCTGCCTATGGTCAGCGGACAGCGCGGCCCAAATTCGCAGTTGACAGCCTTGCAGGGTACCTGGGAGACACTGGCCCCTGGAAGGGACCCGCTCTCTCCGTGGACTAATTAGCTTCAGGCTGTGCTTCACTTCCAGCCGATCAGAGCAGAGTTTGGAGAGGAGAATCCTCGGAAGCCCTGCAGTGTAAAAGGGCGGGTGGGTCCGGGCAGGGCTGGAAAGCGGCTCCCAAGGGCCGCTCCCTAAAGGCTGCCATAGAGAAGGGAAATCAAGTGAAACAGATCAGAGAAGGGACACGCTGCGGGCTTCTGAGCAGACTGTTGCGCGCCAACTCCGGGCTGATTTCATTCCGGCCCAGGAAAAGACAGGAGGAGGAAAGCAGCAAGGCTCTGGGGCCCTGCTCTGATCTCTTTGTGGATCTTGGCAGCCCCATCGATACCTTGTTGCCAGTGTCTTGCAGAAAAGCTGAACAGGTAGAGCATGGAGTTGGTCGGGAGGGGCTGGATCCAAGTAGCCTTTGGGCTTCTCCCGAAGGTGCCTTTGAGAAGGGGACATGGGAACTGCCCCAGCTGGAGAGGCTAGGCCGTGGCTGGCAGCACCTTCCCAAGGCCTTGCTTTTGCTGTGCGCTTAGGGGGGGCATGTGTGCCAGCCACCCTTCTGACGGGCAATCCTTTCTTGTCCCAGCGCAAGACAGGCTCTGCCATTCAACCTGGTGCCGCCGGACCAGCATGGCCTGCAGCAGCCAGCTCAAGCCCCGCTGCCGGCACTTCCTGCAGCAGCGCAGCCCAGCAGCCCGAGATGAGGGAGGAGCAGGGCCTGAAGACACTGAGTAAGTCCGTCCGGTGCATTTCTTGTCTGCCAGAGCAGGGTGTTGTGTGAGTGTCTGGGTGTAGGCTGCGCCAGATGCTGCCCTTCGGTCTCAGAGGCACTTAGGCCTCTCTGCAGAAGGTGTTGTTGTGCTCTGAGGCAGCGCGGCAGCGCTCAGGGAGTCCCTGCTGCCTGTGAGGGCGGCTGGGCCTGGCTTGGCCCTGCCTGGGCTGCCTTTTGGGCCAAAGACAAAAGCAGAGATTGTTTCTGCTTGAGCAGAAGGCTGGCACCTAGCAAGTGACTATTGCCCAGGGAGCTGTCTGGTCCCAGCTGTTTTCTGGCTCTGGTTCTTACTCCTCCTCCGGCCCAGACACTTTGTGCCCCTGGCAGTGGACCTGCCAGTGATGGTGGGTGTGACTGCAGAGGCTGCAAAGGCCCTTGGTTACCTCTTAGGGCACCCTTCTTAAGGGCTCTTCATTTTGGCTTATCGTGTGCGATACTGCTCTTGAAAGAAATCAAGGCCTTCTTGGAAAGGCCACCTGATGAAAGGTGGAGAAGATGGCCCTCCCACTTGCTGGTCTCAGCAGCTGGAAGCCGAGGGACCGCAAAGGGCCCAGAGCTGTGGGCAGTGGGGCTGCCTTTGGGACGCTCTGGGCAGCGGCGTCTCTGTGTGCGAGTGAGCGCCCTGCACTGCTTTTGTCTTTCAGGGAGCATCGTGAGTCCGGGCCAGCCAACGGGCAAATACACGGCATTTGAGGAACTCGGGCGAGGGTAAGCGTGACGTCAGCTCATTTTACAAAAGTGTGGGCCAGGTCTTTGGCTGGTGCAATATCAAGCGTGAAGTCAGGCAAGCTCCAAACATGGTCAGGCTCTGGCTTGACCTCGTGTCGCCTGCCTGGACTGCTCGGTCAGAGCAATGCAAAGGCCTCATCAAAGACAAGTTGATGCTGGCAGTGTCTTGCTTGCAGCAGTGAGGAGCAGGAGCTGGGAAAACCCCTGGCCCTGCAGCTTTGTGGCCTGAAAGAGCATCTTGCCGTCCAAGAAAGGTCAGATTGTCAAGGACAGTCTTCTGACTCAAATTGTTCTCCCTTTTTTGACACACACATGCATGCACAGTCGCACAAGGAGAGAGTTCCCCTTAGGTTCTGAAATGACCTGGCAGGGTGTGCGCCTTGGAGATTTCCAGCGGCCATTGGTCTTCATGCTGCACCTTAGTGTTCCCTTGGACAGCCTGCCCCGCATGGCAGAGGGCTCACGGGCTGATGTGCTGTTGGCCGAAGAGATGCTGCAGCCAGGCATTTTTTCTAAGGAAGGCGTCCAGGCAGCCGGCGGAGATCTGCTGCCTGGGCTTGCTTTCACTGCCAAAGGGATAAAGGTGTCTTTCTGCTGCTTTTGTCTTTCTAGAGGGTTTGGAGCTGTTTATAAAGCACTTGACACCAGCAGCGGACAACAGGTAAAGTGCCAACAGCCCCATGCCCTTTTGCAGCTCTGGAGCGCTTTGCCCGCTGCTGTGAGCTGTGCTTGGAGGTTTGGGTGGCAGCTCCATGTCTGCAGCAGAGGCTGTTCCTCTGAAATGCAGTCTAGGCTCAGGGGGCAGAATGCATTTGGGATGGCTTTTGGTGCTTCTGCTAAGCTCTGCTGTCTAGTGACAAGGCCCTTTGGCCCAGCGTGCTGCCTCATTGCAGCAGCACTCGCTCCGTGCTCCTTGTGATCTCGAGCAGGGTGCGTCTTCTCAAGGTACCGGTGGCCAATGTCATTGCAGGTGGCAATCAAGATCATGTCACTCGAGGAGGAGATGTCTGAGGAGCTGGCTGCCAATGAAATCCTGGCCATGAGGGACAACAGGAGTCCCAATATCGTTAGCTACTTAGACAGGTTGGCATATTCTGGTGTCAATGTAGCTTTAGCTGGTGCAAGCGCAAAGAGACGATGCTCTTTGGTCGCTGGCAGAGAACAGAGCTGGGGATGATTTCTCTGCTGGTCTCCAGAGCGTGGGAGGAGGTGGAGCTGGTGTTCAATAGTCTCTTGTGGCACACGTAGCTTGGAGAGCAGCTGCAAAAACCTGTCTCAGGCCCTGGGGTGACTGAGGCTGTGCCCATTCTGCTTCTCCATGCCGTGGTTTTCTTCTTTCAGCTACCTGGTGGATGGGGAGCTCTGGCTGGCCATGGAGTTCATGGACGGCGGCACCTTGTTTGATGTGCTGAGGGCAGTGTACCTGGAGGAAGGACAGATAGGCGCTGTCTGTCGGGAGGTGAGGGATCCCGCTTGTGCTTGCCCAAGACTGCCTGGATGCTGCTTGTCAGCTGGAGCTTAAGGAGAGCCGAGATTTCTTGCTCTCACCTTTCTTTTGCTGCTGCTGCTGCTGCTGCTGCTGCTGCTGCTGCTGCTGTCACGCCACACAGGAGAAGAAAGAGCATGGGAAGTGTACTGCCTGCCGGTGCCCTCGCACTCCTCAGGCTCTGTTCTTGCACTCTTCCATCCTGTCTGTCCTCTGGCCTTGGTGCTTGCTCACTGGCTCAATTTCTCTTTCTTCCTCTTCTCAGCTTTGCCTGGGAATGTTTGCCTGGAGCCTGTCTGTCTGTCCTACATTGCTTGCCACTGGAAGGCAGCATGCGGGTGGCAGAATTTCAAGCTAAGGGCAAAGAGCTGTCCTCAGCTTCAAAGGACAGCATTGCAGCCTGGATGGCGATGCATTCTGGAACAGCTCGAAGGTGCTGCTGTCACCAGCAGCTTCCTCTTCTGCTGCCACTAGGCTTCCCCAAAATTCTTTGCCGTGCCACCTCCCAGCCAAAGGTGGCGCACTTCCTACCCAAGGCCGGTGGAACTTTTGGGAGCCCAGATGCCTTTGCTTGGAAATCTAGAAAAAACTTCCAAGAGTGTTGAAGCAGCAAGCTCTTCATGGTGACAGCAGCGTGATGTTTCGCCCTGGCTCACAATTCCCTGAGAAAGCCGCCAATCCCGTTGAGCTCTTTCCTTGCGGGTGGGATGAAATCAGATCCTGCACGTTAACTTTCCCTCCCTCCTTTTTCTCTCTCAGTGCCTGCAAGGACTGCATTTCCTTCATTCCCGCCAAGTCATCCACAGAGACATCAAAAGTTGCAACGTCCTGGTGGGCACGGACGGATCCGTCAAGTTGGGTGGGTATCCCTGCTGGGCTGCAGCATGTCCAGCATATGCTGTGCGCTTGCATTTTGGTGACAGCCACTGGGGCAGAAGCGCGGCTTGGCCAGTGCGTGAATGGTCAGGGTGTTTTTGAAGCGGCCGATGCCTCATTTGCCTGGCTCCAGGCACGTGGAAGGAGAGCTCAGCTGCTTTTTCAGTTAGATTCAGCATGGCCTGGTCAGGGCAACGGTTTTGGCCGCTTTGCCAGTGGTAGCTGGCTTTGACAGGCTTTGTTTTTGTCCTCAGGTGACTTTGGCCTCTGTGCTCAGCTCAGCCCTGAGCACAGCAAGCGCAGCTCCAGCGTCGGCACTCCCAGCTGGATGGCACCGGAGGTGGTGAGAGGAGAAGCCTACGGCCCCAAAGTGGACATCTGGTCCCTGGGGATCATGGGGCTGGAAATGGTGGAAGGGGAAGCTCCTTACCAGCGGGAAGCCCGTCTCCGGGTAAGGTGCAGCTTAGCAAGAGGGCTCTGTGTGGAGAGAGCTGTGTGTGGCTAGCAAAGGAGCAGGTGGAGTGTCCTCTTGCATCCATGTGCTGTAGGTTTTTGAACTGCTAGAAAGGAACGGGCCCCCAAAACTGCAGAACCCCAGGCACCACTCGGCTCTCCTGCGCGACTTCCTCCGCTGCTGCCTGCAGGCAGATGAGGACAGGCGCTGGTCTGCCCAGGAGCTCCTACAGGTAAGAAAAAACAAAGGGGCAAAAAGCCCTGGCAGCTGAGGACACCTGCATGAAGGCATGAGGAGGAGGAGGAGTGTGGGCCACGTGGCACAGAAAGCTGCCAGGACAGGAAGGCGCAGGGGGACATGCTGCCCTCAGTGCTCTTTGTGTGTCTTGCTGGTAGCCAGGGAATCCTGCTTGAGCCCGCGAGGATGTGATCCTGGAAAGTAAGAGTTCCTTTCTTTGTTCTTTTTCCTCTGGGCAGCATCCCTTCGTGACCTCAGGCGATCCTGCCTCCAGCCTGGCTGCTCTGATCATCTCAGCCAAGCGAGTGCAGGAAGACTGGAGAGGAGACACCTGCGCCTGAGGAGGCCCTGATGCCCCGCCAGCCAAGAGGAGGGAAAAGGGGATGTGTCATCTTTAGGCAGAGCTTCAGCCATCCCCCGAGTGTGAAGAGGAGCTGTGCCATAGCTAGGAAACATGATAGTGTAGATATTTGCTCAGTTTAGCTGTTAGGTTAGCTGTTAGGTTAACTGTTAGGTTAGATGTTAGGTTAGGTTAGCATAGGTTGGATTAGGTTAGGTTAGGTTAGGTTAGGTTAGGTTAGGTTAGGTTAGGTTAGGTTAGATATGTTGTTAGGTTCAATTTAAAGCTCTGTTGTTTTTCTTTCTGCAAAAGATGAAAATGTAAAAAACTTAGGAAATATAGGGATTAACTTTTAAGGACTATAGAACGCAGACAGCTTGGATAGTAGAGGATTGTTTAGCTTAGGATAGAGTGTTGAGAATTAGGGAAGCTTTGAAGTAGAAATGAAAGAATTGTCATAATAAGAATTAAGCAGTGAGAGGAAAAGCTGGGCTGCAGCAGAACTGGAGCCTGCAGGCGCTCCAAGCTGTCAGCCTGAGCAGGCCACCTGCAGGACAGAATGATGAAGATGGAGAAGCAGCGAGGGGATACTTTGTTTCAGCCCGAGTGTCAATAAAAGTCAAAAATATCCCGAGTGTTGTAAGACTCCCTTCCTTGCCAGGCTGTAGCTAAGTGGACAGTCCCTTTCAGAGGCCCAAAGAACATAGTGAGGTAAGCAGCTTTGCTTACCTGAAGTGTGGCATGCCTGTGGGAAGCTGAGAGACCCACAGGTAATGAACACCAGGTAATGAGCTGCCATTCAGGACAACACTAGGAGGCAGATGTGCAGTCCTTTCTGGGCCTCTTGTCTTGATCAGATGTCAGGCTGATCAGCAGCAATCACCATTTGGTTGCCACCCTCCTCTCACTATGTCACCTGTGGGATGGAATGGCATTCTCACAGCGGCATCTGGCATTTCCTCCCTGCTTCTCTTTTCCCCACTTTGCACCCCAGACCCCCAGGGACCCTCTGGGCCAGCCTCATCCCCCGCAGGGGTGTGCAACCACCAGGGCCACCTGCAGAGCCCCATTCCCACTCTGCTGCCTCCTTGGCCTTTTCCCACATCTGGGCCAGCCTGCCGTTGCCAAGTGTTGGAAACATGCAGACAGCATAGCACACCTGTCATTGAGCAATTTGATGCAGGAGCCCATGCTGAGCACGGCTCCCCACCCCGGCCCTTTTCCCACCGAGCTGTGGCTCCATTTCGCCTCCATCTGCTGGCATACCCACTGTGAGCGACTGCTCAGGCACTGGATGCTCCTTGAATGTTGCCCACAGGCCTGATTTCCACGCCTCCCCATTCCTCCTACCCCTAAGGCTGCCTCAGCTGTCTGAACACAATTTTTCTTACTCTAATGGCTTCCTGTGCTTTACTTGATACTGTAAGCAGAAGTACACCGTTTTGATTGTCTTTCTTCTAGAATTAATAAAAATAAGTTGGAAATACTCCTAGATTTTGCCATTTAAAACTTGAGGCAAGTGCAAAAAGTAGAGAAGCTTTCTGTGCAGCTTTTCAGTTAATTTGAGGTCTCCTTCCTCTTCACTCACTTTCAGCATATCTGTTGATTTTCCTTTGCTCTCATCTTTTAAGCTTCATCCCTTGTCTATCGATCTGCAAAAATAGCCTGTAAACCCAACGCAAATTTACCATCCTTTGTATTTTTCCTCTTCTGGAAAAGCTGAGGCTCGTGTGATCTTCTCCTGTCATCTAGACTTTGATTCCCATCTTGACTCTGGCTAAGAGCAGAACAAATGTAATTTATTGCCTGCTAGTATGATCTGCTAGCAAAGGTCACATTTAGAGCTAAGCATGATGCTTCTCTCCCTCCGTTGAATACACATCTTTGTGTCAAGGCCTGGTGACTTCCAGGAGCACCTGGAAGCTACTGCCAAGGACAAAAGTCTCACTCTTGCTGGTTTTGACACTCATTGGTTGGTAGGATTTTGATCTACGTCGACAGTGATCTACAGGAACTGGATCCTTGACACCAGGTGCCTTCAAGCAACATTTCTAAGCAGAGTGGGCAATGAAGTCCAGATACTAATGAGTTGTGGTTTGTTTTAACTCTGTCTAACATACGGTACACTATCCCAAAACATGTTATTTTTGAGTGCTTCAGGCATTTAAAACTTAGGTTTATTCTTGTCAACACTTTTCTTTCCTCTCTTCAGAAATCTGCATGTCCAGCTACTAATTTCTTTCTCAGCATGTTGAAAAGGTACCAGTCAGACAAGACTTGTTGCTTGACCCAGAGATGGTGCAAGCGTCACCGTTAGGCCGGACGTGGCATACACACGTGATCAGGGTCCAAGAAGAAAAAGGTTTGTTTGTTTTATTCTGCATGTTCTCCAGCTTATACACTCTTAACAAAGCGTGATCTCAAGTCACTAACTACATCACAATAACTTCTTCTATCCATTGGTGCAAAGCAATTAACTTCAATATAACTGGCAAAAGTTTTACAGAAATTTATAAGGCACGTATGCACATCTACTTCGGCACCTAGTCTAGCATACGCAAATTTTCCTGTATCTCTTCTAATGGGTTTCCATGCTGACGGCCTTGTCTTCTTCCTTGCTATGGATACACTCAAAAACCATCAACTGCTATTTCTTCCATGAACTCGGCTTTGCTTGCAGGCCAGCTGTCAAGCCCCTCCATAGGTCAGCATGCACCCGCGTGCTCAAGGAGCAACTGCAGCCTACAATAGTCCTGGAAATTTATTATCTTTGCTTCGTTTGCCATCTAAATGTCACTGAAGAAGTTAGGCTTTTCCAAACCAGCTCGGATGCCACCTAGAAGAAGCAGACTTGCTTTCAGTCAAAGCTTTTGGGACCAAGAGTCATGTTTGCTTGCATTGCTTGGATGCCGCTTGGATTGGCGCATTTTCTGAGTTTGCCTGGCATGCCTTGAGCCCTGCCTTTGTGAGTGAGGAGAATTTCCCAGGCTTTTCTTTTGCATCAGCTGTACAGAAGGTTGTCTTGCTGGGCACAAGAAAGCCACAGAGCAGCTGCCATTGTGAGGTCAAGCCAGAGGTGCCACGTCACAGTGCTGTCAGCACAGCGTTGTCCCGGTGAGCGCCAGGCCTGGTTGTCCAGAGCAGCTCTTCCGCTGGCTCCCTGCAGGAGGATCCTTGTGCTCAAGGAGCTCTCAGCAGACGGCCTGCACCCCGAGAGGAGTCTTGGCTTTCCCTTGGGTGGCACTCAGCGTGCAAACGCGCACAGCGCTGCCAAAATGATCGGGCAAGTCTGTGCCGCCATTTGCACCGTCTTTTCTGTTGTCTATTCTGGCTACTACCTGACCCAGCTGACTCGTAAGTAAAGGTTTCTCCTGGGGCTGGCATCGCCCGACTTTTGCTTGGCTCTGCTCTTTATGCCGCACCAGTGGCCCAGTTTCTTTGGGAACAAAATGGCCATGAAGGTGCCACCGCTTTGGTCAATGTCCTGCCAGCAGCATCAGCTACAAAGGGGGCATCTGTACTGGGTGGCGCGTGCAGAGTATTTGCCATGCAACCTGCAGCGGTTGCCTTCCCTCCCCGGGAGGGTGCGCGGCAGCGGAGTCTGTCATTTCCTCAGCTTGCTGCTTCAAGCAAGACAAGCTGCAAATTGCAGACTCTGAGGGCAGATCCTCAGAAGTACTTCTACCAACTCAGTGGTTCTCTCCAGGAGTGAAGGAAAGCACCTTTTGCTCCATATTCTGCCCCTCAGAGGCCTTGGCTGCATGACTTGAGCCTTTGATACTGTGCCAAGACTGCAATTGCCTTGGCGATGCAGCACAAACTCCAGTGCAGGGAGGGTTTGCTGCTGAGCCCAGCAGCTGTTCCTGGGCTGCTTCAGCAGGGAGCTGCCACAGGGAAGGGACCCTTTGTGGAAGCTTTGCTGGGCTATCATCTTCAGCCAAGGGATGGGAATTAGGGCATGCAATTTAAAAGAATGTATATGGAAAATGCCGGAAAGGGAAGAGGGAAATGTAGCTTGAGCTGTTAGGCACAAGAGAAGCTCAAAGTTTTGAAGAGCAGCGGGCATTTCCAGCACCGTCTTCCTATTTCTCTCTTGGCAAAAGAGGCCCAAATGTAGACAGAGGCTCCTCTAGCGAACATCTTGTTCTCTTGCTTGCTGTGGGAAAGAGCTGTTGCTCCTGGAGGCATATTGGGAAAGGGAAATGCTCTGTGTTGGGACTGCCTTGTGCTGTGGGAGTGGCCAGCACAGGCACTTTTCTAAGGGCCTCTGGTTCCTTTTGTCTTACTGGCTGCAGGTCACCTGGCACGCGGATGGAGACAAGCCTGTCCTTTGGTGAGTGGCAAAGGAAGCTGTGACGTTGCTGGCGTGTGACAATTGTGCAGCAATTCTACCAGCTTGGCCTGTTGCAGCCGAGTGTGGAGTGCCGGCGTGGGAGGCTGAAGGAAAGGCCAGCTGCCCGGTAGCATCAGCAGTAGCAAAGGGAGCACTGGCTGTTTACTGATTTTCCAGTGAAAAGCCTTTCAAGAGATGAAAGGCAAATGGGGCAGCTCCAAGGCATCTTGCTGCTTCTAGGCAGCAGGGAAGCTCAAATGCACAGCAAGATGGAGTAGCAGCTCGTTCAGCCAGCTTCCTCGGGTTTGCGTGACTCAGAGGCCCACTTGTATCAAAGTCTATGATTTGCCCTTCTTCTGGGTCCTTTCCCAGCTCAATAGAAAGCAGCTCCTAAGGCACTGGCTTTTGCCCATCTCTCTCACTTCTGTCTGCCTGCAGGGCACAACAGCAGGGTCAGCAGCTCCTCTGGCTGCCTCTGTCATCGAGGAAGAGGCTGAAGAGGAGCAAAGGAAGATGAAGCCTTCAGCCGCTGTCCCTTCACAGCCGGAACTTGCAGAGCCAGTAAGTGACAGCTGAGCTTGGCACTGCCTTTGCTGCAGGGCCAGGCTACCCGTTTTGGAGCAGCCCTTGTTGCTCGTGGCTGAAGATGCTGTGACATAGTGCGGCTTCAGGCAAGCCGGGGAGCCCTGGCCAATGGGTTCTGAAGTTTGACATTTAAGCTGGGATGCTGAGAGGGCGCCCGAGTGTCTCTTGGCATCAGACAGGAGGCAGCATTCAGTGACTCTCAGTGCAGGAGTCAGCCCCTTGTGCCCGTTGTCAGCGCAGGCTGCCTATGGTCAGCGGACAGCGCAGCCCAAATTCGCAGTTGACAGCCTTGCAGGGTACCTGGGAGACACTGGCCCCTGGAAGGGACCCGCTCTCTCCGTGGACTAATTAGCTTCAGGCTGTGCTTCACTTCCAGCCGATCAGAGCAGAGTTTGGAGAGGAGAATCCTCGGAAGCCCTGCAGTGTAAAAGGGCGGGTGGGTCCGGGCAGGGCTGGAAAGCGGCTCCCAAGGGCCGCTCCCTAAAGGCTGCCATAGAGAAGGGAAATCAAGTGAAACAGATCAGAGAAGGGACACGCTGCGGGCTTCTGAGCAGACTGTTGCGTGCCAACTCCGGGCTGATTTCATTCCGGCCCAGGAAAAGACAGGAGGAGGAAAGCAGCAAGGCTCTGGGGCCCTGCTCTGATCTCTTTGTGGATCTTGGCAGCCCCATCGATACCTTGTTGCCAGTGTCTTGTAGAAAAGCTGAACAGGTAGAGCATGGAGGTGGTCGGGAGGGGCTGGATCCAAGTAGCCTTTGGGCTTCTCCCGAAGGTGCCTTTGAGAAGGGGACATGGGAACTGCCCCAGCTGGAGAGGCTAGGCCGTGGCTGGCAGCACCTTCCCAAGGCCTTGCTTTTGCTGTGCGCTTAGGGGGGGCATGTGTGCCAGCCACCCTTCTGACGGGCAATCCTTTCTTGTCCCAGCGCAAGACAGGCTCTGCCATTCAACCTGGTGCCGCCGGACCAGCATGGCCTGCAGCAGCCAGCTCAAGCCCCGCTGCCGGCACTTCCTGCAGCAGCGCAGCCCAGCAGCCCGAGATGAGGGAGGAGCAGGGCCTGAAGACACTGAGTAAGTCCGTCCGGTGCATTTCTTGTCTGCCAGAGCAGGGTGTTGTGCGAGTGTCTGGGTGTAGGCTGCGCCAGATGCTGCCCTTCGGTCTCAGAGGCACTTAGGCCTCTCTGCAGAAGGTGTTGTTGTGCTCTGAGGCAGCGCGGCAGCGCTCAGGGAGTCCCTGCTGCCTGTGAGGGCGGCTGGGCCTGGCTTGGCCCTGCCTGGGCTGCCTTTTGGGCCAAAGACAAAAGCAGAGATTGTTTCTGCTTGAGCAGAAGGCTGGCACCTAGCAAGTGACTATTGCCCAGGGAGCTGTCTGGTCCCAGCTGTTTTCTGGCTCTGGTTCTTACTCCTCCTCCGGCCCAGACACTTTGTGCCCCTGGCAGTGGACCTGCCAGTGATGGTGGGTGTGACTGCGGAGGCTGCAAAGGCCCTTGGTTACCTCTTAGGGCACCCTTCTTAAGGGCTCATCATTTTGGCTTATCCCGTGGGATGCTGCTCTTGAAAGAAATCAAGGCCTTCTTGGAAAGGCCACCTGATGAAAGGTGGAGAAGATGGCCCTCCCACTTGCTGGTCTCAGCAGCTGGAAGCCGAGGGACTGCAAAGGGCCCAGAGCTGCGGGCAGTGGGGCTGCCTTTGGGACGCTCTGGGCAGCGGCGTCTCTGTGTGCGAGTGAGCGCCCTGCACTGCTTTTGTCTTTCAGGGAGCATCGTGAGTCCGGGCCAGCCAACGGGCAAATACACGGCATTTGAGGAACTCGGGCGAGGGTAAGCGTGATGTCAGCTCATTTTACAAAAGTGTGGGCCAGGTCTTTGGCTGGTGCAATATCAAGCGTGAAGTCAGGCAAGCTCCAAACATGGTCAGGCTCTGGCTTGACCTCGTGTCGCCTGCCTGGACTGCTCGGTCAGAGCAATGCAAAGGCCTCATCAAAGACAAGTTGATGCTGGCAGTGTCTTGCTAGCAGCAGTGAGGAGCAGGAGCTGGGAAAACCCCTGGCCCTGCAGCTTTGTGGCCTGAAAGAGCATCTTGCCGTCCAAGAAAGGTCAGATTGTCAAGGACAGTCTTCTGATTCAAATTGTTCTCCCTTTTTTGACACACACATGCATGCACAGCCGCACAAGGAGAGAGTTCCCCTTAGGTTCTGAAATGACCTGGCAGGGTGTGCGCTTTCCAGCAGCCCTTGGTCTTCATGCTGCACCTTAGTGTTCCCTTGGACAGCCTGCCCCGCATGGCAGAGGGCTCACGGGCTGACGTGCTGTTGGCCGAAGAGATGCTGCAGCCAGGCATTTTTTCTAAGGAAGGCGTCCAGGCAGCCGGCGGAGATCTGCTGCCTGGGCTTGCTTTCACTGCCAAAGGGATAAAGGTGTCTTTCTGCTGCTTTTGTCTTTCTAGAGGGTTTGGAGCTGTTTATAAAGCCCTTGACACCAGCAGCGGACAACAGGTAAAGTGCCAACAGCCCCATGCCCTTTTGCAGCTCTGGAGCGCTTTGCCCGCTGCTGTGAGCTGTGCTTGGAGGTTTGGGTGGCAGCTCCATGTCTGCAGCAGAGGCTGTTCCTCTGAAATGCAGTCTAGGCTCAGGGGGCAGAATGCATTTGGGATGGCTTTTGGTGCTTCTGCTAAGCTCTGCTGTCTAGTGACAAGGCCCTTTGGCCCAGCGTGCTGCCTCATTGCAGCAGCACTCGCTCCGTGCTCCTTGTGATCTCGAGCAGGGTGCGTCTTCTCAAGGTACCGGTGGCCAATGTCATTGCAGGTGGCAATCAAGATCATGTCACTCGAGGAGGAGATGTCCGAGGAGCTGGCTGCCAATGAAATCCTGGCCATGAGGGACAACAGGAGTCCCAATATCGTTAGCTACTTAGACAGGTTGGCATATTCTGGTGTCAATGTAGCTTTAGCTGGTGCAAGCGCAAAGAGACGATGCTCTTTGGTCGCTGGCAGAGAACAGAGCTGGGGACGATTTCTCTGCTGGTCTCCAGAGTGTGGGAGGAGGGGGAGCTGGTGTTCAATAGTCTCTTGTGGCACACGTAGCTTGGAGAGCAGCTGCAAAAACCTGTCTCAGGCCCTGGGGTGACTGAGGCTGTGCCCATTCTGCTTCTCCATGCCGTGGTTTTCTTCTTTCAGCTACCTGGTGGATGGGGAGCTCTGGCTGGCCATGGAGTTCATGGACGGCGGCACCTTGTTTGATGTGCTGAGGGCAGTGTACCTGGAGGAAGGACAGATAGGCGCTGTCTGTCGGGAGGTGAGGGATCCCGCTTGTGCTTGCCCAAGACTGCCCGGATGCTGCTTGTCAGCTGGAGCTTAAGGAGAGCCGAGATTTCTTGCTCTCACCTTTCTTTTGCTGCTGCTGCTGCTGCTGATGCTGCTGCTGCTGCTGCTGCTGCTGCTGCTGTCACGCCACACAGGAGAAGAAAGAGCATGGGAAGTGTACTGCCTGCCGGTGCCCTCGCACTCCTCAGGCTCTGTTCTTGCACTCTTCCATCCTGTCTGTCCTCTGGCCTTGGTGCTTGCTCACTGGCTCAATTTCTCTTTCTTCCTCTTCTCAGCTTTGCCTGGGAATGTTTGCCTGGAGCCTGTCTGTCTGTCCTACATTGCTTGCCACTGGAAGGCAGCATGCGGGTGGCAGAATTTCAAGCTAAGGGCAAAGAGCTGTCCTCAGCTTCAAAGGACAGCATTGCAGCCTGGATGGCGATGCATTCTGGAACAGCTCGAAGGTGCTGCTGTCACCAGCAGCTTCCTCTTCTGCTGCCACTAGGCTTCCCCAAAATTCTTTGCCGTGCCACCTCCCAGCCAAAGGTGGCGCACTTCCTACCCAAGGCCGGTGGAACTTTTGGGAGCCCAGATGCCTTTGCTTGGAAATCTAGAAAAAACTTCCAAGAGTGTTGAAGCAGCAAGCTCTTCATGGTGACAGCAGCGTGATGGTTCGCCCTCACTCACAATTCCCTGAGAAAGCCGCCAATCCCGTTGAGCTCTTTCCTTGCGGGTGGGATGAAATCAGATCCTGCACGTTAACTTTCCCTCCCTCCTTTTTCTCTCTCAGTGCCTGCAAGGACTGCATTTCCTTCATTCCCGCCAAGTCATCCACAGAGACATCAAAAGTTGCAACGTCCTGGTGGGCACGGACGGATCCGTCAAGTTGGGTGGGTATCCCTGCTGGGCTGCAGCATGTCCAGCATATGCCGTGCGCTTGCATTTTGGTGACAGCCACTGGGGCAGAAGCGCGGCTTGGCCAGTGCGTGAATGGTCAGGGTGTTTTTGAAGCGGCCGATGCCTCATTTGCCTGGCTCCAGGCACGTGGAAGGAGAGCTCAGCTGCTTTTTCAGTTAGATTCAGCATGGCCTGGTCAGGGCAACGGTTTTGGCCGCTTTGCCAGTGGTAGCTGGCTTTGACAGGCTTTGTTTTTGTCCTCAGGTGACTTTGGCCTCTGTGCTCAGCTCAGCCCTGAGCACAGCAAGCGCAGCTCCAGCGTCGGCACTCCCAGCTGGATGGCACCGGAGGTGGTGAGAGGAGAAGCCTACGGCCCCAAAGTGGACATCTGGTCCCTGGGGATCATGGGGCTGGAAATGGTGGAAGGGGAAGCTCCTTACCAGCGGGAAGCCCGTCTCCGGGTAAGGTGCAGCTTAGCAAGAGGGCTCTGTGTGGAGAGAGCTGTGTGTGGCTAGCAAAGGAGCAGGTGGAGTGTCCTCTTGCATCCATGTGCTGTAGGTTTTTGAACTGCTAGAAAGGAACGGGCCCCCAAAACTGCAGAACCCCAGGCACCACTCGGCTCTCCTGCGCGACTTCCTCCGCTGCTGCCTGCAGGCAGATGAGGACAGGCGCTGGTCTGCCCAGGAGCTCCTACAGGTAAGAAAAAACAAAGGGGCAAAAAGCCCTGGCAGCTGAGGACACCTGCATGAAGGCATGAGGAGGAGGAGGAGTGTGGGCCACGTGGCACAGAAAGCTGCCAGGACAGGAAGGCGCAGGGGGACATGCTGCCCTCAGTGCTCTTTGTGTGTCTTGCTGGTAGCCAGGGAATCCTGCTTGAGCCCGCGAGGATGTGATCCTGGAAAGTAAGAGTTCCTTTCTTTGTTCTTTTTCCTCTGGGCAGCATCCCTTCGTGACCTCAGGCGATCCTGCCTCCAGCCTGGCTGCTCTGATCATCTCAGCCAAGCGAGTGCAGGAAGACTGGAGAGGAGACACCTGCGCCTGAGGAGGCCCTGATGCCCCGCCAGCCAAGAGGAGGGAAAAGGGGATGTGTCATCTTTAGGCAGAGCTTCAGCCATCCCCCGAGTGTGAAGAGGAGCTGTGCCATAGCTAGGAAACATGATAGTGTAGATATTTGCTCAGTTTAGCTGTTAGGTTAGCTGTTAGGTTAACTGTTAGGTTAGATGTTAGGTTAGGTTAGCATAGTTTGGATTAGGTTAGGTTAGGTTAGGTTAGGTTAGGTTAGGTTAGGTTAGGTTAGATATGTTGTTAGGTTCAATTTAAAGCTCTGTTGTTTTTCTTTCTGCAAAAGATGAAAATGTAAAAAACTTAGGAAATATAGGGATTAACTTTTAAGGACTATAGAACGCAGACAGCTTGGATAGTAGAGGATTGTTTAGCTTAGGATAGAGTGTTGAGAATTAGGGAAGCTTTGAAGTAGAAATGAAAGAATTGTCATAATAAGAATTAAGCAGTGAGAGGAAAAGCTGGGCTGCAGCAGAACTGGAGCCTGCAGGCGCTCCAAGCTGTCAGCCTGAGCAGGCCACCTGCAGGACAGAATGATGAAGATGGAGAAGCAGCGAGGGGATACTTTGTTTCAGCCCGAGTGTCAATAAAAGTCAAAAATATCCCGAGTGTTGTAAGACTCCCTTCCTTGCCAGGCTGTAGCTAAGTGGACAGTCCCTTTCAGAGGCCCAAAGAACATAGTGAGGTAAGCAGCTTTGCTTACCTGAAGTGTGGCATGCCTGTGGGAAGCTGAGAGACCCACAGGTAATGAACACCAGGTAATGAGCTGCCATTCAGGACAACACTAGGAGGCAGATGTGCAGTCCTTTCTGGGCCTCTTGTCTTGATCAGATGTCAGGCTGATCAGCAGCAATCACCATTTGGTTGCCACCCTCCTCTCACTATGTCACCTGTGGGATGGAATGGCATTCTCACAGCGGCATCTGGCATTTCCTCCCTGCTTCTCTTTTCCCCACTTTGCACCCCAGACCCCCAGGGACCCTCTGGGCCAGCCTCATCCCCCGCAGGGGTGTGCAACCACCAGGGCCACCTGCAGAGCCCCATTCCCACTCTGCTGCCTCCTTGGCCTTTTCCCACATCTGGGCCAGCCTGCCGTTGCCAAGTGTTGGAAACATGCAGACAGCATAGCACACCTGTCATTGAGCAATTTGATGCAGGAGCCCATGCTGAGCACGGCTCCCCACCCCGGCCCTTTTCCCACCGAGCTGTGGCTCCATTTCGCCTCCATCTGCTGGCATACCCACTGTGAGCGACTGCTCAGGCACTGGATGCTCCTTGAATGTTGCCCACAGGCCTGATTTCCACGCCTCCCCATTCCTCCTACCCCTAAGGCTGCCTCAGCTGTCTGAACACAATTTTTCTTACTCTAATGGCTTCCTGTGCTTTACTTGATACTGTAAGCAGAAGTACACCGTTTTGATTGTCTTTCTTCTAGAATTAATAAAAATAAGTTGGAAATACTCCTAGATTTTGCCATTTAAAACTTGAGGCAAGTGCAAAAAGTAGAGAAGCTTTCTGTGCAGCTTTTCAGTTAATTTGAGGTCTCCTTCCTCTTCACTCACTTTCAGCATATCTGTTGATTTTCCTTTGCTCTCATCTTTTAAGCTTCATCCCTTGTCTATCGATCTGCAAAAATAGCCTGTAAACCCAACGCAAATTTACTATCCTTTGTATTTTTCCTCTTCTGGAAAAGCTGAGGCTCGTGTGATCTTCTCCTGTCATCTAGACTTTGATTCCCATCTTGACTCTGGCTAAGAGCAGAACAAATGTAATTTATTGCCTGCTAGTATGATCTGCTAGCAAAGGTCACATTTAGAGCTAAGCATGATGCTTCTCTCCCTCCGTTGAATACACATCTTTGTGTCAAGGCCTGGTGACTTCCAGGAGCACCTGGAAGCTACTGCCAAGGACAAAAGTCTCACTCTTGCTGGTTTTGACACTCATTGGTTGGTAGGATTTTGATCTACGTCGACAGTGATCTACAGGAACTGGATCCTTGACACCAGGTGCCTTCAAGCAACATTTCTAAGCAGAGTGGGCAATGAAGTCCAGATACTAATGAGTTGTGGTTTGTTTTAACTCTGTCTAACATACGGTACACTATCCCAAAACATGTTATTTTTGAGTGCTTCAGGCATTTAAAACTTAGGTTTATTCTTGTCAACACTTTTCTTTCCTCTCTTCAGAAATCTGCATGTCCAGCTACTAATTTCTTTCTCAGCTTGTTGAAAAGGTACCAGTCAGACAAGACTTGTTGCTTGACCCAGAGATGGTGCAAGCATCACCGTTAGGCCGGACGTGGCATACACACGTGATCAGGGTCCAAGAAGAAAAAGGTTTGTTTGTTTTATTCTGCATGTTCTCCAGCTTATACACTCTTAAAAAAGCGTGATCTCAAGTCACTAACTACATCACAATAACTTCTTCTATCCATTGGTGCAAAGCAATTAACTTCAATATAACTGGCAAAAGTTTTACAGAAATTTATAAGGCACGTATGCACATCTACTTCGGCACCTAGTCTAGCATACGCAAATTTTCCTGTATCTCTTCTAATGGGTTTCCATGCTGACGGCCTTGTCTTCTTCCTTGCTATGGATACACTCAAAAACCATCAACTGCTATTTCTTCCATGAACTCGGCTTTGCTTGCAGGCCAGCTGTCAAGCCCCTCCATAGGTCAGCATGCACCCGCGTGCTCAAGGAGCAACTGCAGCCTACAATAGTCCTGGAAATTTATTATCTTTGCTTCGTTTGCCATCTAAATGTCACTGAAGAAGTTAGGCTTTTCCAAACCAGCTCGGATGCCACCTAGAAGAAGCAGACTTGCTTTCAGTCAAAGCTTTTGGGACCAAGAGTCATGTTTGCTTGCATTGCTTGGATGCCGCTTGGATTGGCGCATTTTCTGAGTTTGCCTGGCATGCCTTGAGCCCTGCCTTTGTGAGTGAGGAGAATTTCCCAGGCTTTTCTTTTGCATCAGCTGTACAGAAGGTTGTCTTGCTGGGCACAAGAAAGCCACAGAGCAGCTGCCATTGTGAGGTCAAGCCAGAGGTGCCACGTCACAGTGCTGTCAGCACAGCGTTGTCCCGGTGAGCGCCAGGCCTGGTTGTCCAGAGCAGCTCTTCCGCTGGCTCCCTGCAGGAGGATCCTTGTGCTCAAGGAGCTCTCAGCAGACGGCCTGCACCCCGAGAGGAGTCTTGGCTTTCCCTTGGGTGGCACTCAGCGTGCAAACGCGCACAGCGCTGCCAAAATGATCGGGCAAGTCTGTGCCGCCGTTTGCACCGTCTTTTCTGTTGTCTATTCTGGCTACTACCTGACCCAGCTGACTCGTAAGTAAAGGTTTCTCCTGGGGCTGGCATCGCCCGACTTTTGCTTGGCTCTGCTCTTTATGCCGCACCAGTGGCCCAGTTTCTTTGGGAACAAAATGGCCATGAAGGTGCCACCGCTTTGGTCAATGTCCTGCCAGCAGCATCAGCTACAAAGGGGGCATCTGTACTGGGTGGTGCGTGCAGAGTATTTGCCATGCAACCTGCAGCGGTTGCCTTCCCTCCCCGGGAGGGTGCGCGGCAGCGGAGTCTGTCATTTCCTCAGCTTGCTGCTTCAAGCAAGACAAGCTGCAAATTGCAGACTCTGAGGGCAGATCCTCAGAAGTACTTCTACCAACTCAGTGGTTCTCTCCAGGAGTGAAGGAAAGCACCTTTTGCTCCATATTCTGCCCCTCAGAGGCCTTGGCTGCATGACTTGAGCCTTTGATGCTGTGCCAAGACTGCAATTGCCTTGGCGATGCAGCACAAACTCCAGTGCAGGGAGGGTTTGCTGCTGAGCCCAGCAGCTGTTCCTGGGCTGCTTCAGCAGGGAGCTGCCACAGGGAAGGGACCCTTTGTGGAAGCTTTGCTGGGCTATCATCTTCAGCCAAGGGATGGGAATTAGGGCATGCAATTTAAAAGAATGTATATGGAAAATGCCGGAAAGGGAAGAGGGAAATGTAGCTTGAGCTGTTAGGCACAAGAGAAGCTCAAAGTTTTGAAGAGCAGCGGGCATTTCCAGCACCGTCTTCCTATTTCTCTCTTGGCAAAAGAGGCCCAAATGTAGACAGAGGCTCCTCTAGCGAACATCTTGTTCTCTTGCTTGCTGTGGGAAAGAGCTGTTGCTCCTGGAGGCATATTGGGAAAGGGAAATGCTCTGTGTTGGGACTGCCTTGTGCTGTGGGAGTGGCCAGCACAGGCACTTTTCTAAGGGCCTCTGGTTCCTTTTGTCTTACTGGCTGCAGGTCACCTGGCACGCGGATGGAGACAAGCCTGTCCTTTGGTGAGTGGCAAAGGAAGCTGTGACGTTGCTGGCGTGTGACAATTGT
Organism: Melospiza georgiana; assembly: GCF_028018845.1. Classification (NCBI taxonomy): domain Eukaryota; kingdom Metazoa; phylum Chordata; class Aves; order Passeriformes; family Passerellidae; genus Melospiza; species Melospiza georgiana. The sequence goes on along the minus strand of NC_080465.1, from coordinate 62,193,088 downwards.
GCAGCAATTCTACCAGCTTGGCCTGTTGCAGCCGAGTGTGGAGTGCCGGCGTGGGAGGCTGAAGGAAAGGCCAGCTGCCCGGTAGCATCAGCAGTAGCAAAGGGAGCACTGGCTGTTTACTGATTTTCCAGTGAAAAGCCTTTCAAGAGATGAAAGGCAAATGGGGCAGCTCCAAGGCATCTTGCTGCTTCTAGGCAGCAGGGAAGCTCAAATGCACAGCAAGATGGAGTAGCAGCTCGTTCAGCCAGCTTCCTCGGGTTTGCGTGACTCAGAGGCCCACTTGTATCAAAGTCTATGATTTGCCCTTCTTCTGGGTCCTTTCCCAGCTCAATAGAAAGCAGCTCCTAAGGCACTGGCTTTTGCCCATCTCTCTCACTTCTGTCTGCCTGCAGGGCACAACAGCAGGGTCAGCAGCTCCTCTGGCTGCCTCTGTCATCGAGGAAGAGGCTGAAGAGGAGCAAAGGAAGATGAAGCCTTCAGCCGCTGTCCCTTCACAGCCGGAACTTGCAGAGCCAGTAAGTGACAGCTGAGCTTGGCACTGCCTTTGCTGCAGGGCCAGGCTACCCGTTTTGGAGCAGCCCTTGTTGCTCGTGGCTGAAGATGCTGGCGGCCGTGTGCCTGCTGTGACATAGTGCGGCTTCAGGCAAGCCGGGGAGCCCTGGCCAATGGGTTCTGAAGTTTGACATTTAAGCTGGGATGCTGAGAGGGCGCCCGAGTGTCTCTTGGCATCAGACAGGAGGCAGCATTCAGTGACTCTCAGTGCAGGAGTCAGCCCCTTGTGCCCGTTGTCAGCGCAGGCTGCCTATGGTCAGCGGACAGCGCAGCCCAAATTCGCAGTTGACAGCCTTGCAGGGTACCTGGGAGACACTGGCCCCTGGAAGGGACCCGCTCTCTCCGTGGACTAATTAGCTTCAGGCTGTGCTTCACTTCCAGCCGATCAGAGCAGAGTTTGGAGAGGAGAATCCTCGGAAGCCCTGCAGTGTAAAAGGGCGGGTGGGTCCGGGCAGGGCTGGAAAGCGGCTCCCAAGGGCCGCTCCCTAAAGGCTGCCATAGAGAAGGGAAATCAAGTGAAACAGATCAGAGAAGGGACACGCTGCGGGCTTCTGAGCAGACTGTTGCGTGCCAACTCCGGGCTGATTTCATTCCGGCCCAGGAAAAGACAGGAGGAGGAAAGCAGCAAGGCTCTGGGGCCCTGCTCTGATCTCTTTGTGGATCTTGGCAGCCCCATCGATACCTTGTTGCCAGTGTCTTGCAGAAAAGCTGAACAGGTAGAGCATGGAGGTGGTCGGGAGGGGCTGGATCCAAGTAGCCTTTGGGCTTCTCCCGAAGGTGCCTTTGAGAAGGGGACATGGGAACTGCCCCAGCTGGAGAGGCTAGGCCGTGGCTGGCAGCACCTTCCCAAGGCCTTGCTTTTGCTGTGCGCTTAGGGGGGGCATGTGTGCCAGCCACCCTTCTGACGGGCAATCCTTTCTTGTCCCAGCTCAAGACAGGCTCTGCCATTCAACCTGGTGCCGCCGGACCAGCATGGCCTGCAGCAGCCAGCTCAAGCCCCGCTGCCGGCACTTCCTGCAGCAGCACAGCCCAGCAGCCCGAGATGAGGGAGGAGCAGGGCCTGAAGACACTGAGTAAGTCCGTCCGGTGCATTTCTTGTCTGCCAGAGCAGGGTGTTGTGCGAGTGTCTGGGTGTAGGCTGCGCCAGATGCTGCCCCTCGGTCTCAGAGGCACGTAGGCCTCTCTGCAGAAGGTGTTGTTGTGCTCTGAGGCAGCGCGGCAGCGCTCAGGGAGTCCCTGCTGCCTGTGAGGGCGGCTGGGCCTGGCTTGGCCCTGCCTGGGCTGCCTTTTGGGCCAAAGACAAAAGCAGAGATTGTTTCTGCTTGAGCAGAAGGCTGGCACCTAGCAAGTGACTATTGCCCAGGGAGCTGTCTGGTCCCAGCTGTTTTCTGGCTCTGGTTCTTACTCCTCCTCCGGCCCAGACACTTTGTGCCCCTGGCAGTGGACCTGCCAGTGATGGTGGGTGTGACTGCGGAGGCTGGAAAGGCCCTTGGTTACCTCTTAGGGCACCCTTCTTAAGGGCTCATCATTTTGGCTTATCCCGTGGGATGCTGCTCTTGAAAGAAATCAAGGCCTTCTTGGAAAGGCCACCTGATGAAAGGTGGAGAAGATGGCCCTCCCACTTGCTGGTCTCAGCAGCTGGAAGCCGAGGGACCGCAAAGGGCCCAGAGCTGCGGGCAGTGGGGCTGCCTTTGGGACGCTCTGGGCAGCGGCGTCTCTGTGTGCGAGTGAGCGCCCTGCACTGCTTTTGTCTTTCAGGGAGCATCGTGAGTCCGGGCCAGCCAACGGGCAAATACACGGCATTTGAGGAACTCGGGCGAGGGTAAGCGTGATGTCAGCTCATTTTACAAAAGTGTGGGCCAGGTCTTTGGCTGGTGCAATATCAAGCGTGAAGTCAGGCAAGCTCCAAACATGGTCAGGCTCTGGCTTGACCTCGTGTCGCCTGCCTGGACTGCTCGGTCAGAGCAATGCAAAGGCCTCATCAAAGACAAGTTGATGCTGGCAGTGTCTTGCTAGCAGCAGTGAGGAGCAGGAGCTGGGAAAACCCCTGGCCCTGCAGCTTTGTGGCCTGAAAGAGCATCTTGCCGTCCAAGAAAGGTCAGATTGTCAAGGACAGTCTTCTGATTCAAATTGTTCTCCCTTTTTTGACACACACATGCATGCACAGCCGCACAAGGAGAGAGTTCCCCTTAGGTTCTGAAATGACCTGGCAGGGTGTGCGCTTTCCAGCAGCCCTTGGTCTTCATGCTGCACCTTAGTGTTCCCTTGGACAGCCTGCCCCGCATGGCAGAGGGCTCACGGGCTGACGTGCTGTTGGCCGAAGAGATGCTGCAGCCAGGCATTTTTTCTAAGGAAGGCGTCCAGGCAGCCGGCGGAGATCTGCTGCCTGGGCTTGCTTTCACTGCCAAAGGGATAAAGGTGTCTTTCTGCTGCTTTTGTCTTTCTAGAGGGTTTGGAGCTGTTTATAAAGCCCTTGACACCAGCAGCGGACAACAGGTAAAGTGCCAACAGCCCCATGCCCTTTTGCAGCTCTGGAGCGCTTTGCCCGCTGCTGTGAGCTGTGCTTGGAGGTTTGGGTGGCAGCTCCATGTCTGCAGCAGAGGCTGTTCCTCTGAAATACAGTCTAGGCTCAGGGGGCAGAATGCATTTGGGATGGCTTTTGGTGCTTCTGCTAAGCTCTGCTGTCTAGTGACAAGGCCCTTTGGCCCAGCGTGCTGCCTCATTGCAGCAGCACTCGCTCCGTGCTCCTTGTGATCTCGAGCAGGGTGCGTCTTCTCAAGGTACCGGTGGCCAATGTCATTGCAGGTGGCAATCAAGATCATGTCACTCGAGGAGGAGATGTCCGAGGAGCTGGCTGCCAATGAAATCCTGGCCATGAGGGACAACAGGAGTCCCAATATCGTTAGCTACTTAGACAGGTTGGCATATTCTGGTGTCAATGTAGCTTTAGCTGGTGCAAGCGCAAAGAGACGATGCTCTTTGGTCGCTGGCAGAGAACAGAGCTGGGGATGATTTCTCTGCTGGTCTCCAGAGCGTGGGAGGAGGTGGAGCTGGTGTTCAATAGTCTCTTGTGGCACACGTAGCTTGGAGAGCAGCTGCAAAAACCTGTCTCAGGCCCTGGGGTGACTGAGGCTGTGCCCATTCTGCTTCTCCATGCCGTGGTTTTCTTCTTTCAGCTACCTGGTGGATGGGGAGCTCTGGCTGGCCATGGAGTTCATGGACGGCGGCACCTTGTTTGATGTGCTGAGGGCAGTGTACCTGGAGGAAGGACAGATAGGCGCTGTCTGTCGGGAGGTGAGGGATCCCGCTTGTGCTTGCCCAAGACTGCCCGGATGCTGCTTGTCAGCTGGAGCTTAAGGAGAGCCGAGATTTCTTGCTCTCACCTTTCTTTTGCTGCTGCTGCTGCTGCTGCTGCTGCTGCTGCTGCTGTCACGCCACACAGGAGAAGAAAGAGCATGGGAAGTGTACTGCCTGCCGGTGCCCTCGCACTCCTCAGGCTCTGTTCTTGCACTCTTCCATCCTGTCTGTCCTCTGGCCTTGGTGCTTGCTCACTGGCTCAATTTCTCTTTCTTCCTCTTCTCAGCTTTGCCTGGGAATGTTTGCCTGGAGCCTGTCTGTCTGTCCTACATTGCTTGCCACTGGAAGGCAGCATGCGGGTGGCAGAATTTCAAGCTAAGGGCAAAGAGCTGTCCTCAGCTTCAAAGGACAGCATTGCAGCCTGGATGGCGATGCATTCTGGAACAGCTCGAAGGTGCTGCTGTCACCAGCAGCTTCCTCTTCTGCTGCCACCAGGCTTCCCCAAAATTCTTTGCCGTGCCACCTCCCAGCCAAAGGTGGCGGACTTCCTACCCAAGGCCGGTGGAACTTTTGGGAGCCCAGATGCCTTTGCTTGGAAATCTAGAAAAAACTTCCAAGAGTGTTGAAGCAGCAAGCTCTTCATGGTGACAGCAGCGTGATGTTTCGCCCTGGCTCGCAATTCCCTGAGAAAGCCGCCAATCCCGTTGAGCTCTTTCCTTGCGGGTGGGATGAAATCAGATCCTGCACGTTAACTTTCCCTCCCTCCTTTTTCTCTCTCAGTGCCTGCAAGGACTGCATTTCCTTCATTCCCGCCAAGTCATCCACAGAGACATCAAAAGTTGCAACGTCCTGGTGGGCACGGACGGATCCGTCAAGTTGGGTGGGTATCCCTGCTGGGCTGCAGCATGTCCAGCATATGCCGTGCGCTTGCATTTTGGTGACGGCCACTGGGGCAGAAGCGCGGCTTGGCCAGTGCGTGAATGGTCAGGGTGTTTTTGAAGCGGCCGATGCCTCATTTGCCTGGCTCCAGGCACGTGGAAGGAGAGCTCAGCTGCTTTTTCAGTTAGATTCAGCATGGCCTGGTCAGGGCAATGGTTTTGGCCGCTTTGCCAGTGGTAGCTGGCTTTGACAGGCTTTGTTTTTGTCCTCAGGTGACTTTGGCCTCTGTGCTCAGCTCAGCCCTGAGCACAGCAAGCGCAGCTCCAGCGTCGGCACTCCCAGCTGGATGGCACCGGAGGTGGTGAGAGGAGAAGCCTACGGCCCCAAAGTGGACATCTGGTCCCTGGGGATCATGGGGCTGGAAATGGTGGAAGGGGAAGCTCCTTACCAGCGGGAAGCCCGTCTCCGGGTAAGGTGCAGCTTAGCAAGAGGGCTCTGTGTGGAGAGAGCTGTGTGTGGCTAGCAAAGGAGCAGGTGGAGTGTCCTCTTGCATCCATGTGCTGTAGGTTTTTGAACTGCTAGAAAGGAATGGGCCCCCAAAACTGCAGAACCCCAGGCACCACTCGGCTCTCCTGCGCGACTTCCTCCGCTGCTGCCTGCAGGCAGATGAGGACAGGCGCTGGTCTGCCCAGGAGCTCCTACAGGTAAGAAAAAGCAAAGGGGCAAAAAGCCCTGGCAGCTGAGGACACCTGCATGAAGGCATGAGGAGGAGGAGGAGTGTGGGCCACGTGGCACAGAAAGCTGCCAGGACAGGAAGGCGCAGGGGGACATGCTGCCCTCAGTGCTCTTTGTGTGTCTTGCTGGTAGCCAGGGAATCCTGCTTGAGCCCGCGAGGATGTGATCCTGGAAAGTAAGAGTTCCTTTCTTTGTTCTTTTTCCTCTGGGCAGCATCCCTTCGTGACCTCAGGCGATCCTGCCTCCAGCCTGGCTGCTCTGATCATCTCAGCCAAGCGAGTGCAGGAAGACTGGAGAGGAGACACCTGCGCCTGAGGAGGCCCGGATGCCCCGCCAGCCAAGAGGAGGGAAAAGGGGATGTGTCATCTTTAGGCAGAGCTTCAGCCATCCCCCGAGTGTGAAGAGGAGCTGTGCCATAGCTAGGAAACATGATAGTGTAGATATTTGCTCAGTTTAGCTGTTAGGTTAGCTGTTAGGTTAACTGTTAGGTTAGATGTTAGGTTAGGTTAGCATAGGTTGGATTAGGTTAGGTTAGGTTAGGTTAGGTTAGGTTAGGTTAGGTTAGGTTAGGTTAGGTTAGATATGTTGTTAGGTTCAATTTAAAGCTCTGTTGTTTTTCTTTCTGCAAAAGATGAAAATGTAAAAAACTTAGGAAATATAGGGATTAACTTTTAAGGACTATAGAACGCAGACAGCTTGGATAGTAGAGGATTGTTTAGCTTAGGATAGAGTGTTGAGAATTAGGGAAGCTTTGAAGTAGAAATGAAAGAATTGTCATAATAAGAATTAAGCAGTGAGAGGAAAAGCTGGGCTGCAGCAGAACTGGAGCCTGCAGGCGCTCCAAGCTGTCAGCCTGAGCAGGCCACCTGCAGGACAGAATGATGAAGATGGAGAAGCAGCGAGGGGATACTTTGTTTCAGCCCGAGTGTCAATAAAAGTCAAAAATATCCCGAGTGTTGTAAGACTCCCTTCCTTGCCAGGCTGTAGCTAAGTGGACAGTCCCTTTCAGAGGCCCAAAGAACATAGTGAGGTAAGCAGCTTTGCTTACCTGAAGTGTGGCATGCCTGTGGGAAGCTGAGAGACCCACAGGTAATGAACACCAGGTAATGAGCTGCCATTCAGGACAACACTAGGAGGCAGATGTGCAGTCCTTTCTGGGCCTCTTGTCTTGATCAGATGTCAGGCTGATCAGCAGCAATCACCATTTGGTTGCCACCCTCCTCTCACTATGTCACCTGTGGGATGGAATGGCATTCTCACAGCGGCATCTGGCATTTCCTCCCTGCTTCTCTTTTCCCCACTTTGCACCCCAGACCCCCAGGGACCCTCTGGGCCAGCCTCATCCCCCGCAGGGGTGTGCAACCACCAGGGCCACCTGCAGAGCCCCATTCCCACTCTGCTGCCTCCTTGGCCTTTTCCCACATCTGGGCCAGCCTGCCGTTGCCAAGTGTTGGAAACATGCAGACAGCATAGCACACCTGTCATTGAGCAATTTGATGCAGGAGCCCATGCTGAGCACGGCTCCCCACCCCGGCCCTTTTCCCACCGAGCTGTGGCTCCATTTCGCCTCCATCTGCTGGCATACCCACTGTGAGCGACTGCTCAGGCACTGGATGCTCCTTGAATGTTGCCCACAGGCCTGATTTCCACGCCTCCCCATTCCTCCTACCCCTAAGGCTGCCTCAGCTGTCTGAACACAATTTTTCTTACTCTAATGGCTTCCTGTGCTTTACTTGATACTGTAAGCAGAAGTACACCGTTTTGATTGTCTTTCTTCTAGAATTAATAAAAATAAGTTGGAAATACTCCTAGATTTTGCCATTTAAAACTTGAGGCAAGTGCAAAAAGTAGAGAAGCTTTCTGTGCAGCTTTTCAGTTAATTTGAGGTCTCCTTCCTCTTCACTCACTTTCAGCATATCTGTTGATTTTCCTTTGCTCTCATCTTTTAAGCTTCATCCCTTGTCTATCGATCTGCAAAAATAGCCTGTAAACCCAACGCAAATTTACTATCCTTTGTATTTTTCCTCTTCTGGAAAAGCTGAGGCTCGTGTGATCTTCTCCTGTCATCTAGACTTTGATTCCCATCTTGACTCTGGCTAAGAGCAGAACAAATGTAATTTATTGCCTGCTAGTATGATCTGCTAGCAAAGGTCACATTTAGAGCTAAGCATGATGCTTCTCTCCCTCCGTTGAATACACATCTTTGTGTCAAGGCCTGGTGACTTCCAGGAGCACCTGGAAGCTACTGCCAAGGACAAAAGTCTCACTCTTGCTGGTTTTGACACTCATTGGTTGGTAGGATTTTGATCTACGTCGACAGTGATCTACAGGAACTGGATCCTTGACACCAGGTGCCTTCAAGCAACATTTCTAAGCAGAGTGGGCAATGAAGTCCAGATACTAATGAGTTGTGGTTTGTTTTAACTCTGTCTAACATACGGTACACTATCCCAAAACATGTTATTTTTGAGTGCTTCAGGCATTTAAAACTTAGGTTTATTCTTGTCAACACTTTTCTTTCCTCTCTTCAGAAATCTGCATGTCCAGCTACTAATTTCTTTCTCAGCTTGTTGAAAAGGTACCAGTCAGACAAGACTTGTTGCTTGACCCAGAGATGGTGCAAGCGTCACCGTTAGGCCGGACGTGGCATACACACGTGATCAGGGTCCAAGAAGAAAAAGGTTTGTTTGTTTTATTCTGCATGTTCTCCAGCTTATACACTCTTAACAAAGCGTGATCTCAAGTCACTAACTACATCACAATAACTTCTTCTATCCATTGGTGCAAAGCAATTAACTTCAATATAACTGGCAAAAGTTTTACAGAAATTTATAAGGCACGTATGCACATCTACTTCGGCACCTAGTCTAGCATACGCAAATTTTCCTGTATCTCTTCTAATGGGTTTCCATGCTGACGGCCTTGTCTTCTTCCTTGCTATGGATACACTCAAAAACCATCAACTGCTATTTCTTCCATGAACTCGGCTTTGCTTGCAGGCCAGCTGTCAAGCCCCTCCATAGGTCAGCATGCACCCGCGTGCTCAAGGAGCAACTGCAGCCTACAATAGTCCTGGAAATTTATTATCTTTGCTTCGTTTGCCATCTAAATGTCACTGAAGAAGTTAGGCTTTTCCAAACCAGCTCGGATGCCACCTAGAAGAAGCAGACTTGCTTTCAGTCAAAGCTTTTGGGACCAAGAGTCATGTTTGCTTGCATTGCTTGGATGCCGCTTGGATTGGCGCATTTTCTGAGTTTGCCTGGCATGCCTTGAGCCCTGCCTTTGTGAGTGAGGAGAATTTCCCAGGCTTTTCTTTTGCATCAGCTGTACAGAAGGTTGTCTTGCTGGGCACAAGAAAGCCACAGAGCAGCTGCCATTGTGAGGTCAAGCCAGAGGTGCCACGTCACAGTGCTGTCAGCACAGCGTTGTCCCGGTGAGCGCCAGGCCTGGTTGTCCAGAGCAGCTCTTCCGCTGGCTCCCTGCAGGAGGATCCTTGTGCTCAAGGAGCTCTCAGCAGACGGCCTGCACCCCGAGAGGAGTCTTGGCTTTCCCTTGGGTGGCACTCAGCGTGCAAACGCGCACAGCGCTGCCAAAATGATCGGGCAAGTCTGTGCCGCCGTTTGCACCGTCTTTTCTGTTGTCTATTCTGGCTACTACCTGACCCAGCTGACTCGTAAGTAAAGGTTTCTCCTGGGGCTGGCATCGCCCGACTTTTGCTTGGCTCTGCTCTTTATGCCGCACCAGTGGCCCAGTTTCTTTGGGAACAAAATGGCCATGAAGGTGCCACCGCTTTGGTCAATGTCCTGCCAGCAGCATCAGCTACAAAGGGGGCATCTGTACTGGGTGGCGCGTGCAGAGTATTTGCCATGCAACCTGCAGCGGTTGCCTTCCCTCCCCGGGAGGGTGCGCGGCAGCGGAGTCTGTCATTTCCTCAGCTTGCTGCTTCAAGCAAGACAAGCTGCAAATTGCAGACTCTGAGGGCAGATCCTCAGAAGTACTTCTACCAACTCAGTGGTTCTCTCCAGGAGTGAAGGAAAGCACCTTTTGCTCCATATTCTGCCCCTCAGAGGCCTTGGCTGCATGACTTGAGCCTTTGATGCTGTGCCAAGACTGCAATTGCCTTGGCGATGCAGCACAAACTCCAGTGCAGGGAGGGTTTGCTGCTGAGCCCAGCAGCTGTTCCTGGGCTGCTTCAGCAGGGAGCTGCCACAGGGAAGGGACCCTTTGTGGAAGCTTTGCTGGGCTATCATCTTCAGCCAAGGGATGGGAATTAGGGCATGCAATTTAAAAGAATGTATATGGAAAATGCCGGAAAGGGAAGAGGGAAATGTAGCTTGAGCTGTTAGGCACAAGAGAAGCTCAAAGTTTTGAAGAGCAGCGGGCATTTCCAGCACCGTCTTCCTATTTCTCTCTTGGCAAAAGAGGCCCAAATGTAGACAGAGGCTCCTCTAGCGAACATCTTGTTCTCTTGCTTGCTGTGGGAAAGAGCTGTTGCTCCTGGAGGCATATTGGGAAAGGGAAATGCTCTGTGTTGGGACTGCCTTGTGCTGTGGGAGTGGCCAGCACAGGCACTTTTCTAAGGGCCTCTGGTTCCTTTTGTCTTACTGGCTGCAGGTCACCTGGCACGCGGATGGAGACAAGCCTGTCCTTTGGTGAGTGGCAAAGGAAGCTGTGACGTTGCTGGCGTGTGACAATTGTGCAGCAATTCTACCAGCTTGGCCTGTTGCAGCCGAGTGTGGAGTGCCGGCGTGGGAGGCTGAAGGAAAGGCCAGCTGCCCGGTGGCATCAGCAGTAGCAAAGGGAGCACTGGCTGTTTACTGATTTTCCAGTGAAAAGCCTTTCAAGAGATGAAAGGCAAATGGGACAGCTCCAAGGCATCTTGCTGCTTCTAGGCAGCAGGGAAGCTCAAATGCACAGCAAGATGGAGTAGCAGCTCGTTCAGCCAGCTTCCTCAGGTTTGCGTGACTCAGAGGCCCACTTGTATCAAAGTCTATGATTTGCCCTTCTTCTGGGTCCTTTCCCAGCTCAATAGAAAGCAGCTCCTAAGGCACTGGCTTTTGCCCATCTCTCTCACTTCTGTCTGCCTGCAGGGCACAACAGCAGGGTCAGCAGCTCCTCTGGCTGCCTCTGTCATCGAGGAAGAGGCTGAAGAGGAGCAAAGGAAGATGAAGCCTTCAGCCGCTGTCCCTTCACAGCCGGAACTTGCAGAGCCAGTAAGTGACAGCTGAGCTTGGCACTGCCTTTGCTGCAGGGCCAGGCTACCCGTTTTGGAGCAGCCCTTGTTGCTCGTGGCTGAAGATGCTGGCGGCCGTGTGCCTGCTGTGACATAGTGCGGCTTCAGGCAAGCCGGGGAGCCCTGGCCAATGGGTTCTGAAGTTTGACATTTAAGCTGGGATGCTGAGAGGGCGCCCGAGTGTCTCTTGGCATCAGACAGGAGGCAGCATTCAGTGACTCTCAGTGCAGGAGTCAGCCCCTTGTGCCCGTTGTCAGCGCAGGCTGCCTATGGTCAGCGGACAGCGCGGCCCAAATTCGCAGTTGACAGCCTTGCAGGGTACCTGGGAGACACTGGCCCCTGGAAGGGACCCGCTCTCTCCGTGGACTAATTAGCTTCAGGCTGTGCTTCACTTCCAGCCGATCAGAGCAGAGTTTGGAGAGGAGAATCCTCGGAAGCCCTGCAGTGTAAAAGGGCGGGTGGGTCCGGGCAGGGCTGGAAAGCGGCTCCCAAGGGCCGCTCCCTAAAGGCTGCCATAGAGAAGGGAAATCAAGTGAAACAGATCAGAGAAGGGACACGCTGCGGGCTTCTGAGCAGACTGTTGCGTGCCAACTCCGGGCTGATTTCATTCCGGCCCAGGAAAAGACAGGAGGAGGAAAGCAGCAAGGCTCTGGGGCCCTGCTCTGATCTCTTCGTGGATCTTGGCAGCCCCATCGATACCTTGTTGCCAGTGTCTTGCAGAAAAGCTGAACAGGTAGAGCATGGAGGTGGTCGGGAGGGGCTGGATCCAAGTAGCCTTTGGGCTTCTCCCGAAGGTGCCTTTGAGAAGGGGACATGGGAGCTGCCCCAGCTGGAGAGGCTAGGCCGTGGCTGGCAGCACCTTCCCAAGGCCTTGCTTTTGCTGTGCGCTTAGGGGGGGCATGTGTGCCAGCCACCCTTCTGACGGGCAATCCTTTCTTGTCCCAGCGCAAGACAGGCTCTGCCATTCAACCTGGTGCCGCCGGACCAGCATGGCCTGCAGCAGCCAGCTCAAGCCCCGCTGCCGGCACTTCCTGCAGCAGCGCAGCCCAGCAGCCCGAGATGAGGGAGGAGCAGGGCCTGAAGACACTGAGTAAGTCCGTCCGGTGCATTTCTTGTCTGCCAGAGCAGGGTGTTGTGCGAGTGTCTGGGTGTAGGCTGCGCCAGATGCTGCCCCTCGGTCTCAGAGGCACGTAGGCCTCTCTGCAGAAGGTGTTGTTGTGCTCTGAGGCAGCGCGGCAGCGCTCAGGGAGTCCCTGCTGCCTGTGAGGGCGGCTGGGCCTGGCTTGGCCCTGCCTGGGCTGCCTTTTGGGCCAAAGACAAAAGCAGAGATTGTTTCTGCTTGAGCAGAAGGCTGGCACCTAGCAAGTGACTATTGCCCAGGGAGCTGTCTGGTCCCAGCTGTTTTCTGGCTCTGGTTCTTACTCCTCCTCCGGCCCAGACACTTTGTGCCCCTGGCAGTGGACCTGCCAGTGATGGTGGGTGTGACTGCGGAGGCTGCAAAGGCCCTTGGTTACCTCTTAGGGCACCCTTCTTAAGGGCTCATCATTTTGGCTTATCCCGTGGGATGCTGCTCTTGAAAGAAATCAAGGCCTTCTTGGAAAGGCCACCTGATGAAAGGTGGAGAAGATGGCCCTCCCACTTGCTGGTCTCAGCAGCTGGAAGCCGAGGGACCGCAAAGGGCCCAGAGCTGTGGGCAGTGGGGCTGCCTTTGGGACGCTCTGGGCAGCGGCGTCTCTGTGTGCGAGTGAGCGCCCTGCACTGCTTTTGTCTTTCAGGGAGCATCGTGAGTCCGGGCCAGCCAACGGGCAAATACACGGCATTTGAGGAACTCGGGCGAGGGTAAGCGTGATGTCAGCTCATTTTACAAAAGTGTGGGCCAGGTCTTTGGCTGGTGCAATATCAAGCGTGAAGTCAGGCAAGCTCCAAACATGGTCAGGCTCTGGCTTGACCTCGTGTCGCCTGCCTGGACTGCTCGGTCAGAGCAATGCAAAGGCCTCATCAAAGACAAGTTGATGCTGGCAGTGTCTTGCTAGCAGCAGTGAGGAGCAGGAGCTGGGAAAACCCCTGGCCCTGCAGCTTTGTGGCCTGAAAGAGCATCTTGCCGTCCAAGAAAGGTCAGATTGTCAAGGACAGTCTTCTGATTCAAATTGTTCTCCCTTTTTTGACACACACATGCATGCACAGCCGCACAAGGAGAGAGTTCCCCTTAGGTTCTGAAATGACCTGGCAGGGTGTGCGCTTTCCAGCAGCCCTTGGTCTTCATGCTGCACCTTAGTGTTCCCTTGGACAGCCTGCCCCGCATGGCAGAGGGCTCACGGGCTGACGTGCTGTTGGCCGAAGAGATGCTGCAGCCAGGCATTTTTTCTAAGGAAGGCGTCCAGGCAGCCGGCGGAGATCTGCTGCCTGGGCTTGCTTTCACTGCCAAAGGGATAAAGGTGTCTTTCTGCTGCTTTTGTCTTTCTAGAGGGTTTGGAGCTGTTTATAAAGCCCTTGACACCAGCAGCGGACAACAGGTAAAGTGCCAACAGCCCCATGCCCTTTTGCAGCTCTGGAGCGCTTTGCCCGCTGCTGTGAGCTGTGCTTGGAGGTTTGGGTGGCAGCTCCATGTCTGCAGCAGAGGCTGTTCCTCTGAAATACAGTCTAGGCTCAGGGGGCAGAATGCATTTGGGATGGCTTTTGGTGCTTCTGCTAAGCTCTGCTGTCTAGTGACAAGGCACTTTGGCCCAGCGTGCTGCCTCATTGCAGCAGCACTCGCTCCGTGCTCCTTGTGATCTCGAGCAGGGTGCGTCTTCTCAAGGTACCGGTGGCCAATGTCATTGCAGGTGGCAATCAAGATCATGTCACTCGAGGAGGAGATGTCCGAGGAGCTGGCTGCCAATGAAATCCTGGCCATGAGGGACAACAGGAGTCCCAATATCGTTAGCTACTTAGACAGGTTGGCATATTCTGGTGTCAATGTAGCTTTAGCTGGTGCAAGCGCAAAGAGACGATGCTCTTTGGTCGCTGGCAGAGAACAGAGCTGGGGATGATTTCTCTGCTGGTCTCCAGAGCGTGGGAGGAGGTGGAGCTGGTGTTCAATAGTCTCTTGTGGCACACGTAGCTTGGAGAGCAGCTGCAAAAACCTGTCTCAGGCCCTGGGGTGACTGAGGCTGTGCCCATTCTGCTTCTCCATGCCGTGGTTTTCTTCTTTCAGCTACCTGGTGGATGGGGAGCTCTGGCTGGCCATGGAGTTCATGGACGGCGGCACCTTGTTTGATGTGCTGAGGGCAGTGTACCTGGAGGAAGGACAGATAGGCGCTGTCTGTCGGGAGGTGAGGGATCCCGCTTGTGCTTGCCCAAGACTGCCCGGATGCTGCTTGTCAGCTGGAGCTTAAGGAGAGCCGAGATTTCTTGCTCTCACCTTTCTTTTGCTGCTGCTGCTGCTGCTGCTGCTGCTGCTGCTGCTGCTGTCACGCCACACAGGAGAAGAAAGAGCATGGGAAGTGTACTGCCTGCCGGTGCCCTCGCACTCCTCAGGCTCTGTTCTTGCACTCTTCCATCCTGTCTGTCCTCTGGCCTTGGTGCTTGCTCACTGGCTCAATTTCTCTTTCTTCCTCTTCTCAGCTTTGCCTGGGAATGTTTGCCTGGAGCCTGTCTGTCTGTCCTACATTGCTTGCCACTGGAAGGCAGCATGCGGGTGGCAGAATTTCAAGCTAAGGGCAAAGAGCTGTCCTCAGCTTCAAAGGACAGCATTGCAGCCTGGATGGCGATGCATTCTGGAACAGCTCGAAGGTGCTGCTGTCACCAGCAGCTTCCTCTTCTGCTGCCACCAGGCTTCCCCAAAATTCTTTGCCGTGCCACCTCCCAGCCAAAGGTGGCGGACTTCCTACCCAAGGCCGGTGGAACTTTTGGGAGCCCAGATGCCTTTGCTTGGAAATCTAGAAAAAACTTCCAAGAGTGTTGAAGCAGCAAGCTCTTCATGGTGACAGCAGCGAGATGGTTCGCCCTCACTCACAATTCCCTGAGAAAGCCGCCAATCCCGTTGAGCTCTTTCCTTGCGGGTGGGATGAAATCAGATCCTGCACGTTAACTTTCCCTCCCTCCTTTTTCTCTCTCAGTGCCTGCAAGGACTGCATTTCCTTCATTCCCGCCAAGTCATCCACAGAGACATCAAAAGTTGCAACGTCCTGGTGGGCACGGACGGATCCGTCAAGTTGGGTGGGTATCCCTGCTGGGCTGCAGCATGTCCAGCATATGCCGTGCGCTTGCATTTTGGTGACGGCCACTGGGGCAGAAGCGCGGCTTGGCCAGTGCGTGAATGGTCAGGGTGTTTTTGAAGCGGCCGATGCCTCATTTGCCTGGCTCCAGGCACGTGGAAGGAGAGCTCAGCTGCTTTTTCAGTTAGATTCAGCATGGCCTGGTCAGGGCAATGGTTTTGGCCGCTTTGCCAGTGGTAGCTGGCTTTGACAGGCTTTGTTTTTGTCCTCAGGTGACTTTGGCCTCTGTGCTCAGCTCAGCCCTGAGCACAGCAAGCGCAGCTCCAGCGTCGGCACTCCCAGCTGGATGGCACCGGAGGTGGTGAGAGGAGAAGCCTACGGCCCCAAAGTGGACATCTGGTCCCTGGGGATCATGGGGCTGGAAATGGTGGAAGGGGAAGCTCCTTACCAGCGGGAAGCCCGTCTCCGGGTAAGGTGCAGCTTAGCAAGAGGGCTCTGTGTGGAGAGAGCTGTGTGTGGCTAGCAAAGGAGCAGGTGGAGTGTCCTCTTGCATCCATGTGCTGTAGGTTTTTGAACTGCTAGAAAGGAATGGGCCCCCAAAACTGCAGAACCCCAGGCACCACTCGGCTCTCCTGCGCGACTTCCTCCGCTGCTGCCTGCAGGCAGATGAGGACAGGCGCTGGTCTGCCCAGGAGCTCCTACAGGTAAGAAAAAGCAAAGGGGCAAAAAGCCCTGGCAGCTGAGGACACCTGCATGAAGGCATGAGGAGGAGGAGGAGTGTGGGCCACGTGGCACAGAAAGCTGCCAGGACAGGAAGGCGCAGGGGGACATGCTGCCCTCAGTGCTCTTTGTGTGTCTTGCTGGTAGCCAGGGAATCCTGCTTGAGCCCGCGAGGATGTGATCCTGGAAAGTAAGAGTTCCTTTCTTTGTTCTTTTTCCTCTGGGCAGCATCCCTTCGTGACCTCAGGCGATCCTGCCTCCAGCCTGGCTGCTCTGATCATCTCAGCCAAGCGAGTGCAGGAAGACTGGAGAGGAGACACCTGCGCCTGAGGAGGCCCTGATGCCCCGCCAGCCAAGAGGAGGGAAAAGGGGATGTGTCATCTTTAGGCAGAGCTTCAGCCATCCCCCGAGTGTGAAGAGGAGCTGTGCCATAGCTAGGAAACATGATAGTGTAGATATTTGCTCAGTTTAGCTGTTAGGTTAGCTGTTAGGTTAACTGTTAGGTTAGATGTTAGGTTAGGTTAGCATAGGTTGGATTAGGTTAGGTTAGGTTAGGTTAGGTTAGGTTAGGTTAGGTTAGGTTAGGTTAGGTTAGATATGTTGTTAGGTTCAATTTAAAGCTCTGTTGTTTTTCTTTCTGCAAAAGATGAAAATGTAAAAAACTTAGGAAATATAGGGATTAACTTTTAAGGACTATAGAACGCAGACAGCTTGGATAGTAGAGGATTGTTTAGCTTAGGATAGAGTGTTGAGAATTAGGGAAGCTTTGAAGTAGAAATGAAAGAATTGTCATAATAAGAATTAAGCAGAGAGAGGAAAAGCTGGGCTGCAGCAGAACTGGAGCCTGCAGGCGCTCCAAGCTGTCAGCCTGAGCAGGCCACCTGCAGGACAGAATGATGAAGATGGAGAAGCAGCGAGGGGATACTTTGTTTCAGCCCGAGTGTCAATAAAAGTCAAAAATATCCCGAGTGTTGTAAGACTCCCTTCCTTGCCAGGCTGTATCTAAGTGGACAGTCCCTTTCAGAGGCCCAAAGAACATAGTGAGGTAAGCAGCTTTGCTTACCTGAAGTGTGGCATGCCTGTGGGAAGCTGAGAGACCCACAGGTAATGAACACCAGGTAATGAGCTGCCATTCAGGACAACACTAGGAGGCAGATGTGCAGTCCTTTCTGGGCCTCTTGTCTTGATCAGATGTCAGGCTGATCAGCAGCAATCACCATTTGGTTGCCACCCTCCTCTCACTATGTCACCTGTGGGATGGAATGACATTCTCACAGCGGCACCTGGCATTTCCTCCCTGCTTCTCTTTTCCCCACTTTGCACCCCAGACCCCCAGGGACCCTCTGGGCCAGCCTCATCCCCCGCAGGGGTGTGCAACCACCAGGGCCACCTGCAGAGCCCCATTCCCACTCTGCTGCCTCCTTGGCCTTTTCCCACATCTGGGCCAGCCTGCTGTTGCCAAGTGTTGGAAACATGCAGACAGCATAGCACACCTGTCATTGAGCAATTTGATGCAGGAGCCCATGCTGAGCACGGCTCCCCACCCCGGCCCTTTTCCCACCGAGCTGTGGCTCCATTTCGCCTCCATCTGCTGGCATACCCACTGTGAGCGACTGCTCAGGCACTGGATGCTCCTTGAATGTTGCCCACAGGCCTGATTTCCACGCCTCCCCATTCCTCCTACCCCTAAGGCTGCCTCAGCTGTCTGAACACAATTTTTCTTACTCTAATGGCTTCCTGTGCTTTACTTGATACTGTAAGCAGAAGTACACCGTTTTGATTGTCTTTCTTCTAGAATTAATAAAAATAAGTTGGAAATACTCCTAGATTTTGCCATTTAAAACTTGAGGCAAGTGCAAAAAGTAGAGAAGCTTTCTGTGCAGCTTTTCAGTTAATTTGAGGTCTCCTTCCTCTTCACTCACTTTCAGCATATCTGTTGATTTTCCTTTGCTCTCATCTTTTAAGCTTCATCCCTTGTCTATCGATCTGCAAAAATAGCCTGTAAACCCAACGCAAATTTACTATCCTTTGTATTTTTCCTCTTCTGGAAAAGCTGAGGCTTGTGTGATCTTCTCCTGTCATCTAGACTTTGATTCCCATCTTGACTCTGGCTAAGAGCAGAACAAATGTAATTTATTGCCTGCTAGTATGATCTGCTAGCAAAGGTCACATTTAGAGCTAAGCATGATGCTTCTCTCCCTCCGTTGAATACACATCTTTGTGTCAAGGCCTGGTGACTTCCAGGAGCACCTGGAAGCTACTGCCAAGGACAAAAGTCTCACTCTTGCTGGTTTTGACACTCATTGGTTGGTAGGATTTTGATCTACGTCGACAGTGATCTACAGGAACTGGATCCTTGACACCAGGTGCCTTCAAGCAACATTTCTAAGCAGAGAGGGCAATGAAGTCCAGATACTAATGAGTTGTGGTTTGTTTTAACTCTGTCTAACATACGGTACACTATCCCAAAACATGTTATTTTTGAGTGCTTCAGGCATTTAAAACTTAGGTTTATTCTTGTCAACACTTTTCTTTCCTCTCTTCAGAAATCTGCATGTCCAGCTACTAATTTCTTTCTCAGCTTGTTGAAAAGGTACCAGTCAGACAAGACTTGTTGCTTGACCCAGAGATGGTGCAAGCGTCACCGTTAGGCCGGACGTGGCATACACACGTGATCAGGGTCCAAGAAGAAAAAGGTTTGTTTGTTTTATTCTGCATGTTCTCCAGCTTATACACTCTTAAAAAAGCGTGATCTCAAGTCACTAACTACATCACAATAACTTCTTCTATCCATTGGTGCAAAGCAATTAACTTCAATATAACTGGCAAAAGTTTTACAGAAATTTATAAGGCACGTATGCACATCTACTTCGGCACCTAGTCTAGCATACGCAAATTTTCCTGTATCTCTTCTAATGGGTTTCCATGCTGACGGCCTTGTCTTCTTCCTTGCTATGGATACACTCAAAAACCATCAACTGCTATTTCTTCCATGAACTCGGCTTTGCTTGCAGGCCAGCTGTCAAGCCCCTCCATAGGTCAGCATGCACCCGCGTGCTCAAGGAGCAACTGCAGCCTACAATAGTCCTGGAAATTTATTATCTTTGCTTCGTTTGCCATCTAAATGTCACTGAAGAAGTTAGGCTTTTCCAAACCAGCTCGGATGCCACCTAGAAGAAGCAGACTTGCTTTCAGTCAAAGCTTTTGGGACCAAGAGTCATGTTTGCTTGCATTGCTTGGATGCCGCTTGGATTGGCGCATTTTCTGAGTTTGCCTGGCATGCCTTGAGCCCTGCCTTTGTGAGTGAGGAGAATTTCCCAGGCTTTTCTTTTGCATCAGCTGTACAGAAGGTTGTCTTGCTGGGCACAAGAAAGCCACAGAGCAGCTGCCATTGTGAGGTCAAGCCAGAGGTGCCACGTCACAGTGCTGTCAGCACAGCGTTGTCCCGGTGAGCGCCAGGCCTGGTTGTCCAGAGCAGCTCTTCCGCTGGCTCCCTGCAGGAGGATCCTTGTGCTCAAGGAGCTCTCAGCAGACGGCCTGCACCCCGAGAGGAGTCTTGGCTTTCCCTTGGGTGGCACTCAGCGTGCAAACGCGCACAGCGCTGCCAAAATGATCGGGCAAGTCTGTGCCGCCGTTTGCACCGTCTTTTCTGTTGTCTATTCTGGCTACTACCTGACCCAGCTGACTCGTAAGTAAAGGTTTCTCCTGGGGCTGGCATCGCCCGACTTTTGCTTGGCTCTGCTCTTTATGCCGCACCAGTGGCCCAGTTTCTTTGGGAACAAAATGGCCATGAAGGTGCCACCGCTTTGGTCAATGTCCTGCCAGCAGCATCAGCTACAAAGGGGGCATCTGTACTGGGTGGCGCGTGCAGAGTATTTGCCATGCAACCTGCAGCGGTTGCCTTCCCTCCCCGGGAGGGTGCGCGGCAGCGGAGTCTGTCATTTCCTCAGCTTGCTGCTTCAAGCAAGACAAGCTGCAAATTGCAGACTCTGAGGGCAGATCCTCAGAAGTACTTCTACCAACTCAGTGGTTCTCTCCAGGAGTGAAGGAAAGCACCTTTTGCTCCATATTCTGCCCCTCAGAGGCCTTGGCTGCATGACTTGAGCCTTTGATGCTGTGCCAAGACTGCAATTGCCTTGGCGATGCAGCACAAACTCCAGTGCAGGGAGGGTTTGCTGCTGAGCCCAGCAGCTGTTCCTGGGCTGCTTCAGCAGGGAGCTGCCACAGGGAAGGGACCCTTTGTGGAAGCTTTGCTGGGCTATCATCTTCAGCCAAGGGATGGGAATTAGGGCATGCAATTTAAAAGAATGTATATGGAAAATGCCGGAAAGGGAAGAGGGAAATGTAGCTTGAGCTGTTAGGCACAAGAGAAGCTCAAAGTTTTGAAGAGCAGCGGGCATTTCCAGCACCGTCTTCCTATTTCTCTCTTGGCAAAAGAGGCCCAAATGTAGACAGAGGCTCCTCTAGCGTCCATCTTGTTCTCTTGCTTGCTGTGGGAAAGAGCTGTTGCTCCTGGAGGCATATTGGGAAAGGGAAATGCTCTGTGTTGGGACTGCCTTGTGCTGTGGGAGTGGCCAGCACAGGCACTTTTCTAAGGGCCTCTGGTTCCTTTTGTCTTACTGGCTGCAGGTCACCTGGCACGCGGATGGAGACAAGCCTGTCCTTTGGTGAGTGGCAAAGGAAGCTGTGACGTTGCTGGCGTGTGACAATTGTGCAGCAATTCTACCAGCTTGGCCTGTTGCAGCCGAGTGTGGAGTGCCGGCGTGGGAGGCTGAAGGAAAGGCCAGCTGCCCGGTAGCATCAGCAGTAGCAAAGGGAGCACTGGCTGTTTACTGATTTTCCAGTGAAAAGCCTTTCAAGAGATGAAAGGCAAATGGGGCAGCTCCAAGGCATCTTGCTGCTTCTAGGCAGCAGGGAAGCTCAAATGCACAGCAAGATGGAGTAGCAGCTCGTTCAGCCAGCTTCTTCGGGTTTGCGTGACTCAGAGGCCCACTTGTATCAAAGTCTATGATTTGCCCTTCTTCTGGGTCCTTTCCCAGCTCAATAGAAAGCAGCTCCTAAGGCACTGGCTTTTGCCCATCTCTCTCACTTCTGTCTGCCTGCAGGGCACAACAGCAGGGTCAGCAGCTCCTCTGGCTGCCTCTGTCATCGAGGAAGAGGCTGAAGAGGAGCAAAGGAAGATGAAGCCTTCAGCCGCTGTCCCTTCACAGCCGGAACTTGCAGAGCCAGTAAGTGACAGCTGAGCTTGGCACTGCCTTTGCTGCAGGGCCAGGCTACCCGTTTTGGAGCAGCCCTTGTTGCTCGTGGCTGAAGATGCTGGCGGCCGTGTGCCTGCTGTGACGTAGTGCGGCTTCAGGCAAGCCGGGGAGCCCTGGCCAATGGGTTCTGAAGTTTGACATTTAAGCTGGGATGCTGAGAGGGCGCCCGAGTGTCTCTTGGCATCAGACAGGAGGCAGCATTCAGTGACTCTCAGTGCAGGAGTCAGCCCCTTGTGCCCGTTGTCAGCGCAGGCTGCCTATGGTCAGCGGACAGCGCGGCCCAAATTCGCAGTTGACAGCCTTGCAGGGTACCTGGGAGACACTGGCCCCTGGAAGGGACCCGCTCTCTCCGTGGACTAATTAGCTTCAGGCTGTGCTTCACTTCCAGCCGATCAGAGCAGAGTTTGGAGAGGAGAATCCTCGGAAGCCCTGCAGTGTAAAAGGGCGGGTGGGTCCGGGCAGGGCTGGAAAGCGGCTCCCAAGGGCCGCTCCCTAAAGGCTGCCATAGAGAAGGGAAATCAAGTGAAACAGATCAGAGAAGGGACACGCTGCGGGCTTCTGAGCAGACTGTTGCGTGCCAACTCCGGGCTGATTTCATTCCGGCCCAGGAAAAGACAGGAGGAGGAAAGCAGCAAGGCTCTGGGGCCCTGCTCTGATCTCTTCGTGGATCTTGGCAGCCCCATCGATACCTTGTTGCCAGTGTCTTGCAGAAAAGCTGAACAGGTAGAGCATGGAGGTGGTCGGGAGGGGCTGGATCCAAGTAGCCTTTGGGCTTCTCCCGAAGGTGCCTTTGAGAAGGGGACATGGGAACTGCCCCAGCTGGAGAGGCCTGGCCGTGGCTGGCAGCACCTTCCCAAGGCCTTGCTTTTGCTGTGCGCTTAGGGGGGGCATGTGTGCCAGCCACCCTTCTGACGGGCAATCCTTTCTTGTCCCAGCGCAAGACAGGCTCTGCCATTCAACCTGGTGCCGCCGGACCAGCATGGCCTGCAGCAGCCAGCTCAAGCCCCGCTGCCGGCACTTCCTGCAGCAGCGCAGCCCAGCAGCCCGAGATGAGGGAGGAGCAGGGCCTGAAGACACTGAGTACGTCCGTCCGGTGCATTTCTTGTCTGCCAGAGCAGGGTGTTGTGCGAGTGTCTGGGTGTAGGCTGCGCCAGATGCTGCCCCTCGGTCTCAGAGGCACGTAGGCCTCTCTGCAGAAGGTGTTGTTGTGCTCTGAGGCAGCGCGGCAGCGCTCAGGGAGTCCCTGCTGCCTGTGAGGGCGGCTGGGCCTGGCTTGGCCCTGCCTGGGCTGCCTTCTGGGCCAAAGACAAAAGCAGAGATTGTTTCTGCTTGAGCAGAAGGCTGGCACCTAGCAAGTGACTATTGCCCAGGGAGCTGTCTGGTCCCAGCTGTTTTCTGGCTCTGGTTCTTACTCCTCCTCCGGCCCAGACACTTTGTGCCCCTGGCAGTGGACCTGCCAGTGATGGTGGGTGTGACTGCGGAGGCTGCAAAGGCCCTTGGTTACCTCTTAGGGCACCCTTCTTAAGGGCTCATCATTTTGGCTTATCCCGTGGGATGCTGCTCTTGAAAGAAATCAAGGCCTTCTTGGAAAGGCCACCTGATGAAAGGTGGAGAAGATGGCCCTCCCACTTGCTGGTCTCAGCAGCTGGAAGCCGAGGGACCGCAAAGGGCCCAGAGCTGTGGGCAGTGGGGCTGCCTTTGGGACGCTCTGGGCAGCGGCGTCTCTGTGTGCGAGTGAGCGCCCTGCACTGCTTTTGTCTTTCAGGGAGCATCGTGAGTCCGGGCCAGCCAACGGGCAAATACACGGCATTTGAGGAACTCGGGCGAGGGTAAGCGTGATGTCAGCTCATTTTACAAAAGTGTGGGCCAGGTCTTTGGCTGGTGCAATATCAAGCGTGAAGTCAGGCAAGCTCCAAACATGGTCAGGCTCTGGCTTGACCTCGTGTCGCCTGCCTGGACTGCTTGGTCAGAGCAATGCAAAGGCCTCATCAAAGACAAGTTGATGCTGGCAGTGTCTTGCTAGCAGCAGTGAGGAGCAGGAGCTGGGAAAACCCCTGGCCCTGCAGCTTTGTGGCCTGAAAGAGCATCTTGCCGTCCAAGAAAGGTCAGATTGTCAAGGACAGTCTTCTGACTCAAATTGTTCTCCCTTTTTTGACACACACATGCATGCACAGCCGCACAAGGAGAGAGTTCCCCTTAGGTTCTGAAATGACCTGGCAGGGTGTGCGCCTTCCAGCGGCCCTTGGTCTTCATGCTGCACCTTAGTGTTCCCTTGGACAGCCTGCCCCGCATGGCAGAGGGCTCACAGGCTGACGTGCTGTTGGCCGAAGAGATGCTGCAGCCAGGCATTTATTCTAAGGAAGGCGTCCAGGCAGCCGGGGGAGATCTGCTGCCTGGGCTTGCTTTCACTGCCAAAGGGATAAAGGTGTCTTTCTGCTGCTTTTGTCTTTCTAGAGGGTTTGGAGCTGTTTATAAAGCCCTTGACACCAGCAGCGGACAACAGGTAAAGTGCCAACAGCCCCATGCCCTTTTGCAGCTCTGGAGCGCTTTGCCCGCTGCTGTGAGCTGTGCTTGGAGGTTTGGGTGGCAGCTCCATGTCTGCAGCAGAGGCTGTTCCTCTGAAATGCAGTCTAGGCTCAGGGGGCAGAATGCATTTGGGATGGATTTTGGTGCTTCTGCTAAGCTCTGCTGTCTAGTGACAAGGCCCTTTGGCCCAGCGTGCTGCCTCATTGCAGCAGCACTCGCTCCGTGCTCCTTGTGATCTCGAGCAGGGTGCGTCTTCTCAAGGTACCGGTGGCCAATGTCATTGCAGGTGGCAATCAAGATCATGTCACTCGAGGAGGAGATGTCCGAGGAGCTGGCTGCCAATGAAATCCTGGCCATGAGGGACAACAGGAGTCCCAATATCGTTAGCTACTTAGACAGGTTGGCATATTCTGGTGTCAATGTAGCTTTAGCTGGTGCAAGCGCAAAGAGACGATGCTCTTTGGTCGCTGGCAGAGAACAGAGCTGGGGACGATTTCTCTGCTGGTCTCCAGAGTGTGGGAGGAGGTGGAGCTGGTGTTCAATAGTCTCTTGTGGCACACGTAGCTTGGAGAGCAGCTGCAAAAACCTGTCTCAGGCCCTGGGGTGACTGAGGCTGTGCCCATTCTGCTTCTCCATGCCGTGGTTTTCTTCTTTCAGCTACCTGGTGGATGGGGAGCTCTGGCTGGCCATGGAGTTCATGGACGGCGGCACCTTGTTTGATGTGCTGAGGGCAGTGTACCTGGAGGAAGGACAGATAGGCGCTGTCTGTCGGGAGGTGAGGGATCCCGCTTGTGCTTGCCCAAGACTGCCCGGATGCTGCTTGTCAGCTGGAGCTTAAGGAGAGCCGAGATTTCTTGCTCTCACCTTTCTTTTGCTGCTGCTGCTGCTGCTGCTGCTGCTGCTGCTGCTGCTGCTGTCACGCCACACAGGAGAAGAAAGAGCATGGGAAGTGTACTGCCTGCCGGTGCCCTCGCACTCCTCAGGCTCTGTTCTTGCACTCTTCCATCCTGTCTGTCCTCTGGCCTTGGTGCTTGCTCACTGGCTCAATTTCTCTTTCTTCCTCTTCTCAGCTTTGCCTGGGAATGTTTGCCTGGAGCCTGTCTGTCTGTCCTACATTGCTTGCCACTGGAAGGCAGCATGCGGGTGGCAGAATTTCAAGCTAAGGGCAAAGAGCTGTCCTCAGCTTCAAAGGACAGCATTGCAGCCTGGATGGCGATGCATTCTGGAACAGCTCGAAGGTGCTGCTGTCACCAGCAGCTTCCTCTTCTGCTGCCACTAGGCTTCCCCAAAATTCTTTGCCGTGCCACCTCCCAGCCAAAGGTGGCGGACTTCCTACCCAAGGCCGGTGGAACTTTTGGGAGCCCAGATGCCTTTGCTTGGAAATCTAGAAAAAACTTCCAAGAGTGTTGAAGCAGCAAGCTCTTCATGGTGACAGCAGCGTGATGTTTCGCCCTGGCTCGCAATTCCCTGAGAAAGCCGCCAATCCCGTTGAGCTCTTTCCTTGCGGGTGGGATGAAATCAGATCCTGCACGTTAACTTTCCCTCCCTCCTTTTTCTCTCTCAGTGCCTGCAAGGACTGCATTTCCTTCATTCCCGCCAAGTCATCCACAGAGACATCAAAAGTTGCAACGTCCTGGTGGGCACGGACGGATCCGTCAAGTTGGGTGGGTATCCCTGCTGGGCTGCAGCATGTCCAGCATATGCCGTGCGCTTGCATTTTGGTGACGGCCACTGGGGCAGAAGCGCGGCTTGGCCAGTGCGTGAATGGTCAGGGTGTTTTTGAAGCGGCCGATGCCTCATTTGCCTGGCTCCAGGCACGTGGAAGGAGAGCTCAGCTGCTTTTTCAGTTAGATTCAGCATGGCCTGGTCAGGGCAATGGTTTTGGCCGCTTTGCCAGTGGTAGCTGGCTTTGACAGGCTTTGTTTTTGTCCTCAGGTGACTTTGGCCTCTGTGCTCAGCTCAGCCCTGAGCACAGCAAGCGCAGCTCCAGCGTCGGCACTCCCAGCTGGATGGCACCGGAGGTGGTGAGAGGAGAAGCCTACGGCCCCAAAGTGGACATCTGGTCCCTGGGGATCATGGGGCTGGAAATGGTGGAAGGGGAAGCTCCTTACCAGCGGGAAGCCCGTCTCCGGGTAAGGTGCAGCTTAGCAAGAGGGCTCTGTGTGGAGAGAGCTGTGTGTGGCTAGCAAAGGAGCAGGTGGAGTGTCCTCTTGCATCCATGTGCTGTAGGTTTTTGAACTGCTAGAAAGGAATGGGCCCCCAAAACTGCAGAACCCCAGGCACCACTCGGCTCTCCTGCGCGACTTCCTCCGCTGCTGCCTGCAGGCAGATGAGGACAGGCGCTGGTCTGCCCAGGAGCTCCTACAGGTAAGAAAAAGCAAAGGGGCAAAAAGCCCTGGCAGCTGAGGACACCTGCATGAAGGCATGAGGAGGAGGAGGAGTGTGGGCCACGTGGCACAGAAAGCTGCCAGGACAGGAAGGCGCAGGGGGACATGCTGCCCTCAGTGCTCTTTGTGTGTCTTGCTGGTAGCCAGGGAATCCTGCTTGAGCCCGCGAGGATGTGATCCTGGAAAGTAAGAGTTCCTTTCTTTGTTCTTTTTCCTCTGGGCAGCATCCCTTCGTGACCTCAGGCGATCCTGCCTCCAGCCTGGCTGCTCTGATCATCTCAGCCAAGCGAGTGCAGGAAGACTGGAGAGGAGACACCTGCGCCTGAGGAGGCCCGGATGCCCCGCCAGCCAAGAGGAGGGAAAAGGGGATGTGTCATCTTTAGGCAGAGCTTCAGCCATCCCCCGAGTGTGAAGAGGAGCTGTGCCATAGCTAGGAAACATGATAGTGTAGATATTTGCTCAGTTTAGCTGTTAGGTTAGCTGTTAGGTTAACTGTTAGGTTAGATGTTAGGTTAGGTTAGCATAGGTTGGATTAGGTTAGGTTAGGTTAGGTTAGGTTAGGTTAGGTTAGGTTAGGTTAGGTTAGGTTAGGTTAGATATGTTGTTAGGTTCAATTTAAAGCTCTGTTGTTTTTCTTTCTGCAAAAGATGAAAATGTAAAAAACTTAGGAAATATAGGGATTAACTTTTAAGGACTATAGAACGCAGACAGCTTGGATAGTAGAGGATTGTTTAGCTTAGGATAGAGTGTTGAGAATTAGGGAAGCTTTGAAGTAGAAATGAAAGAATTGTCATAATAAGAATTAAGCAGTGAGAGGAAAAGCTGGGCTGCAGCAGAACTGGAGCCTGCAGGCGCTCCAAGCTGTCAGCCTGAGCAGGCCACCTGCAGGACAGAATGATGAAGATGGAGAAGCAGCGAGGGGATACTTTGTTTCAGCCCGAGTGTCAATAAAAGTCAAAAATATCCCGAGTGTTGTAAGACTCCCTTCCTTGCCAGGCTGTAGCTAAGTGGACAGTCCCTTTCAGAGGCCCAAAGAACATAGTCAGGTAAGCAGCTTTGCTTACCTGAAGTGTGGCATGCCTGTGGGAAGCTGAGAGACCCACAGGTAATGAACACCAGGTAATGAGCTGCCATTCAGGACAACACTAGGAGGCAGATGTGCAGTCCTTTCTGGGCCTCTTGTCTTGATCAGATGTCAGGCTGATCAGCAGCAATCACCATTTGGTTGCCACCCTCCTCTCACTATGTCACCTGTGGGATGGAATGGCATTCTCACAGCGGCATCTGGCATTTCCTCCCTGCTTCTCTTTTCCCCACTTTGCACCCCAGACCCCCAGGGACCCTCTGGGCCAGCCTCATCCCCCGCAGGGGTGTGCAACCACCAGGGCCACCTGCAGAGCCCCATTCCCACTCTGCTGCCTCCTTGGCCTTTTCCCACATCTGGGCCAGCCTGCCGTTGCCAAGTGTTGGAAACATGCAGACAGCATAGCACACCTGTCATTGAGCAATTTGATGCAGGAGCCCATGCTGAGCACGGCTCCCCACCCCGGCCCTTTTCCCACCGAGCTGTGGCTCCATTTCGCCTCCATCTGCTGGCATACCCACTGTGAGCGACTGCTCAGGCACTGGATGCTCCTTGAATGTTGCCCACAGGCCTGATTTCCACGCCTCCCCATTCCTCCTACCCCTAAGGCTGCCTCAGCTGTCTGAACACAATTTTTCTTACTCTAATGGCTTCCTGTGCTTTACTTGATACTGTAAGCAGAAGTACACCGTTTTGATTGTCTTTCTTCTAGAATTAATAAAAATAAGTTGGAAATACTCCTAGATTTTGCCATTTAAAACTTGAGGCAAGTGCAAAAAGTAGAGAAGCTTTCTGTGCAGCTTTTCAGTTAATTTGAGGTCTCCTTCCTCTTCACTCACTTTCAGCATATCTGTTGATTTTCCTTTGCTCTCATCTTTTAAGCTTCATCCCTTGTCTATCGATCTGCAAAAATAGCCTGTAAACCCAACGCAAATTTACTATCCTTTGTATTTTTCCTCTTCTGGAAAAGCTGAGGCTCGTGTGATCTTCTCCTGTCATCTAGACTTTGATTCCCATCTTGACTCTGGCTAAGAGCAGAACAAATGTAATTTATTGCCTGCTAGTATGATCTGCTAGCAAAGGTCACATTTAGAGCTAAGCATGATGCTTCTCTCCCTCCGTTGAATACACATCTTTGTGTCAAGGCCTGGTGACTTCCAGGAGCACCTGGAAGCTACTGCCAAGGACAAAAGTCTCACTCTTGCTGGTTTTGACACTCGTTGGTTGGTAGGATTTTGATCTACGTCGACAGTGATCTACAGGAACTGGATCCTTGACACCAGGTGCCTTCAAGCAACATTTCTAAGCAGAGTGGGCAATGAAGTCCAGATACTAATGAGTTGTGGTTTGTTTTAACTCTGTCTAACATACGGTACACTATCCCAAAACATGTTATTTTTGAGTGCTTCAGGCATTTAAAACTTAGGTTTATTCTTGTCAACACTTTTCTTTCCTCTCTTCAGAAATCTGCATGTCCAGCTACTAATTTCTTTCTCAGCTTGTTGAAAAGGTACCAGTCAGACAAGACTTGTTGCTTGACCCAGAGATGGTGCAAGCGTCACCGTTAGGCCGGACGTGGCATACACACGTGATCAGGGTCCAAGAAGAAAACGGTTTGTTTGTTTTATTCTGCATGTTCTCCAGCTTATACACTCTTAACAAAGCGTGATCTCAAGTCACTAACTACATCACAATAACTTCTTCTATCCATTGGTGCAAAGCAATTAACTTCAATATAACTGGCAAAAGTTTTACAGAAATTTATAAGGCACGTATGCACATCTACTTCGGCACCTAGTCTAGCATACGCAAATTTTCCTGTATCTCTTCTAATGGGTTTCCATGCTGACGGCCTTGTCTTCTTCCTTGCTATGGATACACTCAAAAACCATCAACTGCTATTTCTTCCATGAACTCGGCTTTGCTTGCAGGCCAGCTGTCAAGCCCCTCCATAGGTCAGCATGCACCCGCGTGCTCAAGGAGCAACTGCAGCCTACAATAGTCCTGGAAATTTATTATCTTTGCTTCCTTTGCCATCTAAATGTCACTGAAGAAGTTAGGCTTTTCCAAACCAGCTCGGATGCCACCTAGAAGAAGCAGACTTGCTTTCAGTCAAAGCTTTTGGGACCAAGAGTCATGTTTGCTTGCATTGCTTGGATGCCGCTTGGATTGGCGCATTTTCTGAGTTTGCCTGGCATGCCTTGAGCCCTGCCTTTGTGAGTGAGGAGAATTTCCCAGGCTTTTCTTTTGCATCAGCTGTACAGAAGGTTGTCTTGCTGGGCACAAGAAAGCCACAGAGCAGCTGCCATTGTGAGGTCAAGCCAGAGGTGCCACGTCACAGTGCTGTCAGCACAGCGTTGTCCCGGTGAGCGCCAGGCCTGGTTGTCCAGAGCAGCTCTTCCGCTGGCTCCCTGCAGGAGGATCCTTGTGCTCAAGGAGCTCTCAGCAGACGGCCTGCACCCCGAGAGGAGTCTTGGCTTTCCCTTGGGTGGCACTCAGCGTGCAAACGCGCACAGCGCTGCCAAAATGATCGGGCAAGTCTGTGCCGCCGTTTGCACCGTCTTTTCTGTTGTCTATTCTGGCTACTACCTGACCCAGCTGACTCGTAAGTAAAGGTTTCTCCTGGGGCTGGCATCGCCCGACTTTTGCTTGGCTCTGCTCTTTATGCCGCACCAGTGGCCCAGTTTCTTTGGGAACAAAATGGCCATGAAGGTGCCACCGCTTTGGTCAATGTCCTGCCAGCAGCATCAGCTACAAAGGGGGCATCTGTACTGGGTGGCGCGTGCAGAGTATTTGCCATGCAACCTGCAGCGGTTGCCTTCCCTCCCCGGGAGGGTGCGCGGCAGCGGAGTCTGTCATTTCCTCAGCTTGCTGCTTCAAGCAAGACAAGCTGCAAATTGCAGACTCTGAGGGCAGATCCTCAGAAGTACTTCTACCAACTCAGTGGTTCTCTCCAGGAGTGAAGGAAAGCACCTTTTGCTCCATATTCTGCCCCTCAGAGGCCTTGGCTGCATGACTTGAGCCTTTGATGCTGTGCCAAGACTGCAATTGCCTTGGCGATGCAGCACAAACTCCAGTGCAGGGAGGGTTTGCTGCTGAGCCCAGCAGCTGTTCCTGGGCTGCTTCAGCAGGGAGCTGCCACAGGGAAGGGACCCTTTGTGGAAGCTTTGCTGGGCTATCATCTTCAGCCAAGGGATGGGAATTAGGGCATGCAATTTAAAAGAATGTATATGGAAAATGCCGGAAAGGGAAGAGGGAAATGTAGCTTGAGCTGTTAGGCACAAGAGAAGCTCAAAGTTTTGAAGAGCAGCGGGCATTTCCAGCACCGTCTTCCTATTTCTCTCTTGGCAAAAGAGGCCCAAATGTAGACAGAGGCTCCTCTAGCGTCCATCTTGTTCTCTTGCTTGCTGTGGGAAAGAGCTGTTGCTCCTGGAGGCATGTTGGGAAAGGGAAATGCTCTGTGTTGGGACTGCCTTGTGCTGTGGGAGTGGCCAGCACAGGCACTTTTCTAAGGGCCTCTGGTTCCTTTTGTCTTACTGGCTGCAGGTCACCTGGCACGCGGATGGAGACAAGCCTGTCCTTTGGTGAGTGGCAAAGGAAGCTGTGACGTTGCTGGCGTGTGACAATTGTGCAGCAATTCTACCAGCTTGGCCTGTTGCAGCCGAGTGTGGAGTGCCGGCGTGGGAGGCTGAAGGAAAGGCCAGCTGCCCGGTGGCATCAGCAGTAGCAAAGGGAGCACTGGCTGTTTACTGATTTTCCAGTGAAAAGCCTTTCAAGAGATGAAAGGCAAATGGGGCAGCTCCAAGGCATCTTGCTGCTTCTAGGCAGCAGGGAAGCTCAAATGCACAGCAAGATGGAGTAGCAGCTCGTTCAGCCAGCTTCCTCGGGTTTGCGTGACTCAGAGGCCCACTTGTATCAAAGTCTATGATTTGCCCTTCTTCTGGGTCCTTTCCCAGCTCAATAGAAAGCAGCTCCTAAGGCACTGGCTTTTGCCCATCTCTCTCACTTCTGTCTGCCTGCAGGGCACAACAGCAGGGTCAGCAGCTCCTCTGGCTGCCTCTGTCATCGAGGAAGAGGCTGAAGAGGAGCAAAGGAAGATGAAGCCTTCAGCCGCTGTCCCTTCACAGCCGGAACTTGCAGAGCCAGTAAGTGACAGCTGAGCTTGGCACTGCCTTTGCTGCAGGGCCAGGCTACCCGTTTTGGAGCAGCCCTTGTTGCTCGTGGCTGAAGATGCTGGCGGCCGTGTGCCTGCTGTGACGTAGTGCGGCTTCAGGCAAGCCGGGGAGCCCTGGCCAATGGGTTCTGAAGTTTGACATTTAAGCTGGGATGCTGAGAGGGCGCCCGAGTGTCTCTTGGCATCAGACAGGAGGCAGCATTCAGTGACTCTCAGTGCAGGAGTCAGCCCCTTGTGCCCGTTGTCAGCGCAGGCTGCCTATGGTCAGCGGACAGCGCGGCCCAAATTCGCAGTTGACAGCCTTGCAGGGTACCTGGGAGACACTGGCCCCTGGAAGGGACCCGCTCTCTCCGTGGACTAATTAGCTTCAGGCTGTGCTTCACTTCCAGCCGATCAGAGCAGAGTTTGGAGAGGAGAATCCTCGGAAGCCCTGCAGTGTAAAAGGGCGGGTGGGTCCGGGCAGGGCTGGAAAGCGGCTCCCAAGGGCCGCTCCCTAAAGGCTGCCATAGAGAAGGGAAATCAAGTGAAACAGATCAGAGAAGGGACACGCTGCGGGCTTCTGAGCAGACTGTTGCGTGCCAACTCCGGGCTGATTTCATTCCGGCCCAGGAAAAGACAGGAGGAGGAAAGCAGCAAGGCTCTGGGGCCCTGCTCTGATCTCTTCGTGGATCTTGGCAGCCCCATCGATACCTTGTTGCCAGTGTCTTGCAGAAAAGCTGAACAGGTAGAGCATGGAGGTGGTCGGGAGGGGCTGGATCCAAGTAGCCTCTGGGCTTCTCCCGAAGGTGCCTTTGAGAAGGGGACATGGGAACTGCCGCAGCTGGAGAGGCCTGGCCGTGGCTGGCAGCACCTTCCCAAGGCCTTGCTTTTGCTGTGCGCTTAGGGGGGGCATGTGTGCCAGCCACCCTTCTGACGGGCAATCCTTTCTTGTCCCAGCGCAAGACAGGCTCTGCCATTCAACCTGGTGCCGCCGGACCAGCATGGCCTGCAGCAGCCAGCTCAAGCCCCGCTGCCGGCACTTCCTGCAGCAGCGCAGCCCAGCAGCCCGAGATGAGGGAGGAGCAGGGCCTGAAGACACTGAGTAAGTCCGTCCGGTGCATTTCTTGTCTGCCAGAGCAGGGTGTTGTGCGAGTGTCTGGGTGTAGGCTGCGCCAGATGCTGCCCCTCGGTCTCAGAGGCACGTAGGCCTCTTTGCAGAAGGTGTTGTTGTGCTCTGAGGTAGCGCGGCAGCGCTCAGGGAGTCCCTGCTGCCTGTGAGGGCGGCTGGGCCTGGCTTGGCCCTGCCTGGGCTGCCTTTTGGGCCAAAGACAAAAGCAGAGATTGTTTCTGCTTGAGCAGAAGGCTGGCACCTAGCAAGTGACTATTGCCCAGGGAGCTGTCTGGTCCCAGCTGTTTTCTGGCTCTGGTTCTTACTCCTCCTCCGGCCCAGACACTTTGTGCCCCTGGCAGTGGACCTGCCAGTGATGGTGGGTGTGACTGCGGAGGCTGCAAAGGCCCTTGGTTACCTCTTAGGGCACCCTTCTTAAGGGCTCATCATTTTGGCTTATCCCGTGGGATGCTGCTCTTGAAAGAAATCAAGGCCTTCTTGGAAAGGCCACCTGATGAAAGGTGGAGAAGATGGCCCTCCCACTTGCTGGTCTCAGCAGCTGGAAGCCGAGGGACCGCAAAGGGCCCAGAGCTGTGGGCAGTGGGGCTGCCTTTGGGACGCTCTGGGCAGCGGCGTCTCTGTGTGCGAGTGAGCGCCCTGCACTGCTTTTGTCTTTCAGGGAGCATCGTGAGTCCGGGCCAGCCAACGGGCAAATACACGGCATTTGAGGAACTCGGGCGAGGGTAAGCGTGATGTCAGCTCATTTTACAAAAGTGTGGGCCAGGTCTTTGGCTGGTGCAATATCAAGCGTGAAGTCAGGCAAGCTCCAAACATGGTCAGGCTCTGGCTTGACCTCGTGTCGCCTGCCTGGACTGCTCGGTCAGAGCAATGCAAAGGCCTCATCAAAGACAAGTTGATGCTGGCAGTGTCTTGCTAGCAGCAGTGAGGAGCAGGAGCTGGGAAAACCCCTGGCCCTGCAGCTTTGTGGCCTGAAAGAGCATCTTGCCGTCCAAGAAAGGTCAGATTGTCAAGGACAGTCTTCTGATTCAAATTGTTCTCCCTTTTTTGACACACACATGCATGCACAGCCGCACAAGGAGAGAGTTCCCCTTAGGTTCTGAAATGACCTGGCAGGGTGTGCGCTTTCCAGCAGCCCTTGGTCTTCATGCTGCACCTTAGTGTTCCCTTGGACAGCCTGCCCCGCATGGCAGAGGGCTCACGGGCTGACGTGCTGTTGGCCGAAGAGATGCTGCAGCCAGGCATTTTTTCTAAGGAAGGCGTCCAGGCAGCCGGCGGAGATCTGCTGCCTGGGCTTGCTTTCACTGCCAAAGGGATAAAGGTGTCTTTCTGCTGCTTTTGTCTTTCTAGAGGGTTTGGAGCTGTTTATAAAGCCCTTGACACCAGCAGCGGACAACAGGTAAAGTGCCAACAGCCCCATGCCCTTTTGCAGCTCTGGAGCGCTTTGCCCGCTGCTGTGAGCTGTGCTTGGAGGTTTGGGTGGCAGCTCCATGTCTGCAGCAGAGGCTGTTCCTCTGAAATACAGTCTAGGCTCAGGGGGCAGAATGCATTTGGGATGGCTTTTGGTGCTTCTGCTAAGCTCTGCTGTCTAGTGACAAGGCCCTTTGGCCCAGCGTGCTGCCTCATTGCAGCAGCACTCGCTCCGTGCTCCTTGTGATCTCGAGCAGGGTGCGTCTTCTCAAGGTACCGGTGGCCAATGTCATTGCAGGTGGCAATCAAGATCATGTCACTCGAGGAGGAGATGTCCGAGGAGCTGGCTGCCAATGAAATCCTGGCCATGAGGGACAACAGGAGTCCCAATATCGTTAGCTACTTAGACAGGTTGGCATATTCTGGTGTCAATGTAGCTTTAGCTGGTGCAAGCGCAAAGAGACGATGCTCTTTGGTCGCTGGCAGAGAACAGAGCTGGGGACGATTTCTCTGCTGGTCTCCAGAGTGTGGGAGGAGGTGGAGCTGGTGTTCAATAGTCTCTTGTGGCACACGTAGCTTGGAGAGCAGCTGCAAAAACCTGTCTCAGGCCCTGGGGTGACTGAGGCTGTGCCCATTCTGCTTCTCCATGCCGTGGTTTTCTTCTTTCAGCTACCTGGTGGATGGGGAGCTCTGGCTGGCCATGGAGTTCATGGACGGCGGCACCTTGTTTGATGTGCTGAGGGCAGTGTACCTGGAGGAAGGACAGATAGGCGCTGTCTGTCGGGAGGTGAGGGATCCCGCTTGTGCTTGCCCAAGACTGCCCGGATGCTGCTTGTCAGCTGGAGCTTAAGGAGAGCCGAGATTTCTTGCTCTCACCTTTCTTTTGCTGCTGCTGCTGCTGCTGCTGCTGCTGCTGCTGCTGCTGCTGTCATGCCACACAGGAGAAGAAAGAGCATGGGAAGTGTACTGCCTGCCGGTGCCCTCGCACTCCTCAGGCTCTGTTCTTGCACTCTTCCATCCTGTCTGTCCTCTGGCCTTGGTGCTTGCTCACTGGCTCAATTTCTCTTTCTTCCTCTTCTCAGCTTTGCCTGGGAATGTTTGCCTGGAGCCTGTCTGTCTGTCCTACATTGCTTGCCACTGGAAGGCAGCATGCGGGTGGCAGAATTTCAAGCTAAGGGCAAAGAGCTGTCCTCAGCTTCAAAGGACAGCATTGCAGCCTGGATGGCGATGCATTCTGGAACAGCTCGAAGGTGCTGCTGTCACCAGCAGCTTCCTCTTCTGCTGCCACTAGGCTTCCCCAAAATTCTTTGCCGTGCCACCTCCCAGCCAAAGGTGGCGGACTTCCTACCCAAGGCCGGTGGAACTTTTGGGAGCCCAGATGCCTTTGCTTGGAAATCTAGAAAAAACTTCCAAGAGTGTTGAAGCAGCAAGCTCTTCATGGTGACAGCAGCGTGATGTTTCGCCCTGGCTCGCAATTCCCTGAGAAAGCCGCCAATCCCGTTGAGCTCTTTCCTTGCGGGTGGGATGAAATCAGATCCTGCACGTTAACTTTCCCTCCCTCCTTTTTCTCTCTCAGTGCCTGCAAGGACTGCATTTCCTTCATTCCCGCCAAGTCATCCACAGAGACATCAAAAGTTGCAACGTCCTGGTGGGCACGGACGGATCCGTCAAGTTGGGTGGGTATCCCTGCTGGGCTGCAGCATGTCCAGCATATGCCGTGCGCTTGCATTTTGGTGACGGCCACTGGGGCAGAAGCGCGGCTTGGCCAGTGCGTGAATGGTCAGGGTGTTTTTGAAGCGGCCGATGCCTCATTTGCCTGGCTCCAGGCACGTGGAAGGAGAGCTCAGCTGCTTTTTCAGTTAGATTCAGCATGGCCTGGTCAGGGCAATGGTTTTGGCCGCTTTGCCAGTGGTAGCTGGCTTTGACAGGCTTTGTTTTTGTCCTCAGGTGACTTTGGCCTCTGTGCTCAGCTCAGCCCTGAGCACAGCAAGCGCAGCTCCAGCGTCGGCACTCCCAGCTGGATGGCACCGGAGGTGGTGAGAGGAGAAGCCTACGGCCCCAAAGTGGACATCTGGTCCCTGGGGATCATGGGGCTGGAAATGGTGGAAGGGGAAGCTCCTTACCAGCGGGAAGCCCGTCTCCGGGTAAGGTGCAGCTTAGCAAGAGGGCTCTGTGTGGAGAGAGCTGTGTGTGGCTAGCAAAGGAGCAGGTGGAGTGTCCTCTTGCATCCATGTGCTGTAGGTTTTTGAACTGCTAGAAAGGAATGGGCCCCCAAAACTGCAGAACCCCAGGCACCACTCGGCTCTCCTGCGCGACTTCCTCCGCTGCTGCCTGCAGGCAGATGAGGACAGGCGCTGGTCTGCCCAGGAGCTCCTACAGGTAAGAAAAAGCAAAGGGGCAAAAAGCCCTGGCAGCTGAGGACACCTGCATGAAGG